>NC_092328.1:27068387-27371417 GCF_036785885.1 Coffea arabica
CTCTCTTCTTAGAAGAAGGAACGAATTAAACCAATTTTATTGATAAAACGACTACCCTAAAACCTTACAAAGCAAGCCTATTTATAGGCCAAAGTGACTAAGAAAACCTAAGGAAACAATGGCAAAGAGTTCGGCCATCTTGGTGTCCAAGATGGGCCGGCCCAATGAGCTATGAAGACAAATTAATCCAATCTATCAAATACTAAGGCTAAGGCCCTATAGGGCCGGTCCTCTTGAAGGCCCACTTGAGTCTTCGTGGGCTTGGATCATGGTGCAAATGGCTTGATTGTCTCTCTCTAAGCCCTCAATATCTTTGTGAACTCCATGTTGGTCTTGGACGACTCGAACCAGGGCTTGGAGTGATTCTTTGAAGAGCTTGGCCCGTGCACGTGTGACTGGGCCCAATGGAACTCGGACTGGGTTATTGCGTGGGCTGAGACTCGTGCACACATCAGTCCTCTCCTCTTGAGAAGGATTTGCCCTCAAATCTGGATCCTCCTCGTCAAGAAATGGGCTTAGGTCCGCGACGTTGAAGGTTGCACTAACAGTGTACTCCCCAGGTAGCTCCAACTTGTATGCGTTGTCATTGACTCGTTGGAGTACCCGAAATGGTCCATCACCTCTTGGGGACAATTTGCTTTGGCGTTGCTTGGGAAATCGCTCGTTCCTCAAGTGTAGCCAAACCCAATCTCCAGGCTCAAAAATCATCTTGCGACGGTGGTTGTTGGCTTGCTGGATGTATTGCTGCGTACGCTTCTCAATGTTTGCTCGGACGGCCTCATGTAACCTGCGCACAGAATCAGCTTTCTTTTTCCCATCTAAGCTTGTGTGGTCAGAGGAAGGTAAGGGCACCAAATCAAGGGGGGTGACGGGGTTGAAGCCATAAACAATCTCAAAGGGGGAGTATTGTGTGGCACTATGCACAGTTCGATTGTAGGCGAATTCAACATGAGGGAGGCACTCTTCCCAAGTCTTAAGATTCTTGTTAATCAAGGCCCGAAGTAGAGTGCCAAGTGTGCGATTGACAACTTCAGTTTGTCCATCGCTTTGTGGATGACTAGTGGTGGAGAATAATAACCTAGTGCCTAGTTTGGACCACAAAGTCTTCCAAAAGTAACTCAAGAATTTCACATCTCTATCACTGACAATAGTTTTAGGCAGGCCATGCAGACGGACAATTTCTTTGAAGAACATATTAGCAATATGAGATGCATCGTCAGTTTTGTGGCGAGGAATAAAATGAGCCATCTTAGAGAATCTATCAACCACAACAAAGATGGAGTCATTACCCCTTGTTGATCTAGGCAATCCTAATACAAAGTCCATAGACAAATCAACCCAAGGATGGTGAGGGATAGGTAATGGGGTATACAAGCCATATGGATTTGTCTTAGACTTTGCCTGGTGACAAGTAGCACATCTACCAACCATGCGTTCAACATCTCTACGCATATGAGGCCAGTAAAAGTGCTCTTGCAACATGGCCAGAGTCTTGGTGATGCCAAAGTGGCCCATGAGACCACCACTATGTGCCTCTCGAATCAAAAGATCACGAATGGAAGAATTAGGTACACACAGTTTATCTACATGGAATAGAAATCCATCATGCAAGAAGTATTTTCCATGCGGGTTCTTAACACAAGCAACATAGATATCACCAAAGTCATGATCATTTGTGTAGAGTTCCTTAACCATTTCGAACCCTAGTAACTTGGCATCCAGAAGGGCAAGCAACGAATGTCTACGTGATAATGCATCAGCCACTACATTCGTTTTGCCAGTCTTATACTTAATGACATACGAAAAGGTGTCAATGAAGCTTACCCATTTGGCATGTCGCTTGCTTAACTTGGGTTGTCCCTTGAGGTACTTCAATGACTCGTGATCAGTGTGTATCACGAACTCCCGAGGGCGAAGATAGTGTTGCCAAGTCTCCAAAGCCCTCACTAAAGCGTACAACTCCTTGTCGTACGTGGGGTAGTTTAATGCAGCTCCCCCCAGTTTCTCACTGAAGAAGGCACAAGGCCTCTTGTCTTGCATGAGGACCGCTCCAATACCTACACCAGAAGCATCACATTCAATTTCAAAAGTCTTGTGAAAATTTGGTAATGCTAACACAGGTGCATGTGTGAGTGTGTCCTTGAGGGCGAGAAATGCTTGTTCTTGTGATACTCCCCAGTGGAACTTGTCATTCTTCTTTGTCACGGCGGTCAACGGGGCGGCAATGGTGCTAAAATCTTTGACAAAGCGCCGGTAAAAGCCCGCCAATCCAAGAAAGCTGCGCACGTCAGGGACGGATGTGGGAGTTGGCCATTGCTCGATGGCCTCAATCTTGGATTTGTCCACCTTGATGCCCTGCGAACTTACCACATAGCCTAAAAACACAAGCTCGTTAGTACAAAAGGTGCACTTCTTGAGGTTGGCGTAAAGATGCGCCTGTCGAAGTGTCTCAAGAACTAATCTCACATGCTCTAGGTGCTCATGCTCACTATGACTATAGATCAGGATGTCATCAAAGTAAACAATGACAAACTTGCCAATAAAGTGTCTCAACACATGGTTCATTAGTCGCATGAAGGTGCTAGGGGCATTAGTTAAGCCAAAAGGCATGACTAGCCACTCATAGAGACCATGTTTGGTTTTGAAGGCTGTTTTCATCTCGTCGCCCTCTTTCATCCGAATTTGATGATAGCCGCTCCTTAAGTCTATTTTGGTGAAAATAATGGCACCATCGAGTTCATCAAGCATATCATCAAGTCTAGGAATGGGATGACGATATTTGACAGTGATAGCGTTCACAGCCCGACAGTCAGTGCACATGCGCCAAGTACCGTCCTTTTTGGGAACAAGTATCATAGGCACAGCGCAAGGACTTAGACTTTCCTTTACCCAACCCTTACCTAAGAGGCCATCAACTTGCCTTTGAAGCTCCTTGGTCTCCTCAGGGCCCATGCGGTAAGCAGGTTTGTTGGGCAATGGTGCTCCAGGAATGAGGTCGATTTGGTGTTCAATTCCCCGAATGGGTGGTAAGCCATCAGGGACCTCGTCAGGGAAAACATCCTCAAATTCTTGCAAAAGAGCAACTATGCTCGCAGGCAACGCCTTGTCGAGCTCAGCAACATCCAAGAGCACATGCTTGCAAATCATGAGAAGTATAGGCTGATTAGAGTTCACCACTTTTCTAACATCTTTAGCCTTAATAATCATGTTGTGCTTCCTAGTGGTAGGTGCGGTAGGTGATTTGTCATGTATACCCCTAGGTGTGCTCCCTTGACCCTTGGTTGATGGCTCACTCGTAGACGTGGATCCTTTACCAGGGTCGACTGCCTTTAGTTTCCTCCTTTGACGGTCTCGTTCACACTCCCTTTGCAATAGTAGTTGGTCCTCATAAACTTGTGCAGGTGTGAGAGGTGTAAGGACCTTACGTTTGCCATCGTGCAAAAGTGTGTACCCATGGTGCTGAAGGGATAGGTAGAGGTGTATACAAACTGAAAGGTTGGAGCTTGGACTTGGCACGGTGACAGGTGATGCAGCGTGACACCACTCGCTCTACATCCCGCCTCATGCGTGGCCAACAGAAATGTTCCTGTAAAGCACACAAGGTCTTGGTGACACCAAAGTGTCCTGATACGTTCCTCGATCAACTTGTTTCGAGACACGTAGCACGTTTGCCCAAGGATCTAGCAAGGTTGTCCAACGCTTGGATCGCGGGACCTAGAATCAAACGGACGACACGATTTGATTTATGTGGTAGACGACACTCCGATGAATGTGAATACTCCAGGGGAATAGGTCGGATGAACAATCGAGGACAGGACGCAAGATTGCTCAATAACCCTTGCCAAAGCAAGTTAAAGTGCTCGAACTCTCTTCTTAGAAGAAGGAACGAATTAAACCAATTTTATTGATAAAACGACTACCCTAAAACCTTACAAAGCAAGCCTATTTATAGGCCAAAGTGACTAAGAAAACCTAAGGAAACAATGGCAAAGAGTTCGGCCATCTTGGTGTCCAAGATGGGCCGGCCCAATGAGCTATGAAGACAAATTAATCCAATCTATCAAATACTAAGGCTAAGGCCCTATAGGGCCGGTCCTCTTGAAGGCCCACTTGAGTCTTCGTGGGCTTGGATCATGGTGCAAATGGCTTGATTGTCTCTCTCTAAGCCCTCAATATCTTTGTGAACTCCATGTTGGTCTTGGACGACTCGAACCAGGGCTTGGAGTGATTCTTTGAAGAGCTTGGCCCGTGCACGTGTGACTGGGCCCAATGGAACTCGGACTGGGTTATTGCGTGGGCTGAGACTCGTGCACACATCAGTCCTCTCCTCTTGAGAAGGATTTGCCCTCAAATCTGGATCCTCCTCGTCAAGAAATGGGCTTAGGTCCGCGACGTTGAAGGTTGCACTAACAGTGTACTCCCCAGGTAGCTCCAACTTGTATGCGTTGTCATTGACTCGTTGGAGTACCCGAAATGGTCCATCACCTCTTGGGGACAATTTGCTTTGGCGTTGCTTGGGAAATCGCTCGTTCCTCAAGTGTAGCCAAACCCAATCTCCAGGCTCAAAAATCATCTTGCGACGGTGGTTGTTGGCTTGCTGGATGTATTGCTGCGTACGCTTCTCAATGTTTGCTCGGACGGCCTCATGTAACCTGCGCACAGAATCAGCTTTCTTTTTCCCATCTAAGCTTGTGTGGTCAGAGGAAGGTAAGGGCACCAAATCAAGGGGGGTGACGGGGTTGAAGCCATAAACAATCTCAAAGGGGGAGTATTGTGTGGCACTATGCACAGTTCGATTGTAGGCGAATTCAACATGAGGGAGGCACTCTTCCCAAGTCTTAAGATTCTTGTTAATCAAGGCCCGAAGTAGAGTGCCAAGTGTGCGATTGACAACTTCAGTTTGTCCATCGCTTTGTGGATGACTAGTGGTGGAGAATAATAACCTAGTGCCTAGTTTGGACCACAAAGTCTTCCAAAAGTAACTCAAGAATTTCACATCTCTATCACTGACAATAGTTTTAGGCAGGCCATGCAGACGGACAATTTCTTTGAAGAACATATTAGCAATATGAGATGCATCGTCAGTTTTGTGGCGAGGAATAAAATGAGCCATCTTAGAGAATCTATCAACCACAACAAAGATGGAGTCATTACCCCTTGTTGATCTAGGCAATCCTAATACAAAGTCCATAGACAAATCAACCCAAGGATGGTGAGGGATAGGTAATGGGGTATACAAGCCATATGGATTTGTCTTAGACTTTGCCTGGTGACAAGTAGCACATCTACCAACCATGCGTTCAACATCTCTACGCATATGAGGCCAGTAAAAGTGCTCTTGCAACATGGCCAGAGTCTTGGTGATGCCAAAGTGGCCCATGAGACCACCACTATGTGCCTCTCGAATCAAAAGATCACGAATGGAAGAATTAGGTACACACAGTTTATCTACATGGAATAGAAATCCATCATGCAAGAAGTATTTTCCATGCGGGTTCTTAACACAAGCAACATAGATATCACCAAAGTCATGATCATTTGTGTAGAGTTCCTTAACCATTTCGAACCCTAGTAACTTGGCATCCAGAAGGGCAAGCAACGAATGTCTACGTGATAATGCATCAGCCACTACATTCGTTTTGCCAGTCTTATACTTAATGACATACGAAAAGGTGTCAATGAAGCTTACCCATTTGGCATGTCGCTTGCTTAACTTGGGTTGTCCCTTGAGGTACTTCAATGACTCGTGATCAGTGTGTATCACGAACTCCCGAGGGCGAAGATAGTGTTGCCAAGTCTCCAAAGCCCTCACTAAAGCGTACAACTCCTTGTCGTACGTGGGGTAGTTTAATGCAGCTCCCCCCAGTTTCTCACTGAAGAAGGCACAAGGCCTCTTGTCTTGCATGAGGACCGCTCCAATACCTACACCAGAAGCATCACATTCAATTTCAAAAGTCTTGTGAAAATTTGGTAATGCTAACACAGGTGCATGTGTGAGTGTGTCCTTGAGGGCGAGAAATGCTTGTTCTTGTGATACTCCCCAGTGGAACTTGTCATTCTTCTTTGTCACGGCGGTCAACGGGGCGGCAATGGTGCTAAAATCTTTGACAAAGCGCCGGTAAAAGCCCGCCAATCCAAGAAAGCTGCGCACGTCAGGGACGGATGTGGGAGTTGGCCATTGCTCGATGGCCTCAATCTTGGATTTGTCCACCTTGATGCCCTGCGAACTTACCACATAGCCTAAAAACACAAGCTCGTTAGTACAAAAGGTGCACTTCTTGAGGTTGGCGTAAAGATGCGCCTGTCGAAGTGTCTCAAGAACTAATCTCACATGCTCTAGGTGCTCATGCTCACTATGACTATAGATCAGGATGTCATCAAAGTAAACAATGACAAACTTGCCAATAAAGTGTCTCAACACATGGTTCATTAGTCGCATGAAGGTGCTAGGGGCATTAGTTAAGCCAAAAGGCATGACTAGCCACTCATAGAGACCATGTTTGGTTTTGAAGGCTGTTTTCAACTCGTCGCCCTCTTTCATCCGAATTTGATGATAGCCGCTCCTTAAGTCTATTTTGGTGAAAATAATGGCACCATCGAGTTCATCAAGCATATCATCAAGTCTAGGAATGGGATGACGATATTTGACAGTGATAGCGTTCACAGCCCGACAGTCAGTGCACATGCGCCAAGTACCGTCCTTTTTGGGAACAAGTATCATAGGCACAGCGCAAGGACTTAGACTTTCCTTTACCCAACCCTTACCTAAGAGGCCATCAACTTGCCTTTGAAGCTCCTTGGTCTCCTCAGGGCCCATGCGGTAAGCAGGTTTGTTGGGCAATGGTGCTCCAGGAATGAGGTCGATTTGGTGTTCAATTCCCCGAATGGGTGGTAAGCCATCAGGGACCTCGTCAGGGAAAACATCCTCAAATTCTTGCAAAAGAGCAACTATGCTCGCAGGCAACGCCTTGTCGAGCTCAGCAACATCCAAGAGCACACGCTTGCAAATCATGAGAAGTATAGGCTGATTAGAGTTCACCACTTTTCTAACATCTTTAGCCTTAATAATCATGTTGTGCTTCCTAGTGGTAGGTGCGGTAGGTGATTTGTCATGTATACCCCTAGGTGTGCTCCCTTGACCCTTGGTTGATGGCTCACTCGTAGACGTGGATCCTTTACCAGGGTCGACTGCCTTTAGTTTCCTCCTTTGACGGTCTCGTTCACACTCCCTTTGCAATAGTAGTTGGTCCTCATAAACTTGTGCAGGTGTGAGAGGTGTAAGGACCTTACGTTTGCCATCGTGCAAAAGTGTGTACCCATGGTGCTGAAGGGATAGGTAGAGGTGTATACAAACTGAAAGGTTGGAGCTTGGACTTGGCACGGTGACAGGTGATGCAGCGTGACACCACTCGCTCTACATCCCGCCTCATGCGTGGCCAACAGAAATGTTCCTGTAAAGCACACAAGGTCTTGGTGACACCAAAGTGTCCTGATACGTTCCTCGATCAACTTGTTTCGAGACACGTAGCACGTTTGCCCAAGGATCTAGCAAGGTTGTCCAACGCTTGGATCGCGGGACCTAGAATCAAACGGACGACACGATTTGATTTATGTGGTAGACGACACTCCGATGAATGTGAATACTCCAGGGGAATAGGTCGGATGAACAATCGAGGACAGGACGCAAGATTGCTCAATAACCCTTGCCAAAGCAAGTTAAAGTGCTCGAACTCTCTTCTTAGAAGAAGGAACGAATTAAACCAATTTTATTGATAAAACGACTACCCTAAAACCTTACAAAGCAAGCCTATTTATAGGCCAAAGTGACTAAGAAAACCTAAGGAAACAATGGCAAAGAGTTCGGCCATCTTGGTGTCCAAGATGGGCCGGCCCAATGAGCTATGAAGACAAATTAATCCAATCTATCAAATACTAAGGCTAAGGCCCTATAGGGCCGGTCCTCTTGAAGGCCCACTTGAGTCTTCGTGGGCTTGGATCATGGTGCAAATGGCTTGATTGTCTCTCTCTAAGCCCTCAATATCTTTGTGAACTCCATGTTGGTCTTGGACGACTCGAACCAGGGCTTGGAGTGATTCTTTGAAGAGCTTGGCCCGTGCACGTGTGACTGGGCCCAATGGAACTCGGACTGGGTTATTGCGTGGGCTGAGACTCGTGCACACATCAGTCCTCTCCTCTTGAGAAGGATTTGCCCTCAAATCTGGATCCTCCTCGTCAAGAAATGGGCTTAGGTCCGCGACGTTGAAGGTTGCACTAACAGTGTACTCCCCAGGTAGCTCCAACTTGTATGCGTTGTCATTGACTCGTTGGAGTACCCGAAATGGTCCATCACCTCTTGGGGACAATTTGCTTTGGCGTTGCTTGGGAAATCGCTCGTTCCTCAAGTGTAGCCAAACCCAATCTCCAGGCTCAAAAATCATCTTGCGACGGTGGTTGTTGGCTTGCTGGATGTATTGCTGCGTACGCTTCTCAATGTTTGCTCGGACGGCCTCATGTAACCTGCGCACAGAATCAGCTTTCTTTTTCCCATCTAAGCTTGTGTGGTCAGAGGAAGGTAAGGGCACCAAATCAAGGGGGGTGACGGGGTTGAAGCCATAAACAATCTCAAAGGGGGAGTATTGTGTGGCACTATGCACAGTTCGATTGTAGGCGAATTCAACATGAGGGAGGCACTCTTCCCAAGTCTTAAGATTCTTGTTAATCAAGGCCCGAAGTAGAGTGCCAAGTGTGCGATTGACAACTTCAGTTTGTCCATCGCTTTGTGGATGACTAGTGGTGGAGAATAATAACCTAGTGCCTAGTTTGGACCACAAAGTCTTCCAAAAGTAACTCAAGAATTTCACATCTCTATCACTGACAATAGTTTTAGGCAGGCCATGCAGACGGACAATTTCTTTGAAGAACATATTAGCAATATGAGATGCATCGTCAGTTTTGTGGCGAGGAATAAAATGAGCCATCTTAGAGAATCTATCAACCACAACAAAGATGGAGTCATTACCCCTTGTTGATCTAGGCAATCCTAATACAAAGTCCATAGACAAATCAACCCAAGGATGGTGAGGGATAGGTAATGGGGTATACAAGCCATATGGATTTGTCTTAGACTTTGCCTGGTGACAAGTAGCACATCTACCAACCATGCGTTCAACATCTCTACGCATATGAGGCCAGTAAAAGTGCTCTTGCAACATGGCCAGAGTCTTGGTGATGCCAAAGTGGCCCATGAGACCACCACTATGTGCCTCTCGAATCAAAAGATCACGAATGGAAGAATTAGGTACACACAGTTTATCTACATGGAATAGAAATCCATCATGCAAGAAGTATTTTCCATGCGGGTTCTTAACACAAGCAACATAGATATCACCAAAGTCATGATCATTTGTGTAGAGTTCCTTAACCATTTCGAACCCTAGTAACTTGGCATCCAGAAGGGCAAGCAACGAATGTCTACGTGATAATGCATCAGCCACTACATTCGTTTTGCCAGTCTTATACTTAATGACATACGAAAAGGTGTCAATGAAGCTTACCCATTTGGCATGTCGCTTGCTTAACTTGGGTTGTCCCTTGAGGTACTTCAATGACTCGTGATCAGTGTGTATCACGAACTCCCGAGGGCGAAGATAGTGTTGCCAAGTCTCCAAAGCCCTCACTAAAGCGTACAACTCCTTGTCGTACGTGGGGTAGTTTAATGCAGCTCCCCCCAGTTTCTCACTGAAGAAGGCACAAGGCCTCTTGTCTTGCATGAGGACCGCTCCAATACCTACACCAGAAGCATCACATTCAATTTCAAAAGTCTTGTGAAAATTTGGTAATGCTAACACAGGTGCATGTGTGAGTGTGTCCTTGAGGGCGAGAAATGCTTGTTCTTGTGATACTCCCCAGTGGAACTTGTCATTCTTCTTTGTCACGGCGGTCAACGGGGCGGCAATGGTGCTAAAATCTTTGACAAAGCGCCGGTAAAAGCCCGCCAATCCAAGAAAGCTGCGCACGTCAGGGACGGATGTGGGAGTTGGCCATTGCTCGATGGCCTCAATCTTGGATTTGTCCACCTTGATGCCCTGCGAACTTACCACATAGCCTAAAAACACAAGCTCGTTAGTACAAAAGGTGCACTTCTTGAGGTTGGCGTAAAGATGCGCCTGTCGAAGTGTCTCAAGAACTAATCTCACATGCTCTAGGTGCTCATGCTCACTATGACTATAGATCAGGATGTCATCAAAGTAAACAATGACAAACTTGCCAATAAAGTGTCTCAACACATGGTTCATTAGTCGCATGAAGGTGCTAGGGGCATTAGTTAAGCCAAAAGGCATGACTAGCCACTCATAGAGACCATGTTTGGTTTTGAAGGCTGTTTTCAACTCGTCGCCCTCTTTCATCCGAATTTGATGATAGCCGCTCCTTAAGTCTATTTTGGTGAAAATAATGGCACCATCGAGTTCATCAAGCATATCATCAAGTCTAGGAATGGGATGACGATATTTGACAGTGATAGCGTTCACAGCCCGACAGTCAGTGCACATGCGCCAAGTACCGTCCTTTTTGGGAACAAGTATCATAGGCACAGCGCAAGGACTTAGACTTTCCTTTACCCAACCCTTACCTAAGAGGCCATCAACTTGCCTTTGAAGCTCCTTGGTCTCCTCAGGGCCCATGCGGTAAGCAGGTTTGTTGGGCAATGGTGCTCCAGGAATGAGGTCGATTTGGTGTTCAATTCCCCGAATGGGTGGTAAGCCATCAGGGACCTCGTCAGGGAAAACATCCTCAAATTCTTGCAAAAGAGCAACTATGCTCGCAGGCAACGCCTTGTCGAGCTCAGCAACATCCAAGAGCACACGCTTGCAAATCATGAGAAGTATAGGCTGATTAGAGTTCACCACTTTTCTAACATCTTTAGCCTTAATAATCATGTTGTGCTTCCTAGTGGTAGGTGCGGTAGGTGATTTGTCATGTATACCCCTAGGTGTGCTCCCTTGACCCTTGGTTGATGGCTCACTCGTAGACGTGGATCCTTTACCAGGGTCGACTGCCTTTAGTTTCCTCCTTTGACGGTCTCGTTCACACTCCCTTTGCAATAGTAGTTGGTCCTCATAAACTTGTGCAGGTGTGAGAGGTGTAAGGACCTTACGTTTGCCATCGTGCAAAAGTGTGTACCCATGGTGCTGAAGGGATAGGTAGAGGTGTATACAAACTGAAAGGTTGGAGCTTGGACTTGGCACGGTGACAGGTGATGCAGCGTGACACCACTCGCTCTACATCCCGCCTCATGCGTGGCCAACAGAAATGTTCCTGTAAAGCACACAAGGTCTTGGTGACACCAAAGTGTCCTGATACGTTCCTCGATCAACTTGTTTCGAGACACGTAGCACGTTTGCCCAAGGATCTAGCAAGGTTGTCCAACGCTTGGATCGCGGGACCTAGAATCAAACGGACGACACGATTTGATTTATGTGGTAGACGACACTCCGATGAATGTGAATACTCCAGGGGAATAGGTCGGATGAACAATCGAGGACAGGACGCAAGATTGCTCAATAACCCTTGCCAAAGCAAGTTAAAGTGCTCGAACTCTCTTCTTAGAAGAAGGAACGAATTAAACCAATTTTATTGATAAAACGACTACCCTAAAACCTTACAAAGCAAGCCTATTTATAGGCCAAAGTGACTAAGAAAACCTAAGGAAACAATGGCAAAGAGTTCGGCCATCTTGGTGTCCAAGATGGGCCGGCCCAATGAGCTATGAAGACAAATTAATCCAATCTATCAAATACTAAGGCTAAGGCCCTATAGGGCCGGTCCTCTTGAAGGCCCACTTGAGTCTTCGTGGGCTTGGATCATGGTGCAAATGGCTTGATTGTCTCTCTCTAAGCCCTCAATATCTTTGTGAACTCCATGTTGGTCTTGGACGACTCGAACCAGGGCTTGGAGTGATTCTTTGAAGAGCTTGGCCCGTGCACGTGTGACTGGGCCCAATGGAACTCGGACTGGGTTATTGCGTGGGCCGAGACTCGTGCACACATCAGTCCTCTCCTCTTGAGAAGGATTTGCCCTCAAATCTGGATCCTCCTCGTCAAGAAATGGGCTTAGGTCCGCGACGTTGAAGGTTGCACTAACAGTGTACTCCCCAGGTAGCTCCAACTTGTATGCGTTGTCATTGACTCGTTGGAGTACCCGAAATGGTCCATCACCTCTTGGGGACAATTTGCTTTGGCGTTGCTTGGGAAATCGCTCGTTCCTCAAGTGTAGCCAAACCCAATCTCCAGGCTCAAAAATCATCTTGCGACGGTGGTTGTTGGCTTGCTGGATGTATTGCTGCGTACGCTTCTCAATGTTTGCTCGGACGGCCTCATGTAACCTGCGCACAGAATCAGCTTTCTTTTTCCCATCTAAGCTTGTGTGGTCAGAGGAAGGTAAGGGCACCAAATCAAGGGGGGTGACGGGGTTGAAGCCATAAACAATCTCAAAGGGGGAGTATTGTGTGGCACTATGCACAGTTCGATTGTAGGCGAATTCAACATGAGGGAGGCACTCTTCCCAAGTCTTAAGATTCTTGTTAATCAAGGCCCGAAGTAGAGTGCCAAGTGTGCGATTGACAACTTCAGTTTGTCCATCGCTTTGTGGATGACTAGTGGTGGAGAATAATAACCTAGTGCCTAGTTTGGACCACAAAGTCTTCCAAAAGTAACTCAAGAATTTCACATCTCTATCACTGACAATAGTTTTAGGCAGGCCATGCAGACGGACAATTTCTTTGAAGAACATATTAGCAATATGAGATGCATCGTCAGTTTTGTGGCGAGGAATAAAATGAGCCATCTTAGAGAATCTATCAACCACAACAAAGATGGAGTCATTACCCCTTGTTGATCTAGGCAATCCTAATACAAAGTCCATAGACAAATCAACCCAAGGATGGTGAGGGATAGGTAATGGGGTATACAAGCCATATGGATTTGTCTTAGACTTTGCCTGGTGACAAGTAGCACATCTACCAACCATGCGTTCAACATCTCTACGCATATGAGGCCAGTAAAAGTGCTCTTGCAACATGGCCAGAGTCTTGGTGATGCCAAAGTGGCCCATGAGACCACCACTATGTGCCTCTCGAATCAAAAGATCACGAATGGAAGAATTAGGTACACACAGTTTATCTACATGGAATAGAATATTTTCCATGCGGGTTCTTAACACAAGCAACATAGATATCACCAAAGTCATGATCATTTGTGTAGAGTTCCTTAACCATTTCGAACCCTAGTAACTTGGCATCCAGAAGGGCAAGCAACGAATGTCTACGTGATAATGCATCAGCCACTACATTCGTTTTGCCAGTCTTATACTTAATGACATACGAAAAGGTGTCAATGAAGCTTACCCATTTGGCATGTCGCTTGCTTAACTTGGGTTGTCCCTTGAGGTACTTCAATGACTCGTGATCAGTGTGTATCACGAACTCCCGAGGGCGAAGATAGTGTTGCCAAGTCTCCAAAGCCCTCACTAAAGCGTACAACTCCTTGTCGTACGTGGGGTAGTTTAATGCAGCTCCCCCCAGTTTCTCACTGAAGAAGGCACAAGGCCTCTTGTCTTGCATGAGGACCGCTCCAATACCTACACCAGAAGCATCACATTCAATTTCAAAAGTCTTGTGAAAATTTGGTAATGCTAACACAGGTGCATGTGTGAGTGTGTCCTTGAGGGCGAGAAATGCTTGTTCTTGTGATACTCCCCAGTGGAACTTGTCATTCTTCTTTGTCACGGCGGTCAACGGGGCGGCAATGGTGCTAAAATCTTTGACAAAGCGCCGGTAAAAGCCCGCCAATCCAAGAAAGCTGCGCACGTCAGGGACGGATGTGGGAGTTGGCCATTGCTCGATGGCCTCAATCTTGGATTTGTCCACCTTGATGCCCTGCGAACTTACCACATAGCCTAAAAACACAAGCTCGTTAGTACAAAAGGTGCACTTCTTGAGGTTGGCGTAAAGATGCGCCTGTCGAAGTGTCTCAAGAACTAATCTCACATGCTCTAGGTGCTCATGCTCACTATGACTATAGATCAGGATGTCATCAAAGTAAACAATGACAAACTTGCCAATAAAGTGTCTCAACACATGGTTCATTAGTCGCATGAAGGTGCTAGGGGCATTAGTTAAGCCAAAAGGCATGACTAGCCACTCATAGAGACCATGTTTGGTTTTGAAGGCTGTTTTCAACTCGTCGCCCTCTTTCATCCGAATTTGATGATAGCCGCTCCTTAAGTCTATTTTGGTGAAAATAATGGCACCATCGAGTTCATCAAGCATATCATCAAGTCTAGGAATGGGATGACGATATTTGACAGTGATAGCGTTCACAGCCCGACAGTCAGTGCACATGCGCCAAGTACCGTCCTTTTTGGGAACAAGTATCATAGGCACAGCGCAAGGACTTAGACTTTCCTTTACCCAACCCTTACCTAAGAGGCCATCAACTTGCCTTTGAAGCTCCTTGGTCTCCTCAGGGCCCATGCGGTAAGCAGGTTTGTTGGGCAATGGTGCTCCAGGAATGAGGTCGATTTGGTGTTCAATTCCCCGAATGGGTGGTAAGCCATCAGGGACCTCGTCAGGGAAAACATCCTCAAATTCTTGCAAAAGAGCAACTATGCTCGCAGGCAACGCCTTGTCGAGCTCAGCAACATCCAAGAGCACATGCTTGCAAATCATGAGAAGTATAGGCTGATTAGAGTTCACCACTTTTCTAACATCTTTAGCCTTAATAATCATGTTGTGCTTCCTAGTGGTAGGTGCGGTAGGTGATTTGTCATGTATACCCCTAGGTGTGCTCCCTTGACCCTTGGTTGATGGCTCACTCGTAGACGTGGATCCTTTACCAGGGTCGACTGCCTTTAGTTTCCTCCTTTGACGGTCTCGTTCACACTCCCTTTGCAATAGTAGTTGGTCCTCATAAACTTGTGCAGGTGTGAGAGGTGTAAGGACCTTACGTTTGCCATCGTGCAAAAGTGTGTACCCATGGTGCTGAAGGGATAGGTAGAGGTGTATACAAACTGAAAGGTTGGAGCTTGGACTTGGCACGGTGACAGGTGATGCAGCGTGACACCACTCGCTCTACATCCCGCCTCATGCGTGGCCAACAGAAATGTTCCTGTAAAGCACACAAGGTCTTGGTGACACCAAAGTGTCCTGATACGTTCCTCGATCAACTTGTTTCGAGACACGTAGCACGTTTGCCCAAGGATCTAGCAAGGTTGTCCAACGCTTGGATCGCGGGACCTAGAATCAAACGGACGACACGATTTGATTTATGTGGTAGACGACACTCCGATGAATGTGAATACTCCAGGGGAATAGGTCGGATGAACAATCGAGGACAGGACGCAAGATTGCTCAATAACCCTTGCCAAAGCAAGTTAAAGTGCTCGAACTCTCTTCTTAGAAGAAGGAACGAATTAAACCAATTTTATTGATAAAACGACTACCCTAAAACCTTACAAAGCAAGCCTATTTATAGGCCAAAGTGACTAAGAAAACCTAAGGAAACAATGGCAAAGAGTTCGGCCATCTTGGTGTCCAAGATGGGCCGGCCCAATGAGCTATGAAGACAAATTAATCCAATCTATCAAATACTAAGGCTAAGGCCCTATAGGGCCGGTCCTCTTGAAGGCCCACTTGAGTCTTCGTGGGCTTGGATCATGGTGCAAATGGCTTGATTGTCTCTCTCTAAGCCCTCAATATCTTTGTGAACTCCATGTTGGTCTTGGACGACTCGAACCAGGGCTTGGAGTGATTCTTTGAAGAGCTTGGCCCGTGCACGTGTGACTGGGCCCAATGGAACTCGGACTGGGTTATTGCGTGGGCCGAGACTCGTGCACACATCAGTCCTCTCCTCTTGAGAAGGATTTGCCCTCAAATCTGGATCCTCCTCGTCAAGAAATGGGCTTAGGTCCGCGACGTTGAAGGTTGCACTAACAGTGTACTCCCCAGGTAGCTCCAACTTGTATGCGTTGTCATTGACTCGTTGGAGTACCCGAAATGGTCCATCACCTCTTGGGGACAATTTGCTTTGGCGTTGCTTGGGAAATCGCTCGTTCCTCAAGTGTAGCCAAACCCAATCTCCAGGCTCAAAAATCATCTTGCGACGGTGGTTGTTGGCTTGCTGGATGTATTGCTGCGTACGCTTCTCAATGTTTGCTCGGACGGCCTCATGTAACCTGCGCACAGAATCAGCTTTCTTTTTCCCATCTAAGCTTGTGTGGTCAGAGGAAGGTAAGGGCACCAAATCAAGGGGGGTGACGGGGTTGAAGCCATAAACAATCTCAAAGGGGGAGTATTGTGTGGCACTATGCACAGTTCGATTGTAGGCGAATTCAACATGAGGGAGGCACTCTTCCCAAGTCTTAAGATTCTTGTTAATCAAGGCCCGAAGTAGAGTGCCAAGTGTGCGATTGACAACTTCAGTTTGTCCATCGCTTTGTGGATGACTAGTGGTGGAGAATAATAACCTAGTGCCTAGTTTGGACCACAAAGTCTTCCAAAAGTAACTCAAGAATTTCACATCTCTATCACTGACAATAGTTTTAGGCAGGCCATGCAGACGGACAATTTCTTTGAAGAACATATTAGCAATATGAGATGCATCGTCAGTTTTGTGGCGAGGAATAAAATGAGCCATCTTAGAGAATCTATCAACCACAACAAAGATGGAGTCATTACCCCTTGTTGATCTAGGCAATCCTAATACAAAGTCCATAGACAAATCAACCCAAGGATGGTGAGGGATAGGTAATGGGGTATACAAGCCATATGGATTTGTCTTAGACTTTGCCTGGTGACAAGTAGCACATCTACCAACCATGCGTTCAACATCTCTACGCATATGAGGCCAGTAAAAGTGCTCTTGCAACATGGCCAGAGTCTTGGTGATGCCAAAGTGGCCCATGAGACCACCACTATGTGCCTCTCGAATCAAAAGATCACGAATGGAAGAATTAGGTACACACAGTTTATCTACATGGAATAGAAATCCATCATGCAAGAAGTATTTTCCATGCGGGTTCTTAACACAAGCAACATAGATATCACCAAAGTCATGATCATTTGTGTAGAGTTCCTTAACCATTTCGAACCCTAGTAACTTGGCATCCAGAAGGGCAAGCAACGAATGTCTACGTGATAATGCATCAGCCACTACATTCGTTTTGCCAGTCTTATACTTAATGACATACGAAAAGGTGTCAATGAAGCTTACCCATTTGGCATGTCGCTTGCTTAACTTGGGTTGTCCCTTGAGGTACTTCAATGACTCGTGATCAGTGTGTATCACGAACTCCCGAGGGCGAAGATAGTGTTGCCAAGTCTCCAAAGCCCTCACTAAAGCGTACAACTCCTTGTCGTACGTGGGGTAGTTTAATGCAGCTCCCCCCAGTTTCTCACTGAAGAAGGCACAAGGCCTCTTGTCTTGCATGAGGACCGCTCCAATACCTACACCAGAAGCATCACATTCAATTTCAAAAGTCTTGTGAAAATTTGGTAATGCTAACACAGGTGCATGTGTGAGTGTGTCCTTGAGGGCGAGAAATGCTTGTTCTTGTGATACTCCCCAGTGGAACTTGTCATTCTTCTTTGTCACGGCGGTCAACGGGGCGGCAATGGTGCTAAAATCTTTGACAAAGCGCCGGTAAAAGCCCGCCAATCCAAGAAAGCTGCGCACGTCAGGGACGGATGTGGGAGTTGGCCATTGCTCGATGGCCTCAATCTTGGATTTGTCCACCTTGATGCCCTGCGAACTTACCACATAGCCTAAAAACACAAGCTCGTTAGTACAAAAGGTGCACTTCTTGAGGTTGGCGTAAAGATGCGCCTGTCGAAGTGTCTCAAGAACTAATCTCAAATAGGCTTGCTTTGTAAGGTTTTAGGGTAGTCGTTTTATCAATAAAATTGGTTTAATTCGTTCCTTCTTCTAAGAAGAGAGTTCGAGCACTTTAACTTGCTTTGGCAAGGGTTATTGAGCAATCTTGCGTCCTGTCCTCGATTGTTCATCCGACCTATTCCCCTGGAGTATTCACCTTCATCGGAGCGTCGTCTACCACCTAAATCAAATCGTGTCGTCCGTTTGATTCTAGGTCCCGCGATCCAAGCGTTGGACAACCTTGCTAGATCCTTGGGCAAACGTGCTACGTGTCTCGAAACAAGTTGATCGAGGAACGTATCAGGACACTTTGGTGTCACCAAGACCTTGTGTGCTTTACAGGAACATTTCTGTTGGCCACGCATGAGGCGGGATGTAGAGCGAGTGGTGTCACGCCCTTACACCTCTCACACCTGCACAAGTTTATGAGGACCAACTACTATTGCAAAGGGAGTGTGAACAAGACCGTCAAAGGAGGAAACTAAAGGCAGTCGACCCTGGTAAAGGCTCCACGTCTACGAGTGAGCCATCAACCAAGGGTCAAGGGAGCACACCTAGGGGTATACATGACAAATCACCTACCGCACCTACCACTAGGAAGCACAACATGATTATTAAGGCTAAAGATGTTAGAAAAGTGGTGAACTCTAATCAGCCTATACTTCTCATGATTTGCAAGCATGTGCTCTTGGATGTTGCTGAGCTCGACAAGGCGTTGCCTGCGAGCATAGTTGCTCTTTTGCAAGAATTTGAGGATGTTTTCCCTGACGAGGTCCCTGATGGCTTACCACCCATTCGGGGAATTGAACACCAAATCGACCTCATTCCTGGAGCACCATTGCCCAACAAACCTGCTTACCGCATGGGCCCTGAGGAGACCAAGGAGCTTCAAAGGCAAGTTGATGGCCTCTTAGGTAAGGGTTGGGTAAAGGAAAGTCTAAGTCCTTGCGCTGTGCCTATGATACTTGTTCCCAAAAAGGACGGTACTTGGCGCATGTGCACTGACTGTCGGGCTGTGAACGCTATCACTGTCAAATATCGTCATCCCATTCCTAGACTTGATGATATGCTTGATGAACTCGATGGTGCCATTATTTTCACCAAAATAGACTTAAGGAGCGGCTATCATCAAATTCGGATGAAAGAGGGCGACGAGTGGAAAACAGCCTTCAAAACCAAAATGGTCTCTATGAGTGGCTAGTCATGCCTTTTGGCTTAACTAATGCCCCTAGCACCTTCATGCGACTAATGAACCATGTGTTGAGACACTTTATTGGCAAGTTTGTCATTGTTTACTTTGATGACATCCTGATCTATAGTCATAGTGAGCATGAGCACCTAGAGCACGTGAGATTAGTTCTTGAGACACTTCGACAGGCGCATCTTTACGCCAACCTCAAGAAGTGCACCTTTTGTACTAACGAGCTTGTGTTTTTAGGCTATGTGGTAAGTTCGCAGGGCATCAAGGTGGACAAATCCAAGATTGAGGCCATCGAGCAATGGCCAACTCCCACATCCGTCCCTGACGTGCGCAGCTTTCTTGGATTGGCGGGCTTTTACCGGCGCTTTGTCAAAGATTTTAGCACCATTGCCGCCCCGTTGACCGCCGTGAAAAAGAAGAATGACAAGTTCCACTGGGGAGAATCACAAGAACAAGCATTTCTCGCCCTCAAGGACACACTCACACATGCACCTGTGTTAGCATTACCAAATTTTCACAAGACTTTTGAAATTGAATGTGATGCTTCTGGTGTAGGTATTGGAGCGGTCCTCATGCAAGACAAGAGGCCTTGTGCCTTCTTCAGTGAGAAACTGGGGGGAGCTGCATTAAACTACCCCACGTACGACAAGGAGTTGTACGCTTTAGTGAGGGCTTTGGAGACTTGGCAACACTATCTTCGCCCTCGGGAGTTCGTGATACACACTGATCACGAGTCATTGAAGTACCTCAAGGGACAACCCAAGTTAAGCAAGCGACATGCCAAATGGGTAAGCTTCATTGACACCTTTTCGTATGTCATTAAGTATAAGACTGGCAAAACGAATGTAGTGGCTGATGCATTATCACGTAGACATTCGTTGCTTGCCCTTCTGGATGCCAAGTTACTAGGGTTCGAAATGGTTAAGGAACTCTACACAAATGATCATGACTTTGGTGATATCTATGTTGCTTGTGTTAAGAACCCGCATGGAAAATATTCTATTCCATGTAGATAAACTGTGTGTACCTAATTCTTCCATTCGTGATCTTTTGATTCGAGAGGCACATAGTGGTGGTCTCATGGGCCACTTTGGCATCACCAAGACTCTGGCCATGTTGCAAGAGCACTTTTACTGGCCTCATATGCGTAGAGATGTTGAACGCATGGTTGGTAGATGTGCTACTTGTCACCAGGCAAAGTCTAAGACAAATCCATATGGCTTGTATACCCCATTACCTATCCCTCACCATCCTTGGGTTGATTTGTCTATGGACTTTGTATTAGGATTGCCTAGATCAACAAGGGGTAATGACTCCATCTTTGTTGTGGTTGATAGATTCTCTAAGATGGCTCATTTTATTCCTCGCCACAAAACTGACGATGCATCTCATATTGCTAATATGTTCTTCAAAGAAATTGTCCGTCTGCATGGCCAGCCTAAAACTATTGTCAGTGATAGAGATGTGAAATTCTTGAGTTACTTTTGGAAGACTTTGTGGTCCAAACTAGGCACTAGGTTATTATTCTCCACCACTAGTCATCCACAAAGCGATGGACAAACTGAAGTTGTCAATCGCACACTTGGCACTCTACTTCGGGCCTTGATTAACAAGAATCTTAAGACTTGGGAAGAGTGCCTCCCTCATGTTGAATTCGCCTACAATCGAACTGTGCATAGTGCCACACAATACTCCCCCTTTGAGATTGTTTATGGCTTCAACCCCGTCACCCCCCTTGATTTGGTGCCCTTACCTTCCTCTGACCACACAAGCTTAGATGGGAAAAAGAAAGCTGATTCTGTGCGCAGGTTACATGAGGCCGTCCGAGCAAACATTGAGAAGCGTACGCAGCAATACATCCAGCAAGCCAACAAGCACCGTCGCAAGATGATTTTTGAGCCTGGAGATTGGGTTTGGCTACACTTGAGGAACGAGCGATTTCCCAAGCAACGCCAAAGCAAATTGTCCCCAAGAGGTGATGGACCATTTCGGGTACTCCAACGAGTCAATGACAACGCATACAAGTTGGAGCTACCTGGGGAGTACACTGTTAGTGCAACCTTCAACGTCGCGGACCTAAGCCCATTTCTTGACGAGGAGGATCCAGATTTGAGGGCAAATCCTTCTCAAGAGGAGAGGACTGATGTGTGCACGAGTCTCGGCCCACGCAATAACCCAGTCCGAGTTCCATTGGGCCCAGTCACACGTGCACGGGCCAAGCTCTTCAAAGAATCACTCCAAGCCCTGGTTCGAGTCGTCCAAGACCAACATGGAGTTCACAAAGATATTGAGGGCTTAGAGAGAGACAATCAAGCCATTTGCACCATGATCCAAGCCCACGAAGACTCAAGTGGGCCTTCAAGAGGACCGGCCCTATAGGGCCTTAGCCTTAGTATTTGATAGATTGGATTAATTTGTCTTCATAGCTCATTGGGCCGGCCCATCTTGGACACCAAGATGGCCGAACTCTTTGCCATTGTTTCCTTAGGTTTTCTTAGTCACTTTGGCCTATAAATAGGCTTGCTTTGTAAGGTTTTAGGGTAGTCGTTTTATCAATAAAATTGGTTTAATTCGTTCCTTCTTCTAAGAAGAGAGTTCGAGCACTTTAACTTGCTTTGGCAAGGGTTATTGAGCAATCTTGCGTCCTGTCCTCGATTGTTCATCCGACCTATTCCCCTGGAGTATTCACCTTCATCGGAGCGTCGTCTACCACCTAAATCAAATCGTGTCGTCCGTTTGATTCTAGGTCCCGCGATCCAAGCGTTGGACAACCTTGCTAGATCCTTGGGCAAACGTGCTACGTGTCTCGAAACAAGTTGATCGAGGAACGTATCAGGACACTTTGGTGTCACCAAGACCTTGTGTGCTTTACAGGAACATTTCTGTTGGCCACGCATGAGGCGGGATGTAGAGCGAGTGGTGTCACGCTGCATCACCTGTCACCGTGCCAAGTCCAAGCTCCAACCTTTCAGTTTGTATACACCTCTACCTATCCCTTCAGCACCATGGGTACACACTTTTGCACGATGGCAAACGTAAGGTCCTTACACCTCTCACACCTGCACAAGTTTATGAGGACCAACTACTATTGCAAAGGGAGTGTGAACAAGACCGTCAAAGGAGGAAACTAAAGGCAGTCGACCCTGGTAAAGGCTCCACGTCTACGAGTGAGCCATCAACCAAGGGTCAAGGGAGCACACCTAGGGGTATACATGACAAATCACCTACCGCACCTACCACTAGGAAGCACAACATGATTATTAAGGCTAAAGATGTTAGAAAAGTGGTGAACTCTAATCAGCCTATACTTCTCATGATTTGCAAGCATGTGCTCTTGGATGTTGCTGAGCTCGACAAGGCGTTGCCTGCGAGCATAGTTGCTCTTTTGCAAGAATTTGAGGATGTTTTCCCTGACGAGGTCCCTGATGGCTTACCACCCATTCGGGGAATTGAACACCAAATCGACCTCATTCCTGGAGCACCATTGCCCAACAAACCTGCTTACCGCATGGGCCCTGAGGAGACCAAGGAGCTTCAAAGGCAAGTTGATGGCCTCTTAGGTAAGGGTTGGGTAAAGGAAAGTCTAAGTCCTTGCGCTGTGCCTATGATACTTGTTCCCAAAAAGGACGGTACTTGGCGCATGTGCACTGACTGTCGGGCTGTGAACGCTATCACTGTCAAATATCGTCATCCCATTCCTAGACTTGATGATATGCTTGATGAACTCGATGGTGCCATTATTTTCACCAAAATAGACTTAAGGAGCGGCTATCATCAAATTCGGATGAAAGAGGGCGACGAGTGGAAAACAGCCTTCAAAACCAAACATGGTCTCTATGAGTGGCTAGTCATGCCTTTTGGCTTAACTAATGCCCCTAGCACCTTCATGCGACTAATGAACCATGTGTTGAGACACTTTATTGGCAAGTTTGTCATTGTTTACTTTGATGACATCCTGATCTATAGTCATAGTGAGCATGAGCACCTAGAGCACGTGAGATTAGTTCTTGAGACACTTCGACAGGCGCATCTTTACGCCAACCTCAAGAAGTGCACCTTTTGTACTAACGAGCTTGTGTTTTTAGGCTATGTGGTAAGTTCGCAGGGCATCAAGGTGGACAAATCCAAGATTGAGGCCATCGAGCAATGGCCAACTCCCACATCCGTCCCTGACGTGCGCAGCTTTCTTGGATTGGCGGGCTTTTACCGGCGCTTTGTCAAAGATTTTAGCACCATTGCCGCCCCGTTGACCGCCGTGAAAAAGAAGAATGACAAGTTCCACTGGGGAGAATCACAAGAACAAGCATTTCTCGCCCTCAAGGACACACTCACACATGCACCTGTGTTAGCATTACCAAATTTTCACAAGACTTTTGAAATTGAATGTGATGCTTCTGGTGTAGGTATTGGAGCGGTCCTCATGCAAGACAAGAGGCCTTGTGCCTTCTTCAGTGAGAAACTGGGGGGAGCTGCATTAAACTACCCCACGTACGACAAGGAGTTGTACGCTTTAGTGAGGGCTTTGGAGACTTGGCAACACTATCTTCGCCCTCGGGAGTTCGTGATACACACTGATCACGAGTCATTGAAGTACCTCAAGGGACAACCCAAGTTAAGCAAGCGACATGCCAAATGGGTAAGCTTCATTGACACCTTTTCGTATGTCATTAAGTATAAGACTGGCAAAACGAATGTAGTGGCTGATGCATTATCACGTAGACATTCGTTGCTTGCCCTTCTGGATGCCAAGTTACTAGGGTTCGAAATGGTTAAGGAACTCTACACAAATGATCATGACTTTGGTGATATCTATGTTGCTTGTGTTAAGAACCCGCATGGAAAATATTCTATTCCATGTAGATAAACTGTGTGTACCTAATTCTTCCATTCGTGATCTTTTGATTCGAGAGGCACATAGTGGTGGTCTCATGGGCCACTTTGGCATCACCAAGACTCTGGCCATGTTGCAAGAGCACTTTTACTGGCCTCATATGCGTAGAGATGTTGAACGCATGGTTGGTAGATGTGCTACTTGTCACAAGGCAAAGTCTAAGACAAATCCATATGGCTTGTATACCCCATTACCTATCCCTCACCATCCTTGGGTTGATTTGTCTATGGACTTTGTATTAGGATTGCCTAGATCAACAAGGGGTAATGACTCCATCTTTGTTGTGGTTGATAGATTCTCTAAGATGGCTCATTTTATTCCTTGCCACAAAACTGACGATGCATCTCATATTGCTAATATGTTCTTCAAAGAAATTGTCCGTCTGCATGGCCAGCCTAAAACTATTGTCAGTGATAGAGATGTGAAATTCTTGAGTTACTTTTGGAAGACTTTGTGGTCCAAACTAGGCACTAGGTTATTATTCTCCACCACTAGTCATCCACAAAGCGATGGACAAACTGAAGTTGTCAATCGCACACTTGGCACTCTACTTCGGGCCTTGATTAACAAGAATCTTAAGACTTGGGAAGAGTGCCTCCCTCATGTTGAATTCGCCTACAATCGAACTGTGCATAGTGCCACACAATACTCCCCCTTTGAGATTGTTTATGGCTTCAACCCCGTCACCCCCCTTGATTTGGTGCCCTTACCTTCCTCTGACCACACAAGCTTAGATGGGAAAAAGAAAGCTGATTCTGTGCGCAGGTTACATGAGGCCGTCCGAGCAAACATTGAGAAGCGTACGCAGCAATACATCCAGCAAGCCAACAAGCACCGTCGCAAGATGATTTTTGAGCCTGGAGATTGGGTTTGGCTACACTTGAGGAACGAGCGATTTCCCAAGCAACGCCAAAGCAAATTGTCCCCAAGAGGTGATGGACCATTTCGGGTACTCCAACGAGTCAATGACAACGCATACAAGTTGGAGCTACCTGGGGAGTACACTGTTAGTGCAACCTTCAACGTCGCGGACCTAAGCCCATTTCTTGACGAGGAGGATCCAGATTTGAGGGCAAATCCTTCTCAAGAGGAGAGGACTGATGTGTGCACGAGTCTCGGCCCACGCAATAACCCAGTCCGAGTTCCATTGGGCCCAGTCACACGTGCACGGGCCAAGCTCTTCAAAGAATCACTCCAAGCCCTGGTTCGAGTCGTCCAAGACCAACATGGAGTTCACAAAGATATTGAGGGCTTAGAGAGAGACAATCAAGCCATTTGCACCATGATCCAAGCCCACGAAGACTCAAGTGGGCCTTCAAGAGGACCGGCCCTATAGGGCCTTAGCCTTAGTATTTGATAGATTGGATTAATTTGTCTTCATAGCTCATTGGGCCGGCCCATCTTGGACACCAAGATGGCCGAACTCTTTGCCATTGTTTCCTTAGGTTTTCTTAGTCACTTTGGCCTATAAATAGGCTTGCTTTGTAAGGTTTTAGGGTAGTCGTTTTATCAATAAAATTGGTTTAATTCGTTCCTTCTTCTAAGAAGAGAGTTCGAGCACTTTAACTTGCTTTGGCAAGGGTTATTGAGCAATCTTGCGTCCTGTCCTCGATTGTTCATCCGACCTATTCCCCTGGAGTATTCACCTTCATCGGAGCGTCGTCTACCACCTAAATCAAATCGTGTCGTCCGTTTGATTCTAGGTCCCGCGATCCAAGCGTTGGACAACCTTGCTAGATCCTTGGGCAAACGTGCTACGTGTCTCGAAACAAGTTGATCGAGGAACGTATCAGGACACTTTGGTGTCACCAAGACCTTGTGTGCTTTACAGGAACATTTCTGTTGGCCACGCATGAGGCGGGATGTAGAGCGAGTGGTGTCACGCTGCATCACCTGTCACCGTGCCAAGTCCAAGCTCCAACCTTTCAGTTTGTATACACCTCTACCTATCCCTTCAGCACCATGGGTACACACTTTTGCACGATGGCAAACGTAAGGTCCTTACACCTCTCACACCTGCACAAGTTTATGAGGACCAACTACTATTGCAAAGGGAGTGTGAACAAGACCGTCAAAGGAGGAAACTAAAGGCAGTCGACCCTGGTAAAGGCTCCACGTCTACGAGTGAGCCATCAACCAAGGGTCAAGGGAGCACACCTAGGGGTATACATGACAAATCACCTACCGCACCTACCACTAGGAAGCACAACATGATTATTAAGGCTAAAGATGTTAGAAAAGTGGTGAACTCTAATCAGCCTATACTTCTCATGATTTGCAAGCATGTGCTCTTGGATGTTGCTGAGCTCGACAAGGCGTTGCCTGCGAGCATAGTTGCTCTTTTGCAAGAATTTGAGGATGTTTTCCCTGACGAGGTCCCTGATGGCTTACCACCCATTCGGGGAATTGAACACCAAATCGACCTCATTCCTGGAGCACCATTGCCCAACAAACCTGCTTACCGCATGGGCCCTGAGGAGACCAAGGAGCTTCAAAGGCAAGTTGATGGCCTCTTAGGTAAGGGTTGGGTAAAGGAAAGTCTAAGTCCTTGCGCTGTGCCTATGATACTTGTTCCCAAAAAGGACGGTACTTGGCGCATGTGCACTGACTGTCGGGCTGTGAACGCTATCACTGTCAAATATCGTCATCCCATTCCTAGACTTGATGATATGCTTGATGAACTCGATGGTGCCATTATTTTCACCAAAATAGACTTAAGGAGCGGCTATCATCAAATTCGGATGAAAGAGGGCGACGAGTGGAAAACAGCCTTCAAAACCAAACATGGTCTCTATGAGTGGCTAGTCATGCCTTTTGGCTTAACTAATGCCCCTAGCACCTTCATGCGACTAATGAACCATGTGTTGAGACACTTTATTGGCAAGTTTGTCATTGTTTACTTTGATGACATCCTGATCTATAGTCATAGTGAGCATGAGCACCTAGAGCACGTGAGATTAGTTCTTGAGACACTTCGACAGGCGCATCTTTACGCCAACCTCAAGAAGTGCACCTTTTGTACTAACGAGCTTGTGTTTTTAGGCTATGTGGTAAGTTCGCAGGGCATCAAGGTGGACAAATCCAAGATTGAGGCCATCGAGCAATGGCCAACTCCCACATCCGTCCCTGACGTGCGCAGCTTTCTTGGATTGGCGGGCTTTTACCGGCGCTTTGTCAAAGATTTTAGCACCATTGCCGCCCCGTTGACCGCCGTGAAAAAGAAGAATGACAAGTTCCACTGGGGAGAATCACAAGAACAAGCATTTCTCGCCCTCAAGGACACACTCACACATGCACCTGTGTTAGCATTACCAAATTTTCACAAGACTTTTGAAATTGAATGTGATGCTTCTGGTGTAGGTATTGGAGCGGTCCTCATGCAAGACAAGAGGCCTTGTGCCTTCTTCAGTGAGAAACTGGGGGGAGCTGCATTAAACTACCCCACGTACGACAAGGAGTTGTACGCTTTAGTGAGGGCTTTGGAGACTTGGCAACACTATCTTCGCCCTCGGGAGTTCGTGATACACACTGATCACGAGTCATTGAAGTACCTCAAGGGACAACCCAAGTTAAGCAAGCGACATGCCAAATGGGTAAGCTTCATTGACACCTTTTCGTATGTCATTAAGTATAAGACTGGCAAAACGAATGTAGTGGCTGATGCATTATCACGTAGACATTCGTTGCTTGCCCTTCTGGATGCCAAGTTACTAGGGTTCGAAATGGTTAAGGAACTCTACACAAATGATCATGACTTTGGTGATATCTATGTTGCTTGTGTTAAGAACCCGCATGGAAAATATTCTATTCCATGTAGATAAACTGTGTGTACCTAATTCTTCCATTCGTGATCTTTTGATTCGAGAGGCACATAGTGGTGGTCTCATGGGCCACTTTGGCATCACCAAGACTCTGGCCATGTTGCAAGAGCACTTTTACTGGCCTCATATGCGTAGAGATGTTGAACGCATGGTTGGTAGATGTGCTACTTGTCACAAGGCAAAGTCTAAGACAAATCCATATGGCTTGTATACCCCATTACCTATCCCTCACCATCCTTGGGTTGATTTGTCTATGGACTTTGTATTAGGATTGCCTAGATCAACAAGGGGTAATGACTCCATCTTTGTTGTGGTTGATAGATTCTCTAAGATGGCTCATTTTATTCCTTGCCACAAAACTGACGATGCATCTCATATTGCTAATATGTTCTTCAAAGAAATTGTCCGTCTGCATGGCCAGCCTAAAACTATTGTCAGTGATAGAGATGTGAAATTCTTGAGTTACTTTTGGAAGACTTTGTGGTCCAAACTAGGCACTAGGTTATTATTCTCCACCACTAGTCATCCACAAAGCGATGGACAAACTGAAGTTGTCAATCGCACACTTGGCACTCTACTTCGGGCCTTGATTAACAAGAATCTTAAGACTTGGGAAGAGTGCCTCCCTCATGTTGAATTCGCCTACAATCGAACTGTGCATAGTGCCACACAATACTCCCCCTTTGAGATTGTTTATGGCTTCAACCCCGTCACCCCCCTTGATTTGGTGCCCTTACCTTCCTCTGACCACACAAGCTTAGATGGGAAAAAGAAAGCTGATTCTGTGCGCAGGTTACATGAGGCCGTCCGAGCAAACATTGAGAAGCGTACGCAGCAATACATCCAGCAAGCCAACAAGCACCGTCGCAAGATGATTTTTGAGCCTGGAGATTGGGTTTGGCTACACTTGAGGAACGAGCGATTTCCCAAGCAACGCCAAAGCAAATTGTCCCCAAGAGGTGATGGACCATTTCGGGTACTCCAACGAGTCAATGACAACGCATACAAGTTGGAGCTACCTGGGGAGTACACTGTTAGTGCAACCTTCAACGTCGCGGACCTAAGCCCATTTCTTGACGAGGAGGATCCAGATTTGAGGGCAAATCCTTCTCAAGAGGAGAGGACTGATGTGTGCACGAGTCTCGGCCCACGCAATAACCCAGTCCGAGTTCCATTGGGCCCAGTCACACGTGCACGGGCCAAGCTCTTCAAAGAATCACTCCAAGCCCTGGTTCGAGTCGTCCAAGACCAACATGGAGTTCACAAAGATATTGAGGGCTTAGAGAGAGACAATCAAGCCATTTGCACCATGATCCAAGCCCACGAAGACTCAAGTGGGCCTTCAAGAGGACCGGCCCTATAGGGCCTTAGCCTTAGTATTTGATAGATTGGATTAATTTGTCTTCATAGCTCATTGGGCCGGCCCATCTTGGACACCAAGATGGCCGAACTCTTTGCCATTGTTTCCTTAGGTTTTCTTAGTCACTTTGGCCTATAAATAGGCTTGCTTTGTAAGGTTTTAGGGTAGTCGTTTTATCAATAAAATTGGTTTAATTCGTTCCTTCTTCTAAGAAGAGAGTTCGAGCACTTTAACTTGCTTTGGCAAGGGTTATTGAGCAATCTTGCGTCCTGTCCTCGATTGTTCATCCGACCTATTCCCCTGGAGTATTCACCTTCATCGGAGCGTCGTCTACCACCTAAATCAAATCGTGTCGTCCGTTTGATTCTAGGTCCCGCGATCCAAGCGTTGGACAACCTTGCTAGATCCTTGGGCAAACGTGCTACGTGTCTCGAAACAAGTTGATCGAGGAACGTATCAGGACACTTTGGTGTCACCAAGACCTTGTGTGCTTTACAGGAACATTTCTGTTGGCCACGCATGAGGCGGGATGTAGAGCGAGTGGTGTCACGCTGCATCACCTGTCACCGTGCCAAGTCCAAGCTCCAACCTTTCAGTTTGTATACACCTCTACCTATCCCTTCAGCACCATGGGTACACACTTTTGCACGATGGCAAACGTAAGGTCCTTACACCTCTCACACCTGCACAAGTTTATGAGGACCAACTACTATTGCAAAGGGAGTGTGAACAAGACCGTCAAAGGAGGAAACTAAAGGCAGTCGACCCTGGTAAAGGCTCCACGTCTACGAGTGAGCCATCAACCAAGGGTCAAGGGAGCACACCTAGGGGTATACATGACAAATCACCTACCGCACCTACCACTAGGAAGCACAACATGATTATTAAGGCTAAAGATGTTAGAAAAGTGGTGAACTCTAATCAGCCTATACTTCTCATGATTTGCAAGCATGTGCTCTTGGATGTTGCTGAGCTCGACAAGGCGTTGCCTGCGAGCATAGTTGCTCTTTTGCAAGAATTTGAGGATGTTTTCCCTGACGAGGTCCCTGATGGCTTACCACCCATTCGGGGAATTGAACACCAAATCGACCTCATTCCTGGAGCACCATTGCCCAACAAACCTGCTTACCGCATGGGCCCTGAGGAGACCAAGGAGCTTCAAAGGCAAGTTGATGGCCTCTTAGGTAAGGGTTGGGTAAAGGAAAGTCTAAGTCCTTGCGCTGTGCCTATGATACTTGTTCCCAAAAAGGACGGTACTTGGCGCATGTGCACTGACTGTCGGGCTGTGAACGCTATCACTGTCAAATATCGTCATCCCATTCCTAGACTTGATGATATGCTTGATGAACTCGATGGTGCCATTATTTTCACCAAAATAGACTTAAGGAGCGGCTATCATCAAATTCGGATGAAAGAGGGCGACGAGTGGAAAACAGCCTTCAAAACCAAACATGGTCTCTATGAGTGGCTAGTCATGCCTTTTGGCTTAACTAATGCCCCTAGCACCTTCATGCGACTAATGAACCATGTGTTGAGACACTTTATTGGCAAGTTTGTCATTGTTTACTTTGATGACATCCTGATCTATAGTCATAGTGAGCATGAGCACCTAGAGCACGTGAGATTAGTTCTTGAGACACTTCGACAGGCGCATCTTTACGCCAACCTCAAGAAGTGCACCTTTTGTACTAACGAGCTTGTGTTTTTAGGCTATGTGGTAAGTTCGCAGGGCATCAAGGTGGACAAATCCAAGATTGAGGCCATCGAGCAATGGCCAACTCCCACATCCGTCCCTGACGTGCGCAGCTTTCTTGGATTGGCGGGCTTTTACCGGCGCTTTGTCAAAGATTTTAGCACCATTGCCGCCCCGTTGACCGCCGTGAAAAAGAAGAATGACAAGTTCCACTGGGGAGAATCACAAGAACAAGCATTTCTCGCCCTCAAGGACACACTCACACATGCACCTGTGTTAGCATTACCAAATTTTCACAAGACTTTTGAAATTGAATGTGATGCTTCTGGTGTAGGTATTGGAGCGGTCCTCATGCAAGACAAGAGGCCTTGTGCCTTCTTCAGTGAGAAACTGGGGGGAGCTGCATTAAACTACCCCACGTACGACAAGGAGTTGTACGCTTTAGTGAGGGCTTTGGAGACTTGGCAACACTATCTTCGCCCTCGGGAGTTCGTGATACACACTGATCACGAGTCATTGAAGTACCTCAAGGGACAACCCAAGTTAAGCAAGCGACATGCCAAATGGGTAAGCTTCATTGACACCTTTTCGTATGTCATTAAGTATAAGACTGGCAAAACGAATGTAGTGGCTGATGCATTATCACGTAGACATTCGTTGCTTGCCCTTCTGGATGCCAAGTTACTAGGGTTCGAAATGGTTAAGGAACTCTACACAAATGATCATGACTTTGGTGATATCTATGTTGCTTGTGTTAAGAACCCGCATGGAAAATATTCTATTCCATGTAGATAAACTGTGTGTACCTAATTCTTCCATTCGTGATCTTTTGATTCGAGAGGCACATAGTGGTGGTCTCATGGGCCACTTTGGCATCACCAAGACTCTGGCCATGTTGCAAGAGCACTTTTACTGGCCTCATATGCGTAGAGATGTTGAACGCATGGTTGGTAGATGTGCTACTTGTCACAAGGCAAAGTCTAAGACAAATCCATATGGCTTGTATACCCCATTACCTATCCCTCACCATCCTTGGGTTGATTTGTCTATGGACTTTGTATTAGGATTGCCTAGATCAACAAGGGGTAATGACTCCATCTTTGTTGTGGTTGATAGATTCTCTAAGATGGCTCATTTTATTCCTTGCCACAAAACTGACGATGCATCTCATATTGCTAATATGTTCTTCAAAGAAATTGTCCGTCTGCATGGCCAGCCTAAAACTATTGTCAGTGATAGAGATGTGAAATTCTTGAGTTACTTTTGGAAGACTTTGTGGTCCAAACTAGGCACTAGGTTATTATTCTCCACCACTAGTCATCCACAAAGCGATGGACAAACTGAAGTTGTCAATCGCACACTTGGCACTCTACTTCGGGCCTTGATTAACAAGAATCTTAAGACTTGGGAAGAGTGCCTCCCTCATGTTGAATTCGCCTACAATCGAACTGTGCATAGTGCCACACAATACTCCCCCTTTGAGATTGTTTATGGCTTCAACCCCGTCACCCCCCTTGATTTGGTGCCCTTACCTTCCTCTGACCACACAAGCTTAGATGGGAAAAAGAAAGCTGATTCTGTGCGCAGGTTACATGAGGCCGTCCGAGCAAACATTGAGAAGCGTACGCAGCAATACATCCAGCAAGCCAACAAGCACCGTCGCAAGATGATTTTTGAGCCTGGAGATTGGGTTTGGCTACACTTGAGGAACGAGCGATTTCCCAAGCAACGCCAAAGCAAATTGTCCCCAAGAGGTGATGGACCATTTCGGGTACTCCAACGAGTCAATGACAACGCATACAAGTTGGAGCTACCTGGGGAGTACACTGTTAGTGCAACCTTCAACGTCGCGGACCTAAGCCCATTTCTTGACGAGGAGGATCCAGATTTGAGGGCAAATCCTTCTCAAGAGGAGAGGACTGATGTGTGCACGAGTCTCGGCCCACGCAATAACCCAGTCCGAGTTCCATTGGGCCCAGTCACACGTGCACGGGCCAAGCTCTTCAAAGAATCACTCCAAGCCCTGGTTCGAGTCGTCCAAGACCAACATGGAGTTCACAAAGATATTGAGGGCTTAGAGAGAGACAATCAAGCCATTTGCACCATGATCCAAGCCCACGAAGACTCAAGTGGGCCTTCAAGAGGACCGGCCCTATAGGGCCTTAGCCTTAGTATTTGATAGATTGGATTAATTTGTCTTCATAGCTCATTGGGCCGGCCCATCTTGGACACCAAGATGGCCGAACTCTTTGCCATTGTTTCCTTAGGTTTTCTTAGTCACTTTGGCCTATAAATAGGCTTGCTTTGTAAGGTTTTAGGGTAGTCGTTTTATCAATAAAATTGGTTTAATTCGTTCCTTCTTCTAAGAAGAGAGTTCGAGCACTTTAACTTGCTTTGGCAAGGGTTATTGAGCAATCTTGCGTCCTGTCCTCGATTGTTCATCCGACCTATTCCCCTGGAGTATTCACCTTCATCGGAGCGTCGTCTACCACCTAAATCAAATCGTGTCGTCCGTTTGATTCTAGGTCCCGCGATCCAAGCGTTGGACAACCTTGCTAGATCCTTGGGCAAACGTGCTACGTGTCTCGAAACAAGTTGATCGAGGAACGTATCAGGACACTTTGGTGTCACCAAGACCTTGTGTGCTTTACAGGAACATTTCTGTTGGCCACGCATGAGGCGGGATGTAGAGCGAGTGGTGTCACGCTGCATCACCTGTCACCGTGCCAAGTCCAAGCTCCAACCTTTCAGTTTGTATACACCTCTACCTATCCCTTCAGCACCATGGGTACACACTTTTGCACGATGGCAAACGTAAGGTCCTTACACCTCTCACACCTGCACAAGTTTATGAGGACCAACTACTATTGCAAAGGGAGTGTGAACAAGACCGTCAAAGGAGGAAACTAAAGGCAGTCGACCCTGGTAAAGGCTCCACGTCTACGAGTGAGCCATCAACCAAGGGTCAAGGGAGCACACCTAGGGGTATACATGACAAATCACCTACCGCACCTACCACTAGGAAGCACAACATGATTATTAAGGCTAAAGATGTTAGAAAAGTGGTGAACTCTAATCAGCCTATACTTCTCATGATTTGCAAGCATGTGCTCTTGGATGTTGCTGAGCTCGACAAGGCGTTGCCTGCGAGCATAGTTGCTCTTTTGCAAGAATTTGAGGATGTTTTCCCTGACGAGGTCCCTGATGGCTTACCACCCATTCGGGGAATTGAACACCAAATCGACCTCATTCCTGGAGCACCATTGCCCAACAAACCTGCTTACCGCATGGGCCCTGAGGAGACCAAGGAGCTTCAAAGGCAAGTTGATGGCCTCTTAGGTAAGGGTTGGGTAAAGGAAAGTCTAAGTCCTTGCGCTGTGCCTATGATACTTGTTCCCAAAAAGGACGGTACTTGGCGCATGTGCACTGACTGTCGGGCTGTGAACGCTATCACTGTCAAATATCGTCATCCCATTCCTAGACTTGATGATATGCTTGATGAACTCGATGGTGCCATTATTTTCACCAAAATAGACTTAAGGAGCGGCTATCATCAAATTCGGATGAAAGAGGGCGACGAGTGGAAAACAGCCTTCAAAACCAAACATGGTCTCTATGAGTGGCTAGTCATGCCTTTTGGCTTAACTAATGCCCCTAGCACCTTCATGCGACTAATGAACCATGTGTTGAGACACTTTATTGGCAAGTTTGTCATTGTTTACTTTGATGACATCCTGATCTATAGTCATAGTGAGCATGAGCACCTAGAGCACGTGAGATTAGTTCTTGAGACACTTCGACAGGCGCATCTTTACGCCAACCTCAAGAAGTGCACCTTTTGTACTAACGAGCTTGTGTTTTTAGGCTATGTGGTAAGTTCGCAGGGCATCAAGGTGGACAAATCCAAGATTGAGGCCATCGAGCAATGGCCAACTCCCACATCCGTCCCTGACGTGCGCAGCTTTCTTGGATTGGCGGGCTTTTACCGGCGCTTTGTCAAAGATTTTAGCACCATTGCCGCCCCGTTGACCGCCGTGAAAAAGAAGAATGACAAGTTCCACTGGGGAGAATCACAAGAACAAGCATTTCTCGCCCTCAAGGACACACTCACACATGCACCTGTGTTAGCATTACCAAATTTTCACAAGACTTTTGAAATTGAATGTGATGCTTCTGGTGTAGGTATTGGAGCGGTCCTCATGCAAGACAAGAGGCCTTGTGCCTTCTTCAGTGAGAAACTGGGGGGAGCTGCATTAAACTACCCCACGTACGACAAGGAGTTGTACGCTTTAGTGAGGGCTTTGGAGACTTGGCAACACTATCTTCGCCCTCGGGAGTTCGTGATACACACTGATCACGAGTCATTGAAGTACCTCAAGGGACAACCCAAGTTAAGCAAGCGACATGCCAAATGGGTAAGCTTCATTGACACCTTTTCGTATGTCATTAAGTATAAGACTGGCAAAACGAATGTAGTGGCTGATGCATTATCACGTAGACATTCGTTGCTTGCCCTTCTGGATGCCAAGTTACTAGGGTTCGAAATGGTTAAGGAACTCTACACAAATGATCATGACTTTGGTGATATCTATGTTGCTTGTGTTAAGAACCCGCATGGAAAATATTCTATTCCATGTAGATAAACTGTGTGTACCTAATTCTTCCATTCGTGATCTTTTGATTCGAGAGGCACATAGTGGTGGTCTCATGGGCCACTTTGGCATCACCAAGACTCTGGCCATGTTGCAAGAGCACTTTTACTGGCCTCATATGCGTAGAGATGTTGAACGCATGGTTGGTAGATGTGCTACTTGTCACAAGGCAAAGTCTAAGACAAATCCATATGGCTTGTATACCCCATTACCTATCCCTCACCATCCTTGGGTTGATTTGTCTATGGACTTTGTATTAGGATTGCCTAGATCAACAAGGGGTAATGACTCCATCTTTGTTGTGGTTGATAGATTCTCTAAGATGGCTCATTTTATTCCTTGCCACAAAACTGACGATGCATCTCATATTGCTAATATGTTCTTCAAAGAAATTGTCCGTCTGCATGGCCAGCCTAAAACTATTGTCAGTGATAGAGATGTGAAATTCTTGAGTTACTTTTGGAAGACTTTGTGGTCCAAACTAGGCACTAGGTTATTATTCTCCACCACTAGTCATCCACAAAGCGATGGACAAACTGAAGTTGTCAATCGCACACTTGGCACTCTACTTCGGGCCTTGATTAACAAGAATCTTAAGACTTGGGAAGAGTGCCTCCCTCATGTTGAATTCGCCTACAATCGAACTGTGCATAGTGCCACACAATACTCCCCCTTTGAGATTGTTTATGGCTTCAACCCCGTCACCCCCCTTGATTTGGTGCCCTTACCTTCCTCTGACCACACAAGCTTAGATGGGAAAAAGAAAGCTGATTCTGTGCGCAGGTTACATGAGGCCGTCCGAGCAAACATTGAGAAGCGTACGCAGCAATACATCCAGCAAGCCAACAAGCACCGTCGCAAGATGATTTTTGAGCCTGGAGATTGGGTTTGGCTACACTTGAGGAACGAGCGATTTCCCAAGCAACGCCAAAGCAAATTGTCCCCAAGAGGTGATGGACCATTTCGGGTACTCCAACGAGTCAATGACAACGCATACAAGTTGGAGCTACCTGGGGAGTACACTGTTAGTGCAACCTTCAACGTCGCGGACCTAAGCCCATTTCTTGACGAGGAGGATCCAGATTTGAGGGCAAATCCTTCTCAAGAGGAGAGGACTGATGTGTGCACGAGTCTCGGCCCACGCAATAACCCAGTCCGAGTTCCATTGGGCCCAGTCACACGTGCACGGGCCAAGCTCTTCAAAGAATCACTCCAAGCCCTGGTTCGAGTCGTCCAAGACCAACATGGAGTTCACAAAGATATTGAGGGCTTAGAGAGAGACAATCAAGCCATTTGCACCATGATCCAAGCCCACGAAGACTCAAGTGGGCCTTCAAGAGGACCGGCCCTATAGGGCCTTAGCCTTAGTATTTGATAGATTGGATTAATTTGTCTTCATAGCTCATTGGGCCGGCCCATCTTGGACACCAAGATGGCCGAACTCTTTGCCATTGTTTCCTTAGGTTTTCTTAGTCACTTTGGCCTATAAATAGGCTTGCTTTGTAAGGTTTTAGGGTAGTCGTTTTATCAATAAAATTGGTTTAATTCGTTCCTTCTTCTAAGAAGAGAGTTCGAGCACTTTAACTTGCTTTGGCAAGGGTTATTGAGCAATCTTGCGTCCTGTCCTCGATTGTTCATCCGACCTATTCCCCTGGAGTATTCACCTTCATCGGAGCGTCGTCTACCACCTAAATCAAATCGTGTCGTCCGTTTGATTCTAGGTCCCGCGATCCAAGCGTTGGACAACCTTGCTAGATCCTTGGGCAAACGTGCTACGTGTCTCGAAACAAGTTGATCGAGGAACGTATCAGGACACTTTGGTGTCACCAAGACCTTGTGTGCTTTACAGGAACATTTCTGTTGGCCACGCATGAGGCGGGATGTAGAGCGAGTGGTGTCACGCTGCATCACCTGTCACCGTGCCAAGTCCAAGCTCCAACCTTTCAGTTTGTATACACCTCTACCTATCCCTTCAGCACCATGGGTACACACTTTTGCACGATGGCAAACGTAAGGTCCTTACACCTCTCACACCTGCACAAGTTTATGAGGACCAACTACTATTGCAAAGGGAGTGTGAACAAGACCGTCAAAGGAGGAAACTAAAGGCAGTCGACCCTGGTAAAGGCTCCACGTCTACGAGTGAGCCATCAACCAAGGGTCAAGGGAGCACACCTAGGGGTATACATGACAAATCACCTACCGCACCTACCACTAGGAAGCACAACATGATTATTAAGGCTAAAGATGTTAGAAAAGTGGTGAACTCTAATCAGCCTATACTTCTCATGATTTGCAAGCATGTGCTCTTGGATGTTGCTGAGCTCGACAAGGCGTTGCCTGCGAGCATAGTTGCTCTTTTGCAAGAATTTGAGGATGTTTTCCCTGACGAGGTCCCTGATGGCTTACCACCCATTCGGGGAATTGAACACCAAATCGACCTCATTCCTGGAGCACCATTGCCCAACAAACCTGCTTACCGCATGGGCCCTGAGGAGACCAAGGAGCTTCAAAGGCAAGTTGATGGCCTCTTAGGTAAGGGTTGGGTAAAGGAAAGTCTAAGTCCTTGCGCTGTGCCTATGATACTTGTTCCCAAAAAGGACGGTACTTGGCGCATGTGCACTGACTGTCGGGCTGTGAACGCTATCACTGTCAAATATCGTCATCCCATTCCTAGACTTGATGATATGCTTGATGAACTCGATGGTGCCATTATTTTCACCAAAATAGACTTAAGGAGCGGCTATCATCAAATTCGGATGAAAGAGGGCGACGAGTGGAAAACAGCCTTCAAAACCAAACATGGTCTCTATGAGTGGCTAGTCATGCCTTTTGGCTTAACTAATGCCCCTAGCACCTTCATGCGACTAATGAACCATGTGTTGAGACACTTTATTGGCAAGTTTGTCATTGTTTACTTTGATGACATCCTGATCTATAGTCATAGTGAGCATGAGCACCTAGAGCACGTGAGATTAGTTCTTGAGACACTTCGACAGGCGCATCTTTACGCCAACCTCAAGAAGTGCACCTTTTGTACTAACGAGCTTGTGTTTTTAGGCTATGTGGTAAGTTCGCAGGGCATCAAGGTGGACAAATCCAAGATTGAGGCCATCGAGCAATGGCCAACTCCCACATCCGTCCCTGACGTGCGCAGCTTTCTTGGATTGGCGGGCTTTTACCGGCGCTTTGTCAAAGATTTTAGCACCATTGCCGCCCCGTTGACCGCCGTGAAAAAGAAGAATGACAAGTTCCACTGGGGAGAATCACAAGAACAAGCATTTCTCGCCCTCAAGGACACACTCACACATGCACCTGTGTTAGCATTACCAAATTTTCACAAGACTTTTGAAATTGAATGTGATGCTTCTGGTGTAGGTATTGGAGCGGTCCTCATGCAAGACAAGAGGCCTTGTGCCTTCTTCAGTGAGAAACTGGGGGGAGCTGCATTAAACTACCCCACGTACGACAAGGAGTTGTACGCTTTAGTGAGGGCTTTGGAGACTTGGCAACACTATCTTCGCCCTCGGGAGTTCGTGATACACACTGATCACGAGTCATTGAAGTACCTCAAGGGACAACCCAAGTTAAGCAAGCGACATGCCAAATGGGTAAGCTTCATTGACACCTTTTCGTATGTCATTAAGTATAAGACTGGCAAAACGAATGTAGTGGCTGATGCATTATCACGTAGACATTCGTTGCTTGCCCTTCTGGATGCCAAGTTACTAGGGTTCGAAATGGTTAAGGAACTCTACACAAATGATCATGACTTTGGTGATATCTATGTTGCTTGTGTTAAGAACCCGCATGGAAAATATTCTATTCCATGTAGATAAACTGTGTGTACCTAATTCTTCCATTCGTGATCTTTTGATTCGAGAGGCACATAGTGGTGGTCTCATGGGCCACTTTGGCATCACCAAGACTCTGGCCATGTTGCAAGAGCACTTTTACTGGCCTCATATGCGTAGAGATGTTGAACGCATGGTTGGTAGATGTGCTACTTGTCACAAGGCAAAGTCTAAGACAAATCCATATGGCTTGTATACCCCATTACCTATCCCTCACCATCCTTGGGTTGATTTGTCTATGGACTTTGTATTAGGATTGCCTAGATCAACAAGGGGTAATGACTCCATCTTTGTTGTGGTTGATAGATTCTCTAAGATGGCTCATTTTATTCCTTGCCACAAAACTGACGATGCATCTCATATTGCTAATATGTTCTTCAAAGAAATTGTCCGTCTGCATGGCCAGCCTAAAACTATTGTCAGTGATAGAGATGTGAAATTCTTGAGTTACTTTTGGAAGACTTTGTGGTCCAAACTAGGCACTAGGTTATTATTCTCCACCACTAGTCATCCACAAAGCGATGGACAAACTGAAGTTGTCAATCGCACACTTGGCACTCTACTTCGGGCCTTGATTAACAAGAATCTTAAGACTTGGGAAGAGTGCCTCCCTCATGTTGAATTCGCCTACAATCGAACTGTGCATAGTGCCACACAATACTCCCCCTTTGAGATTGTTTATGGCTTCAACCCCGTCACCCCCCTTGATTTGGTGCCCTTACCTTCCTCTGACCACACAAGCTTAGATGGGAAAAAGAAAGCTGATTCTGTGCGCAGGTTACATGAGGCCGTCCGAGCAAACATTGAGAAGCGTACGCAGCAATACATCCAGCAAGCCAACAAGCACCGTCGCAAGATGATTTTTGAGCCTGGAGATTGGGTTTGGCTACACTTGAGGAACGAGCGATTTCCCAAGCAACGCCAAAGCAAATTGTCCCCAAGAGGTGATGGACCATTTCGGGTACTCCAACGAGTCAATGACAACGCATACAAGTTGGAGCTACCTGGGGAGTACACTGTTAGTGCAACCTTCAACGTCGCGGACCTAAGCCCATTTCTTGACGAGGAGGATCCAGATTTGAGGGCAAATCCTTCTCAAGAGGAGAGGACTGATGTGTGCACGAGTCTCGGCCCACGCAATAACCCAGTCCGAGTTCCATTGGGCCCAGTCACACGTGCACGGGCCAAGCTCTTCAAAGAATCACTCCAAGCCCTGGTTCGAGTCGTCCAAGACCAACATGGAGTTCACAAAGATATTGAGGGCTTAGAGAGAGACAATCAAGCCATTTGCACCATGATCCAAGCCCACGAAGACTCAAGTGGGCCTTCAAGAGGACCGGCCCTATAGGGCCTTAGCCTTAGTATTTGATAGATTGGATTAATTTGTCTTCATAGCTCATTGGGCCGGCCCATCTTGGACACCAAGATGGCCGAACTCTTTGCCATTGTTTCCTTAGGTTTTCTTAGTCACTTTGGCCTATAAATAGGCTTGCTTTGTAAGGTTTTAGGGTAGTCGTTTTATCAATAAAATTGGTTTAATTCGTTCCTTCTTCTAAGAAGAGAGTTCGAGCACTTTAACTTGCTTTGGCAAGGGTTATTGAGCAATCTTGCGTCCTGTCCTCGATTGTTCATCCGACCTATTCCCCTGGAGTATTCACCTTCATCGGAGCGTCGTCTACCACCTAAATCAAATCGTGTCGTCCGTTTGATTCTAGGTCCCGCGATCCAAGCGTTGGACAACCTTGCTAGATCCTTGGGCAAACGTGCTACGTGTCTCGAAACAAGTTGATCGAGGAACGTATCAGGACACTTTGGTGTCACCAAGACCTTGTGTGCTTTACAGGAACATTTCTGTTGGCCACGCATGAGGCGGGATGTAGAGCGAGTGGTGTCACGCTGCATCACCTGTCACCGTGCCAAGTCCAAGCTCCAACCTTTCAGTTTGTATACACCTCTACCTATCCCTTCAGCACCATGGGTACACACTTTTGCACGATGGCAAACGTAAGGTCCTTACACCTCTCACACCTGCACAAGTTTATGAGGACCAACTACTATTGCAAAGGGAGTGTGAACAAGACCGTCAAAGGAGGAAACTAAAGGCAGTCGACCCTGGTAAAGGCTCCACGTCTACGAGTGAGCCATCAACCAAGGGTCAAGGGAGCACACCTAGGGGTATACATGACAAATCACCTACCGCACCTACCACTAGGAAGCACAACATGATTATTAAGGCTAAAGATGTTAGAAAAGTGGTGAACTCTAATCAGCCTATACTTCTCATGATTTGCAAGCATGTGCTCTTGGATGTTGCTGAGCTCGACAAGGCGTTGCCTGCGAGCATAGTTGCTCTTTTGCAAGAATTTGAGGATGTTTTCCCTGACGAGGTCCCTGATGGCTTACCACCCATTCGGGGAATTGAACACCAAATCGACCTCATTCCTGGAGCACCATTGCCCAACAAACCTGCTTACCGCATGGGCCCTGAGGAGACCAAGGAGCTTCAAAGGCAAGTTGATGGCCTCTTAGGTAAGGGTTGGGTAAAGGAAAGTCTAAGTCCTTGCGCTGTGCCTATGATACTTGTTCCCAAAAAGGACGGTACTTGGCGCATGTGCACTGACTGTCGGGCTGTGAACGCTATCACTGTCAAATATCGTCATCCCATTCCTAGACTTGATGATATGCTTGATGAACTCGATGGTGCCATTATTTTCACCAAAATAGACTTAAGGAGCGGCTATCATCAAATTCGGATGAAAGAGGGCGACGAGTGGAAAACAGCCTTCAAAACCAAACATGGTCTCTATGAGTGGCTAGTCATGCCTTTTGGCTTAACTAATGCCCCTAGCACCTTCATGCGACTAATGAACCATGTGTTGAGACACTTTATTGGCAAGTTTGTCATTGTTTACTTTGATGACATCCTGATCTATAGTCATAGTGAGCATGAGCACCTAGAGCACGTGAGATTAGTTCTTGAGACACTTCGACAGGCGCATCTTTACGCCAACCTCAAGAAGTGCACCTTTTGTACTAACGAGCTTGTGTTTTTAGGCTATGTGGTAAGTTCGCAGGGCATCAAGGTGGACAAATCCAAGATTGAGGCCATCGAGCAATGGCCAACTCCCACATCCGTCCCTGACGTGCGCAGCTTTCTTGGATTGGCGGGCTTTTACCGGCGCTTTGTCAAAGATTTTAGCACCATTGCCGCCCCGTTGACCGCCGTGAAAAAGAAGAATGACAAGTTCCACTGGGGAGAATCACAAGAACAAGCATTTCTCGCCCTCAAGGACACACTCACACATGCACCTGTGTTAGCATTACCAAATTTTCACAAGACTTTTGAAATTGAATGTGATGCTTCTGGTGTAGGTATTGGAGCGGTCCTCATGCAAGACAAGAGGCCTTGTGCCTTCTTCAGTGAGAAACTGGGGGGAGCTGCATTAAACTACCCCACGTACGACAAGGAGTTGTACGCTTTAGTGAGGGCTTTGGAGACTTGGCAACACTATCTTCGCCCTCGGGAGTTCGTGATACACACTGATCACGAGTCATTGAAGTACCTCAAGGGACAACCCAAGTTAAGCAAGCGACATGCCAAATGGGTAAGCTTCATTGACACCTTTTCGTATGTCATTAAGTATAAGACTGGCAAAACGAATGTAGTGGCTGATGCATTATCACGTAGACATTCGTTGCTTGCCCTTCTGGATGCCAAGTTACTAGGGTTCGAAATGGTTAAGGAACTCTACACAAATGATCATGACTTTGGTGATATCTATGTTGCTTGTGTTAAGAACCCGCATGGAAAATATTCTATTCCATGTAGATAAACTGTGTGTACCTAATTCTTCCATTCGTGATCTTTTGATTCGAGAGGCACATAGTGGTGGTCTCATGGGCCACTTTGGCATCACCAAGACTCTGGCCATGTTGCAAGAGCACTTTTACTGGCCTCATATGCGTAGAGATGTTGAACGCATGGTTGGTAGATGTGCTACTTGTCACAAGGCAAAGTCTAAGACAAATCCATATGGCTTGTATACCCCATTACCTATCCCTCACCATCCTTGGGTTGATTTGTCTATGGACTTTGTATTAGGATTGCCTAGATCAACAAGGGGTAATGACTCCATCTTTGTTGTGGTTGATAGATTCTCTAAGATGGCTCATTTTATTCCTTGCCACAAAACTGACGATGCATCTCATATTGCTAATATGTTCTTCAAAGAAATTGTCCGTCTGCATGGCCTGCCTAAAACTATTGTCAGTGATAGAGATGTGAAATTCTTGAGTTACTTTTGGAAGACTTTGTGGTCCAAACTAGGCACTAGGTTATTATTCTCCACCACTAGTCATCCACAAAGCGATGGACAAACTGAAGTTGTCAATCGCACACTTGGCACTCTACTTCGGGCCTTGATTAACAAGAATCTTAAGACTTGGGAAGAGTGCCTCCCTCATGTTGAATTCGCCTACAATCGAACTGTGCATAGTGCCACACAATACTCCCCCTTTGAGATTGTTTATGGCTTCAACCCCGTCACCCCCCTTGATTTGGTGCCCTTACCTTCCTCTGACCACACAAGCTTAGATGGGAAAAAGAAAGCTGATTCTGTGCGCAGGTTACATGAGGCCGTCCGAGCAAACATTGAGAAGCGTACGCAGCAATACATCCAGCAAGCCAACAAGCACCGTCGCAAGATGATTTTTGAGCCTGGAGATTGGGTTTGGCTACACTTGAGGAACGAGCGATTTCCCAAGCAACGCCAAAGCAAATTGTCCCCAAGAGGTGATGGACCATTTCGGGTACTCCAACGAGTCAATGACAACGCATACAAGTTGGAGCTACCTGGGGAGTACACTGTTAGTGCAACCTTCAACGTCGCGGACCTAAGCCCATTTCTTGACGAGGAGGATCCAGATTTGAGGGCAAATCCTTCTCAAGAGGAGAGGACTGATGTGTGCACGAGTCTCGGCCCACGCAATAACCCAGTCCGAGTTCCATTGGGCCCAGTCACACGTGCACGGGCCAAGCTCTTCAAAGAATCACTCCAAGCCCTGGTTCGAGTCGTCCAAGACCAACATGGAGTTCACAAAGATATTGAGGGCTTAGAGAGAGACAATCAAGCCATTTGCACCATGATCCAAGCCCACGAAGACTCAAGTGGGCCTTCAAGAGGACCGGCCCTATAGGGCCTTAGCCTTAGTATTTGATAGATTGGATTAATTTGTCTTCATAGCTCATTGGGCCGGCCCATCTTGGACACCAAGATGGCCGAACTCTTTGCCATTGTTTCCTTAGGTTTTCTTAGTCACTTTGGCCTATAAATAGGCTTGCTTTGTAAGGTTTTAGGGTAGTCGTTTTATCAATAAAATTGGTTTAATTCGTTCCTTCTTCTAAGAAGAGAGTTCGAGCACTTTAACTTGCTTTGGCAAGGGTTATTGAGCAATCTTGCGTCCTGTCCTCGATTGTTCATCCGACCTATTCCCCTGGAGTATTCACCTTCATCGGAGCGTCGTCTACCACCTAAATCAAATCGTGTCGTCCGTTTGATTCTAGGTCCCGCGATCCAAGCGTTGGACAACCTTGCTAGATCCTTGGGCAAACGTGCTACGTGTCTCGAAACAAGTTGATCGAGGAACGTATCAGGACACTTTGGTGTCACCAAGACCTTGTGTGCTTTACAGGAACATTTCTGTTGGCCACGCATGAGGCGGGATGTAGAGCGAGTGGTGTCACGCTGCATCACCTGTCACCGTGCCAAGTCCAAGCTCCAACCTTTCAGTTTGTATACACCTCTACCTATCCCTTCAGCACCATGGGTACACACTTTTGCACGATGGCAAACGTAAGGTCCTTACACCTCTCACACCTGCACAAGTTTATGAGGACCAACTACTATTGCAAAGGGAGTGTGAACAAGACCGTCAAAGGAGGAAACTAAAGGCAGTCGACCCTGGTAAAGGCTCCACGTCTACGAGTGAGCCATCAACCAAGGGTCAAGGGAGCACACCTAGGGGTATACATGACAAATCACCTACCGCACCTACCACTAGGAAGCACAACATGATTATTAAGGCTAAAGATGTTAGAAAAGTGGTGAACTCTAATCAGCCTATACTTCTCATGATTTGCAAGCATGTGCTCTTGGATGTTGCTGAGCTCGACAAGGCGTTGCCTGCGAGCATAGTTGCTCTTTTGCAAGAATTTGAGGATGTTTTCCCTGACGAGGTCCCTGATGGCTTACCACCCATTCGGGGAATTGAACACCAAATCGACCTCATTCCTGGAGCACCATTGCCCAACAAACCTGCTTACCGCATGGGCCCTGAGGAGACCAAGGAGCTTCAAAGGCAAGTTGATGGCCTCTTAGGTAAGGGTTGGGTAAAGGAAAGTCTAAGTCCTTGCGCTGTGCCTATGATACTTGTTCCCAAAAAGGACGGTACTTGGCGCATGTGCACTGACTGTCGGGCTGTGAACGCTATCACTGTCAAATATCGTCATCCCATTCCTAGACTTGATGATATGCTTGATGAACTCGATGGTGCCATTATTTTCACCAAAATAGACTTAAGGAGCGGCTATCATCAAATTCGGATGAAAGAGGGCGACGAGTGGAAAACAGCCTTCAAAACCAAACATGGTCTCTATGAGTGGCTAGTCATGCCTTTTGGCTTAACTAATGCCCCTAGCACCTTCATGCGACTAATGAACCATGTGTTGAGACACTTTATTGGCAAGTTTGTCATTGTTTACTTTGATGACATCCTGATCTATAGTCATAGTGAGCATGAGCACCTAGAGCACGTGAGATTAGTTCTTGAGACACTTCGACAGGCGCATCTTTACGCCAACCTCAAGAAGTGCACCTTTTGTACTAACGAGCTTGTGTTTTTAGGCTATGTGGTAAGTTCGCAGGGCATCAAGGTGGACAAATCCAAGATTGAGGCCATCGAGCAATGGCCAACTCCCACATCCGTCCCTGACGTGCGCAGCTTTCTTGGATTGGCGGGCTTTTACCGGCGCTTTGTCAAAGATTTTAGCACCATTGCCGCCCCGTTGACCGCCGTGAAAAAGAAGAATGACAAGTTCCACTGGGGAGAATCACAAGAACAAGCATTTCTCGCCCTCAAGGACACACTCACACATGCACCTGTGTTAGCATTACCAAATTTTCACAAGACTTTTGAAATTGAATGTGATGCTTCTGGTGTAGGTATTGGAGCGGTCCTCATGCAAGACAAGAGGCCTTGTGCCTTCTTCAGTGAGAAACTGGGGGGAGCTGCATTAAACTACCCCACGTACGACAAGGAGTTGTACGCTTTAGTGAGGGCTTTGGAGACTTGGCAACACTATCTTCGCCCTCGGGAGTTCGTGATACACACTGATCACGAGTCATTGAAGTACCTCAAGGGACAACCCAAGTTAAGCAAGCGACATGCCAAATGGGTAAGCTTCATTGACACCTTTTCGTATGTCATTAAGTATAAGACTGGCAAAACGAATGTAGTGGCTGATGCATTATCACGTAGACATTCGTTGCTTGCCCTTCTGGATGCCAAGTTACTAGGGTTCGAAATGGTTAAGGAACTCTACACAAATGATCATGACTTTGGTGATATCTATGTTGCTTGTGTTAAGAACCCGCATGGAAAATATTCTATTCCATGTAGATAAACTGTGTGTACCTAATTCTTCCATTCGTGATCTTTTGATTCGAGAGGCACATAGTGGTGGTCTCATGGGCCACTTTGGCATCACCAAGACTCTGGCCATGTTGCAAGAGCACTTTTACTGGCCTCATATGCGTAGAGATGTTGAACGCATGGTTGGTAGATGTGCTACTTGTCACAAGGCAAAGTCTAAGACAAATCCATATGGCTTGTATACCCCATTACCTATCCCTCACCATCCTTGGGTTGATTTGTCTATGGACTTTGTATTAGGATTGCCTAGATCAACAAGGGGTAATGACTCCATCTTTGTTGTGGTTGATAGATTCTCTAAGATGGCTCATTTTATTCCTTGCCACAAAACTGACGATGCATCTCATATTGCTAATATGTTCTTCAAAGAAATTGTCCGTCTGCATGGCCTGCCTAAAACTATTGTCAGTGATAGAGATGTGAAATTCTTGAGTTACTTTTGGAAGACTTTGTGGTCCAAACTAGGCACTAGGTTATTATTCTCCACCACTAGTCATCCACAAAGCGATGGACAAACTGAAGTTGTCAATCGCACACTTGGCACTCTACTTCGGGCCTTGATTAACAAGAATCTTAAGACTTGGGAAGAGTGCCTCCCTCATGTTGAATTCGCCTACAATCGAACTGTGCATAGTGCCACACAATACTCCCCCTTTGAGATTGTTTATGGCTTCAACCCCGTCACCCCCCTTGATTTGGTGCCCTTACCTTCCTCTGACCACACAAGCTTAGATGGGAAAAAGAAAGCTGATTCTGTGCGCAGGTTACATGAGGCCGTCCGAGCAAACATTGAGAAGCGTACGCAGCAATACATCCAGCAAGCCAACAAGCACCGTCGCAAGATGATTTTTGAGCCTGGAGATTGGGTTTGGCTACACTTGAGGAACGAGCGATTTCCCAAGCAACGCCAAAGCAAATTGTCCCCAAGAGGTGATGGACCATTTCGGGTACTCCAACGAGTCAATGACAACGCATACAAGTTGGAGCTACCTGGGGAGTACACTGTTAGTGCAACCTTCAACGTCGCGGACCTAAGCCCATTTCTTGACGAGGAGGATCCAGATTTGAGGGCAAATCCTTCTCAAGAGGAGAGGACTGATGTGTGCACGAGTCTCGGCCCACGCAATAACCCAGTCCGAGTTCCATTGGGCCCAGTCACACGTGCACGGGCCAAGCTCTTCAAAGAATCACTCCAAGCCCTGGTTCGAGTCGTCCAAGACCAACATGGAGTTCACAAAGATATTGAGGGCTTAGAGAGAGACAATCAAGCCATTTGCACCATGATCCAAGCCCACGAAGACTCAAGTGGGCCTTCAAGAGGACCGGCCCTATAGGGCCTTAGCCTTAGTATTTGATAGATTGGATTAATTTGTCTTCATAGCTCATTGGGCCGGCCCATCTTGGACACCAAGATGGCCGAACTCTTTGCCATTGTTTCCTTAGGTTTTCTTAGTCACTTTGGCCTATAAATAGGCTTGCTTTGTAAGGTTTTAGGGTAGTCGTTTTATCAATAAAATTGGTTTAATTCGTTCCTTCTTCTAAGAAGAGAGTTCGAGCACTTTAACTTGCTTTGGCAAGGGTTATTGAGCAATCTTGCGTCCTGTCCTCGATTGTTCATCCGACCTATTCCCCTGGAGTATTCACCTTCATCGGAGCGTCGTCTACCACCTAAATCAAATCGTGTCGTCCGTTTGATTCTAGGTCCCGCGATCCAAGCGTTGGACAACCTTGCTAGATCCTTGGGCAAACGTGCTACGTGTCTCGAAACAAGTTGATCGAGGAACGTATCAGGACACTTTGGTGTCACCAAGACCTTGTGTGCTTTACAGGAACATTTCTGTTGGCCACGCATGAGGCGGGATGTAGAGCGAGTGGTGTCACGCTGCATCACCTGTCACCGTGCCAAGTCCAAGCTCCAACCTTTCAGTTTGTATACACCTCTACCTATCCCTTCAGCACCATGGGTACACACTTTTGCACGATGGCAAACGTAAGGTCCTTACACCTCTCACACCTGCACAAGTTTATGAGGACCAACTACTATTGCAAAGGGAGTGTGAACAAGACCGTCAAAGGAGGAAACTAAAGGCAGTCGACCCTGGTAAAGGCTCCACGTCTACGAGTGAGCCATCAACCAAGGGTCAAGGGAGCACACCTAGGGGTATACATGACAAATCACCTACCGCACCTACCACTAGGAAGCACAACATGATTATTAAGGCTAAAGATGTTAGAAAAGTGGTGAACTCTAATCAGCCTATACTTCTCATGATTTGCAAGCATGTGCTCTTGGATGTTGCTGAGCTCGACAAGGCGTTGCCTGCGAGCATAGTTGCTCTTTTGCAAGAATTTGAGGATGTTTTCCCTGACGAGGTCCCTGATGGCTTACCACCCATTCGGGGAATTGAACACCAAATCGACCTCATTCCTGGAGCACCATTGCCCAACAAACCTGCTTACCGCATGGGCCCTGAGGAGACCAAGGAGCTTCAAAGGCAAGTTGATGGCCTCTTAGGTAAGGGTTGGGTAAAGGAAAGTCTAAGTCCTTGCGCTGTGCCTATGATACTTGTTCCCAAAAAGGACGGTACTTGGCGCATGTGCACTGACTGTCGGGCTGTGAACGCTATCACTGTCAAATATCGTCATCCCATTCCTAGACTTGATGATATGCTTGATGAACTCGATGGTGCCATTATTTTCACCAAAATAGACTTAAGGAGCGGCTATCATCAAATTCGGATGAAAGAGGGCGACGAGTGGAAAACAGCCTTCAAAACCAAACATGGTCTCTATGAGTGGCTAGTCATGCCTTTTGGCTTAACTAATGCCCCTAGCACCTTCATGCGACTAATGAACCATGTGTTGAGACACTTTATTGGCAAGTTTGTCATTGTTTACTTTGATGACATCCTGATCTATAGTCATAGTGAGCATGAGCACCTAGAGCACGTGAGATTAGTTCTTGAGACACTTCGACAGGCGCATCTTTACGCCAACCTCAAGAAGTGCACCTTTTGTACTAACGAGCTTGTGTTTTTAGGCTATGTGGTAAGTTCGCAGGGCATCAAGGTGGACAAATCCAAGATTGAGGCCATCGAGCAATGGCCAACTCCCACATCCGTCCCTGACGTGCGCAGCTTTCTTGGATTGGCGGGCTTTTACCGGCGCTTTGTCAAAGATTTTAGCACCATTGCCGCCCCGTTGACCGCCGTGAAAAAGAAGAATGACAAGTTCCACTGGGGAGAATCACAAGAACAAGCATTTCTCGCCCTCAAGGACACACTCACACATGCACCTGTGTTAGCATTACCAAATTTTCACAAGACTTTTGAAATTGAATGTGATGCTTCTGGTGTAGGTATTGGAGCGGTCCTCATGCAAGACAAGAGGCCTTGTGCCTTCTTCAGTGAGAAACTGGGGGGAGCTGCATTAAACTACCCCACGTACGACAAGGAGTTGTACGCTTTAGTGAGGGCTTTGGAGACTTGGCAACACTATCTTCGCCCTCGGGAGTTCGTGATACACACTGATCACGAGTCATTGAAGTACCTCAAGGGACAACCCAAGTTAAGCAAGCGACATGCCAAATGGGTAAGCTTCATTGACACCTTTTCGTATGTCATTAAGTATAAGACTGGCAAAACGAATGTAGTGGCTGATGCATTATCACGTAGACATTCGTTGCTTGCCCTTCTGGATGCCAAGTTACTAGGGTTCGAAATGGTTAAGGAACTCTACACAAATGATCATGACTTTGGTGATATCTATGTTGCTTGTGTTAAGAACCCGCATGGAAAATATTCTATTCCATGTAGATAAACTGTGTGTACCTAATTCTTCCATTCGTGATCTTTTGATTCGAGAGGCACATAGTGGTGGTCTCATGGGCCACTTTGGCATCACCAAGACTCTGGCCATGTTGCAAGAGCACTTTTACTGGCCTCATATGCGTAGAGATGTTGAACGCATGGTTGGTAGATGTGCTACTTGTCACAAGGCAAAGTCTAAGACAAATCCATATGGCTTGTATACCCCATTACCTATCCCTCACCATCCTTGGGTTGATTTGTCTATGGACTTTGTATTAGGATTGCCTAGATCAACAAGGGGTAATGACTCCATCTTTGTTGTGGTTGATAGATTCTCTAAGATGGCTCATTTTATTCCTTGCCACAAAACTGACGATGCATCTCATATTGCTAATATGTTCTTCAAAGAAATTGTCCGTCTGCATGGCCTGCCTAAAACTATTGTCAGTGATAGAGATGTGAAATTCTTGAGTTACTTTTGGAAGACTTTGTGGTCCAAACTAGGCACTAGGTTATTATTCTCCACCACTAGTCATCCACAAAGCGATGGACAAACTGAAGTTGTCAATCGCACACTTGGCACTCTACTTCGGGCCTTGATTAACAAGAATCTTAAGACTTGGGAAGAGTGCCTCCCTCATGTTGAATTCGCCTACAATCGAACTGTGCATAGTGCCACACAATACTCCCCCTTTGAGATTGTTTATGGCTTCAACCCCGTCACCCCCCTTGATTTGGTGCCCTTACCTTCCTCTGACCACACAAGCTTAGATGGGAAAAAGAAAGCTGATTCTGTGCGCAGGTTACATGAGGCCGTCCGAGCAAACATTGAGAAGCGTACGCAGCAATACATCCAGCAAGCCAACAAGCACCGTCGCAAGATGATTTTTGAGCCTGGAGATTGGGTTTGGCTACACTTGAGGAACGAGCGATTTCCCAAGCAACGCCAAAGCAAATTGTCCCCAAGAGGTGATGGACCATTTCGGGTACTCCAACGAGTCAATGACAACGCATACAAGTTGGAGCTACCTGGGGAGTACACTGTTAGTGCAACCTTCAACGTCGCGGACCTAAGCCCATTTCTTGACGAGGAGGATCCAGATTTGAGGGCAAATCCTTCTCAAGAGGAGAGGACTGATGTGTGCACGAGTCTCGGCCCACGCAATAACCCAGTCCGAGTTCCATTGGGCCCAGTCACACGTGCACGGGCCAAGCTCTTCAAAGAATCACTCCAAGCCCTGGTTCGAGTCGTCCAAGACCAACATGGAGTTCACAAAGATATTGAGGGCTTAGAGAGAGACAATCAAGCCATTTGCACCATGATCCAAGCCCACGAAGACTCAAGTGGGCCTTCAAGAGGACCGGCCCTATAGGGCCTTAGCCTTAGTATTTGATAGATTGGATTAATTTGTCTTCATAGCTCATTGGGCCGGCCCATCTTGGACACCAAGATGGCCGAACTCTTTGCCATTGTTTCCTTAGGTTTTCTTAGTCACTTTGGCCTATAAATAGGCTTGCTTTGTAAGGTTTTAGGGTAGTCGTTTTATCAATAAAATTGGTTTAATTCGTTCCTTCTTCTAAGAAGAGAGTTCGAGCACTTTAACTTGCTTTGGCAAGGGTTATTGAGCAATCTTGCGTCCTGTCCTCGATTGTTCATCCGACCTATTCCCCTGGAGTATTCACCTTCATCGGAGCGTCGTCTACCACCTAAATCAAATCGTGTCGTCCGTTTGATTCTAGGTCCCGCGATCCAAGCGTTGGACAACCTTGCTAGATCCTTGGGCAAACGTGCTACGTGTCTCGAAACAAGTTGATCGAGGAACGTATCAGGACACTTTGGTGTCACCAAGACCTTGTGTGCTTTACAGGAACATTTCTGTTGGCCACGCATGAGGCGGGATGTAGAGCGAGTGGTGTCACGCTGCATCACCTGTCACCGTGCCAAGTCCAAGCTCCAACCTTTCAGTTTGTATACACCTCTACCTATCCCTTCAGCACCATGGGTACACACTTTTGCACGATGGCAAACGTAAGGTCCTTACACCTCTCACACCTGCACAAGTTTATGAGGACCAACTACTATTGCAAAGGGAGTGTGAACAAGACCGTCAAAGGAGGAAACTAAAGGCAGTCGACCCTGGTAAAGGCTCCACGTCTACGAGTGAGCCATCAACCAAGGGTCAAGGGAGCACACCTAGGGGTATACATGACAAATCACCTACCGCACCTACCACTAGGAAGCACAACATGATTATTAAGGCTAAAGATGTTAGAAAAGTGGTGAACTCTAATCAGCCTATACTTCTCATGATTTGCAAGCATGTGCTCTTGGATGTTGCTGAGCTCGACAAGGCGTTGCCTGCGAGCATAGTTGCTCTTTTGCAAGAATTTGAGGATGTTTTCCCTGACGAGGTCCCTGATGGCTTACCACCCATTCGGGGAATTGAACACCAAATCGACCTCATTCCTGGAGCACCATTGCCCAACAAACCTGCTTACCGCATGGGCCCTGAGGAGACCAAGGAGCTTCAAAGGCAAGTTGATGGCCTCTTAGGTAAGGGTTGGGTAAAGGAAAGTCTAAGTCCTTGCGCTGTGCCTATGATACTTGTTCCCAAAAAGGACGGTACTTGGCGCATGTGCACTGACTGTCGGGCTGTGAACGCTATCACTGTCAAATATCGTCATCCCATTCCTAGACTTGATGATATGCTTGATGAACTCGATGGTGCCATTATTTTCACCAAAATAGACTTAAGGAGCGGCTATCATCAAATTCGGATGAAAGAGGGCGACGAGTGGAAAACAGCCTTCAAAACCAAACATGGTCTCTATGAGTGGCTAGTCATGCCTTTTGGCTTAACTAATGCCCCTAGCACCTTCATGCGACTAATGAACCATGTGTTGAGACACTTTATTGGCAAGTTTGTCATTGTTTACTTTGATGACATCCTGATCTATAGTCATAGTGAGCATGAGCACCTAGAGCACGTGAGATTAGTTCTTGAGACACTTCGACAGGCGCATCTTTACGCCAACCTCAAGAAGTGCACCTTTTGTACTAACGAGCTTGTGTTTTTAGGCTATGTGGTAAGTTCGCAGGGCATCAAGGTGGACAAATCCAAGATTGAGGCCATCGAGCAATGGCCAACTCCCACATCCGTCCCTGACGTGCGCAGCTTTCTTGGATTGGCGGGCTTTTACCGGCGCTTTGTCAAAGATTTTAGCACCATTGCCGCCCCGTTGACCGCCGTGAAAAAGAAGAATGACAAGTTCCACTGGGGAGAATCACAAGAACAAGCATTTCTCGCCCTCAAGGACACACTCACACATGCACCTGTGTTAGCATTACCAAATTTTCACAAGACTTTTGAAATTGAATGTGATGCTTCTGGTGTAGGTATTGGAGCGGTCCTCATGCAAGACAAGAGGCCTTGTGCCTTCTTCAGTGAGAAACTGGGGGGAGCTGCATTAAACTACCCCACGTACGACAAGGAGTTGTACGCTTTAGTGAGGGCTTTGGAGACTTGGCAACACTATCTTCGCCCTCGGGAGTTCGTGATACACACTGATCACGAGTCATTGAAGTACCTCAAGGGACAACCCAAGTTAAGCAAGCGACATGCCAAATGGGTAAGCTTCATTGACACCTTTTCGTATGTCATTAAGTATAAGACTGGCAAAACGAATGTAGTGGCTGATGCATTATCACGTAGACATTCGTTGCTTGCCCTTCTGGATGCCAAGTTACTAGGGTTCGAAATGGTTAAGGAACTCTACACAAATGATCATGACTTTGGTGATATCTATGTTGCTTGTGTTAAGAACCCGCATGGAAAATATTCTATTCCATGTAGATAAACTGTGTGTACCTAATTCTTCCATTCGTGATCTTTTGATTCGAGAGGCACATAGTGGTGGTCTCATGGGCCACTTTGGCATCACCAAGACTCTGGCCATGTTGCAAGAGCACTTTTACTGGCCTCATATGCGTAGAGATGTTGAACGCATGGTTGGTAGATGTGCTACTTGTCACAAGGCAAAGTCTAAGACAAATCCATATGGCTTGTATACCCCATTACCTATCCCTCACCATCCTTGGGTTGATTTGTCTATGGACTTTGTATTAGGATTGCCTAGATCAACAAGGGGTAATGACTCCATCTTTGTTGTGGTTGATAGATTCTCTAAGATGGCTCATTTTATTCCTTGCCACAAAACTGACGATGCATCTCATATTGCTAATATGTTCTTCAAAGAAATTGTCCGTCTGCATGGCCTGCCTAAAACTATTGTCAGTGATAGAGATGTGAAATTCTTGAGTTACTTTTGGAAGACTTTGTGGTCCAAACTAGGCACTAGGTTATTATTCTCCACCACTAGTCATCCACAAAGCGATGGACAAACTGAAGTTGTCAATCGCACACTTGGCACTCTACTTCGGGCCTTGATTAACAAGAATCTTAAGACTTGGGAAGAGTGCCTCCCTCATGTTGAATTCGCCTACAATCGAACTGTGCATAGTGCCACACAATACTCCCCCTTTGAGATTGTTTATGGCTTCAACCCCGTCACCCCCCTTGATTTGGTGCCCTTACCTTCCTCTGACCACACAAGCTTAGATGGGAAAAAGAAAGCTGATTCTGTGCGCAGGTTACATGAGGCCGTCCGAGCAAACATTGAGAAGCGTACGCAGCAATACATCCAGCAAGCCAACAAGCACCGTCGCAAGATGATTTTTGAGCCTGGAGATTGGGTTTGGCTACACTTGAGGAACGAGCGATTTCCCAAGCAACGCCAAAGCAAATTGTCCCCAAGAGGTGATGGACCATTTCGGGTACTCCAACGAGTCAATGACAACGCATACAAGTTGGAGCTACCTGGGGAGTACACTGTTAGTGCAACCTTCAACGTCGCGGACCTAAGCCCATTTCTTGACGAGGAGGATCCAGATTTGAGGGCAAATCCTTCTCAAGAGGAGAGGACTGATGTGTGCACGAGTCTCGGCCCACGCAATAACCCAGTCCGAGTTCCATTGGGCCCAGTCACACGTGCACGGGCCAAGCTCTTCAAAGAATCACTCCAAGCCCTGGTTCGAGTCGTCCAAGACCAACATGGAGTTCACAAAGATATTGAGGGCTTAGAGAGAGACAATCAAGCCATTTGCACCATGATCCAAGCCCACGAAGACTCAAGTGGGCCTTCAAGAGGACCGGCCCTATAGGGCCTTAGCCTTAGTATTTGATAGATTGGATTAATTTGTCTTCATAGCTCATTGGGCCGGCCCATCTTGGACACCAAGATGGCCGAACTCTTTGCCATTGTTTCCTTAGGTTTTCTTAGTCACTTTGGCCTATAAATAGGCTTGCTTTGTAAGGTTTTAGGGTAGTCGTTTTATCAATAAAATTGGTTTAATTCGTTCCTTCTTCTAAGAAGAGAGTTCGAGCACTTTAACTTGCTTTGGCAAGGGTTATTGAGCAATCTTGCGTCCTGTCCTCGATTGTTCATCCGACCTATTCCCCTGGAGTATTCACCTTCATCGGAGCGTCGTCTACCACCTAAATCAAATCGTGTCGTCCGTTTGATTCTAGGTCCCGCGATCCAAGCGTTGGACAACCTTGCTAGATCCTTGGGCAAACGTGCTACGTGTCTCGAAACAAGTTGATCGAGGAACGTATCAGGACACTTTGGTGTCACCAAGACCTTGTGTGCTTTACAGGAACATTTCTGTTGGCCACGCATGAGGCGGGATGTAGAGCGAGTGGTGTCACGCTGCATCACCTGTCACCGTGCCAAGTCCAAGCTCCAACCTTTCAGTTTGTATACACCTCTACCTATCCCTTCAGCACCATGGGTACACACTTTTGCACGATGGCAAACGTAAGGTCCTTACACCTCTCACACCTGCACAAGTTTATGAGGACCAACTACTATTGCAAAGGGAGTGTGAACAAGACCGTCAAAGGAGGAAACTAAAGGCAGTCGACCCTGGTAAAGGCTCCACGTCTACGAGTGAGCCATCAACCAAGGGTCAAGGGAGCACACCTAGGGGTATACATGACAAATCACCTACCGCACCTACCACTAGGAAGCACAACATGATTATTAAGGCTAAAGATGTTAGAAAAGTGGTGAACTCTAATCAGCCTATACTTCTCATGATTTGCAAGCATGTGCTCTTGGATGTTGCTGAGCTCGACAAGGCGTTGCCTGCGAGCATAGTTGCTCTTTTGCAAGAATTTGAGGATGTTTTCCCTGACGAGGTCCCTGATGGCTTACCACCCATTCGGGGAATTGAACACCAAATCGACCTCATTCCTGGAGCACCATTGCCCAACAAACCTGCTTACCGCATGGGCCCTGAGGAGACCAAGGAGCTTCAAAGGCAAGTTGATGGCCTCTTAGGTAAGGGTTGGGTAAAGGAAAGTCTAAGTCCTTGCGCTGTGCCTATGATACTTGTTCCCAAAAAGGACGGTACTTGGCGCATGTGCACTGACTGTCGGGCTGTGAACGCTATCACTGTCAAATATCGTCATCCCATTCCTAGACTTGATGATATGCTTGATGAACTCGATGGTGCCATTATTTTCACCAAAATAGACTTAAGGAGCGGCTATCATCAAATTCGGATGAAAGAGGGCGACGAGTGGAAAACAGCCTTCAAAACCAAACATGGTCTCTATGAGTGGCTAGTCATGCCTTTTGGCTTAACTAATGCCCCTAGCACCTTCATGCGACTAATGAACCATGTGTTGAGACACTTTATTGGCAAGTTTGTCATTGTTTACTTTGATGACATCCTGATCTATAGTCATAGTGAGCATGAGCACCTAGAGCACGTGAGATTAGTTCTTGAGACACTTCGACAGGCGCATCTTTACGCCAACCTCAAGAAGTGCACCTTTTGTACTAACGAGCTTGTGTTTTTAGGCTATGTGGTAAGTTCGCAGGGCATCAAGGTGGACAAATCCAAGATTGAGGCCATCGAGCAATGGCCAACTCCCACATCCGTCCCTGACGTGCGCAGCTTTCTTGGATTGGCGGGCTTTTACCGGCGCTTTGTCAAAGATTTTAGCACCATTGCCGCCCCGTTGACCGCCGTGAAAAAGAAGAATGACAAGTTCCACTGGGGAGAATCACAAGAACAAGCATTTCTCGCCCTCAAGGACACACTCACACATGCACCTGTGTTAGCATTACCAAATTTTCACAAGACTTTTGAAATTGAATGTGATGCTTCTGGTGTAGGTATTGGAGCGGTCCTCATGCAAGACAAGAGGCCTTGTGCCTTCTTCAGTGAGAAACTGGGGGGAGCTGCATTAAACTACCCCACGTACGACAAGGAGTTGTACGCTTTAGTGAGGGCTTTGGAGACTTGGCAACACTATCTTCGCCCTCGGGAGTTCGTGATACACACTGATCACGAGTCATTGAAGTACCTCAAGGGACAACCCAAGTTAAGCAAGCGACATGCCAAATGGGTAAGCTTCATTGACACCTTTTCGTATGTCATTAAGTATAAGACTGGCAAAACGAATGTAGTGGCTGATGCATTATCACGTAGACATTCGTTGCTTGCCCTTCTGGATGCCAAGTTACTAGGGTTCGAAATGGTTAAGGAACTCTACACAAATGATCATGACTTTGGTGATATCTATGTTGCTTGTGTTAAGAACCCGCATGGAAAATATTCTATTCCATGTAGATAAACTGTGTGTACCTAATTCTTCCATTCGTGATCTTTTGATTCGAGAGGCACATAGTGGTGGTCTCATGGGCCACTTTGGCATCACCAAGACTCTGGCCATGTTGCAAGAGCACTTTTACTGGCCTCATATGCGTAGAGATGTTGAACGCATGGTTGGTAGATGTGCTACTTGTCACAAGGCAAAGTCTAAGACAAATCCATATGGCTTGTATACCCCATTACCTATCCCTCACCATCCTTGGGTTGATTTGTCTATGGACTTTGTATTAGGATTGCCTAGATCAACAAGGGGTAATGACTCCATCTTTGTTGTGGTTGATAGATTCTCTAAGATGGCTCATTTTATTCCTTGCCACAAAACTGACGATGCATCTCATATTGCTAATATGTTCTTCAAAGAAATTGTCCGTCTGCATGGCCTGCCTAAAACTATTGTCAGTGATAGAGATGTGAAATTCTTGAGTTACTTTTGGAAGACTTTGTGGTCCAAACTAGGCACTAGGTTATTATTCTCCACCACTAGTCATCCACAAAGCGATGGACAAACTGAAGTTGTCAATCGCACACTTGGCACTCTACTTCGGGCCTTGATTAACAAGAATCTTAAGACTTGGGAAGAGTGCCTCCCTCATGTTGAATTCGCCTACAATCGAACTGTGCATAGTGCCACACAATACTCCCCCTTTGAGATTGTTTATGGCTTCAACCCCGTCACCCCCCTTGATTTGGTGCCCTTACCTTCCTCTGACCACACAAGCTTAGATGGGAAAAAGAAAGCTGATTCTGTGCGCAGGTTACATGAGGCCGTCCGAGCAAACATTGAGAAGCGTACGCAGCAATACATCCAGCAAGCCAACAAGCACCGTCGCAAGATGATTTTTGAGCCTGGAGATTGGGTTTGGCTACACTTGAGGAACGAGCGATTTCCCAAGCAACGCCAAAGCAAATTGTCCCCAAGAGGTGATGGACCATTTCGGGTACTCCAACGAGTCAATGACAACGCATACAAGTTGGAGCTACCTGGGGAGTACACTGTTAGTGCAACCTTCAACGTCGCGGACCTAAGCCCATTTCTTGACGAGGAGGATCCAGATTTGAGGGCAAATCCTTCTCAAGAGGAGAGGACTGATGTGTGCACGAGTCTCGGCCCACGCAATAACCCAGTCCGAGTTCCATTGGGCCCAGTCACACGTGCACGGGCCAAGCTCTTCAAAGAATCACTCCAAGCCCTGGTTCGAGTCGTCCAAGACCAACATGGAGTTCACAAAGATATTGAGGGCTTAGAGAGAGACAATCAAGCCATTTGCACCATGATCCAAGCCCACGAAGACTCAAGTGGGCCTTCAAGAGGACCGGCCCTATAGGGCCTTAGCCTTAGTATTTGATAGATTGGATTAATTTGTCTTCATAGCTCATTGGGCCGGCCCATCTTGGACACCAAGATGGCCGAACTCTTTGCCATTGTTTCCTTAGGTTTTCTTAGTCACTTTGGCCTATAAATAGGCTTGCTTTGTAAGGTTTTAGGGTAGTCGTTTTATCAATAAAATTGGTTTAATTCGTTCCTTCTTCTAAGAAGAGAGTTCGAGCACTTTAACTTGCTTTGGCAAGGGTTATTGAGCAATCTTGCGTCCTGTCCTCGATTGTTCATCCGACCTATTCCCCTGGAGTATTCACCTTCATCGGAGCGTCGTCTACCACCTAAATCAAATCGTGTCGTCCGTTTGATTCTAGGTCCCGCGATCCAAGCGTTGGACAACCTTGCTAGATCCTTGGGCAAACGTGCTACGTGTCTCGAAACAAGTTGATCGAGGAACGTATCAGGACACTTTGGTGTCACCAAGACCTTGTGTGCTTTACAGGAACATTTCTGTTGGCCACGCATGAGGCGGGATGTAGAGCGAGTGGTGTCACGCTGCATCACCTGTCACCGTGCCAAGTCCAAGCTCCAACCTTTCAGTTTGTATACACCTCTACCTATCCCTTCAGCACCATGGGTACACACTTTTGCACGATGGCAAACGTAAGGTCCTTACACCTCTCACACCTGCACAAGTTTATGAGGACCAACTACTATTGCAAAGGGAGTGTGAACAAGACCGTCAAAGGAGGAAACTAAAGGCAGTCGACCCTGGTAAAGGCTCCACGTCTACGAGTGAGCCATCAACCAAGGGTCAAGGGAGCACACCTAGGGGTATACATGACAAATCACCTACCGCACCTACCACTAGGAAGCACAACATGATTATTAAGGCTAAAGATGTTAGAAAAGTGGTGAACTCTAATCAGCCTATACTTCTCATGATTTGCAAGCATGTGCTCTTGGATGTTGCTGAGCTCGACAAGGCGTTGCCTGCGAGCATAGTTGCTCTTTTGCAAGAATTTGAGGATGTTTTCCCTGACGAGGTCCCTGATGGCTTACCACCCATTCGGGGAATTGAACACCAAATCGACCTCATTCCTGGAGCACCATTGCCCAACAAACCTGCTTACCGCATGGGCCCTGAGGAGACCAAGGAGCTTCAAAGGCAAGTTGATGGCCTCTTAGGTAAGGGTTGGGTAAAGGAAAGTCTAAGTCCTTGCGCTGTGCCTATGATACTTGTTCCCAAAAAGGACGGTACTTGGCGCATGTGCACTGACTGTCGGGCTGTGAACGCTATCACTGTCAAATATCGTCATCCCATTCCTAGACTTGATGATATGCTTGATGAACTCGATGGTGCCATTATTTTCACCAAAATAGACTTAAGGAGCGGCTATCATCAAATTCGGATGAAAGAGGGCGACGAGTGGAAAACAGCCTTCAAAACCAAACATGGTCTCTATGAGTGGCTAGTCATGCCTTTTGGCTTAACTAATGCCCCTAGCACCTTCATGCGACTAATGAACCATGTGTTGAGACACTTTATTGGCAAGTTTGTCATTGTTTACTTTGATGACATCCTGATCTATAGTCATAGTGAGCATGAGCACCTAGAGCACGTGAGATTAGTTCTTGAGACACTTCGACAGGCGCATCTTTACGCCAACCTCAAGAAGTGCACCTTTTGTACTAACGAGCTTGTGTTTTTAGGCTATGTGGTAAGTTCGCAGGGCATCAAGGTGGACAAATCCAAGATTGAGGCCATCGAGCAATGGCCAACTCCCACATCCGTCCCTGACGTGCGCAGCTTTCTTGGATTGGCGGGCTTTTACCGGCGCTTTGTCAAAGATTTTAGCACCATTGCCGCCCCGTTGACCGCCGTGAAAAAGAAGAATGACAAGTTCCACTGGGGAGAATCACAAGAACAAGCATTTCTCGCCCTCAAGGACACACTCACACATGCACCTGTGTTAGCATTACCAAATTTTCACAAGACTTTTGAAATTGAATGTGATGCTTCTGGTGTAGGTATTGGAGCGGTCCTCATGCAAGACAAGAGGCCTTGTGCCTTCTTCAGTGAGAAACTGGGGGGAGCTGCATTAAACTACCCCACGTACGACAAGGAGTTGTACGCTTTAGTGAGGGCTTTGGAGACTTGGCAACACTATCTTCGCCCTCGGGAGTTCGTGATACACACTGATCACGAGTCATTGAAGTACCTCAAGGGACAACCCAAGTTAAGCAAGCGACATGCCAAATGGGTAAGCTTCATTGACACCTTTTCGTATGTCATTAAGTATAAGACTGGCAAAACGAATGTAGTGGCTGATGCATTATCACGTAGACATTCGTTGCTTGCCCTTCTGGATGCCAAGTTACTAGGGTTCGAAATGGTTAAGGAACTCTACACAAATGATCATGACTTTGGTGATATCTATGTTGCTTGTGTTAAGAACCCGCATGGAAAATATTCTATTCCATGTAGATAAACTGTGTGTACCTAATTCTTCCATTCGTGATCTTTTGATTCGAGAGGCACATAGTGGTGGTCTCATGGGCCACTTTGGCATCACCAAGACTCTGGCCATGTTGCAAGAGCACTTTTACTGGCCTCATATGCGTAGAGATGTTGAACGCATGGTTGGTAGATGTGCTACTTGTCACAAGGCAAAGTCTAAGACAAATCCATATGGCTTGTATACCCCATTACCTATCCCTCACCATCCTTGGGTTGATTTGTCTATGGACTTTGTATTAGGATTGCCTAGATCAACAAGGGGTAATGACTCCATCTTTGTTGTGGTTGATAGATTCTCTAAGATGGCTCATTTTATTCCTTGCCACAAAACTGACGATGCATCTCATATTGCTAATATGTTCTTCAAAGAAATTGTCCGTCTGCATGGCCTGCCTAAAACTATTGTCAGTGATAGAGATGTGAAATTCTTGAGTTACTTTTGGAAGACTTTGTGGTCCAAACTAGGCACTAGGTTATTATTCTCCACCACTAGTCATCCACAAAGCGATGGACAAACTGAAGTTGTCAATCGCACACTTGGCACTCTACTTCGGGCCTTGATTAACAAGAATCTTAAGACTTGGGAAGAGTGCCTCCCTCATGTTGAATTCGCCTACAATCGAACTGTGCATAGTGCCACACAATACTCCCCCTTTGAGATTGTTTATGGCTTCAACCCCGTCACCCCCCTTGATTTGGTGCCCTTACCTTCCTCTGACCACACAAGCTTAGATGGGAAAAAGAAAGCTGATTCTGTGCGCAGGTTACATGAGGCCGTCCGAGCAAACATTGAGAAGCGTACGCAGCAATACATCCAGCAAGCCAACAAGCACCGTCGCAAGATGATTTTTGAGCCTGGAGATTGGGTTTGGCTACACTTGAGGAACGAGCGATTTCCCAAGCAACGCCAAAGCAAATTGTCCCCAAGAGGTGATGGACCATTTCGGGTACTCCAACGAGTCAATGACAACGCATACAAGTTGGAGCTACCTGGGGAGTACACTGTTAGTGCAACCTTCAACGTCGCGGACCTAAGCCCATTTCTTGACGAGGAGGATCCAGATTTGAGGGCAAATCCTTCTCAAGAGGAGAGGACTGATGTGTGCACGAGTCTCGGCCCACGCAATAACCCAGTCCGAGTTCCATTGGGCCCAGTCACACGTGCACGGGCCAAGCTCTTCAAAGAATCACTCCAAGCCCTGGTTCGAGTCGTCCAAGACCAACATGGAGTTCACAAAGATATTGAGGGCTTAGAGAGAGACAATCAAGCCATTTGCACCATGATCCAAGCCCACGAAGACTCAAGTGGGCCTTCAAGAGGACCGGCCCTATAGGGCCTTAGCCTTAGTATTTGATAGATTGGATTAATTTGTCTTCATAGCTCATTGGGCCGGCCCATCTTGGACACCAAGATGGCCGAACTCTTTGCCATTGTTTCCTTAGGTTTTCTTAGTCACTTTGGCCTATAAATAGGCTTGCTTTGTAAGGTTTTAGGGTAGTCGTTTTATCAATAAAATTGGTTTAATTCGTTCCTTCTTCTAAGAAGAGAGTTCGAGCACTTTAACTTGCTTTGGCAAGGGTTATTGAGCAATCTTGCGTCCTGTCCTCGATTGTTCATCCGACCTATTCCCCTGGAGTATTCACCTTCATCGGAGCGTCGTCTACCACCTAAATCAAATCGTGTCGTCCGTTTGATTCTAGGTCCCGCGATCCAAGCGTTGGACAACCTTGCTAGATCCTTGGGCAAACGTGCTACGTGTCTCGAAACAAGTTGATCGAGGAACGTATCAGGACACTTTGGTGTCACCAAGACCTTGTGTGCTTTACAGGAACATTTCTGTTGGCCACGCATGAGGCGGGATGTAGAGCGAGTGGTGTCACGCTGCATCACCTGTCACCGTGCCAAGTCCAAGCTCCAACCTTTCAGTTTGTATACACCTCTACCTATCCCTTCAGCACCATGGGTACACACTTTTGCACGATGGCAAACGTAAGGTCCTTACACCTCTCACACCTGCACAAGTTTATGAGGACCAACTACTATTGCAAAGGGAGTGTGAACAAGACCGTCAAAGGAGGAAACTAAAGGCAGTCGACCCTGGTAAAGGCTCCACGTCTACGAGTGAGCCATCAACCAAGGGTCAAGGGAGCACACCTAGGGGTATACATGACAAATCACCTACCGCACCTACCACTAGGAAGCACAACATGATTATTAAGGCTAAAGATGTTAGAAAAGTGGTGAACTCTAATCAGCCTATACTTCTCATGATTTGCAAGCATGTGCTCTTGGATGTTGCTGAGCTCGACAAGGCGTTGCCTGCGAGCATAGTTGCTCTTTTGCAAGAATTTGAGGATGTTTTCCCTGACGAGGTCCCTGATGGCTTACCACCCATTCGGGGAATTGAACACCAAATCGACCTCATTCCTGGAGCACCATTGCCCAACAAACCTGCTTACCGCATGGGCCCTGAGGAGACCAAGGAGCTTCAAAGGCAAGTTGATGGCCTCTTAGGTAAGGGTTGGGTAAAGGAAAGTCTAAGTCCTTGCGCTGTGCCTATGATACTTGTTCCCAAAAAGGACGGTACTTGGCGCATGTGCACTGACTGTCGGGCTGTGAACGCTATCACTGTCAAATATCGTCATCCCATTCCTAGACTTGATGATATGCTTGATGAACTCGATGGTGCCATTATTTTCACCAAAATAGACTTAAGGAGCGGCTATCATCAAATTCGGATGAAAGAGGGCGACGAGTGGAAAACAGCCTTCAAAACCAAACATGGTCTCTATGAGTGGCTAGTCATGCCTTTTGGCTTAACTAATGCCCCTAGCACCTTCATGCGACTAATGAACCATGTGTTGAGACACTTTATTGGCAAGTTTGTCATTGTTTACTTTGATGACATCCTGATCTATAGTCATAGTGAGCATGAGCACCTAGAGCACGTGAGATTAGTTCTTGAGACACTTCGACAGGCGCATCTTTACGCCAACCTCAAGAAGTGCACCTTTTGTACTAACGAGCTTGTGTTTTTAGGCTATGTGGTAAGTTCGCAGGGCATCAAGGTGGACAAATCCAAGATTGAGGCCATCGAGCAATGGCCAACTCCCACATCCGTCCCTGACGTGCGCAGCTTTCTTGGATTGGCGGGCTTTTACCGGCGCTTTGTCAAAGATTTTAGCACCATTGCCGCCCCGTTGACCGCCGTGAAAAAGAAGAATGACAAGTTCCACTGGGGAGAATCACAAGAACAAGCATTTCTCGCCCTCAAGGACACACTCACACATGCACCTGTGTTAGCATTACCAAATTTTCACAAGACTTTTGAAATTGAATGTGATGCTTCTGGTGTAGGTATTGGAGCGGTCCTCATGCAAGACAAGAGGCCTTGTGCCTTCTTCAGTGAGAAACTGGGGGGAGCTGCATTAAACTACCCCACGTACGACAAGGAGTTGTACGCTTTAGTGAGGGCTTTGGAGACTTGGCAACACTATCTTCGCCCTCGGGAGTTCGTGATACACACTGATCACGAGTCATTGAAGTACCTCAAGGGACAACCCAAGTTAAGCAAGCGACATGCCAAATGGGTAAGCTTCATTGACACCTTTTCGTATGTCATTAAGTATAAGACTGGCAAAACGAATGTAGTGGCTGATGCATTATCACGTAGACATTCGTTGCTTGCCCTTCTGGATGCCAAGTTACTAGGGTTCGAAATGGTTAAGGAACTCTACACAAATGATCATGACTTTGGTGATATCTATGTTGCTTGTGTTAAGAACCCGCATGGAAAATATTCTATTCCATGTAGATAAACTGTGTGTACCTAATTCTTCCATTCGTGATCTTTTGATTCGAGAGGCACATAGTGGTGGTCTCATGGGCCACTTTGGCATCACCAAGACTCTGGCCATGTTGCAAGAGCACTTTTACTGGCCTCATATGCGTAGAGATGTTGAACGCATGGTTGGTAGATGTGCTACTTGTCACAAGGCAAAGTCTAAGACAAATCCATATGGCTTGTATACCCCATTACCTATCCCTCACCATCCTTGGGTTGATTTGTCTATGGACTTTGTATTAGGATTGCCTAGATCAACAAGGGGTAATGACTCCATCTTTGTTGTGGTTGATAGATTCTCTAAGATGGCTCATTTTATTCCTTGCCACAAAACTGACGATGCATCTCATATTGCTAATATGTTCTTCAAAGAAATTGTCCGTCTGCATGGCCTGCCTAAAACTATTGTCAGTGATAGAGATGTGAAATTCTTGAGTTACTTTTGGAAGACTTTGTGGTCCAAACTAGGCACTAGGTTATTATTCTCCACCACTAGTCATCCACAAAGCGATGGACAAACTGAAGTTGTCAATCGCACACTTGGCACTCTACTTCGGGCCTTGATTAACAAGAATCTTAAGACTTGGGAAGAGTGCCTCCCTCATGTTGAATTCGCCTACAATCGAACTGTGCATAGTGCCACACAATACTCCCCCTTTGAGATTGTTTATGGCTTCAACCCCGTCACCCCCCTTGATTTGGTGCCCTTACCTTCCTCTGACCACACAAGCTTAGATGGGAAAAAGAAAGCTGATTCTGTGCGCAGGTTACATGAGGCCGTCCGAGCAAACATTGAGAAGCGTACGCAGCAATACATCCAGCAAGCCAACAAGCACCGTCGCAAGATGATTTTTGAGCCTGGAGATTGGGTTTGGCTACACTTGAGGAACGAGCGATTTCCCAAGCAACGCCAAAGCAAATTGTCCCCAAGAGGTGATGGACCATTTCGGGTACTCCAACGAGTCAATGACAACGCATACAAGTTGGAGCTACCTGGGGAGTACACTGTTAGTGCAACCTTCAACGTCGCGGACCTAAGCCCATTTCTTGACGAGGAGGATCCAGATTTGAGGGCAAATCCTTCTCAAGAGGAGAGGACTGATGTGTGCACGAGTCTCGGCCCACGCAATAACCCAGTCCGAGTTCCATTGGGCCCAGTCACACGTGCACGGGCCAAGCTCTTCAAAGAATCACTCCAAGCCCTGGTTCGAGTCGTCCAAGACCAACATGGAGTTCACAAAGATATTGAGGGCTTAGAGAGAGACAATCAAGCCATTTGCACCATGATCCAAGCCCACGAAGACTCAAGTGGGCCTTCAAGAGGACCGGCCCTATAGGGCCTTAGCCTTAGTATTTGATAGATTGGATTAATTTGTCTTCATAGCTCATTGGGCCGGCCCATCTTGGACACCAAGATGGCCGAACTCTTTGCCATTGTTTCCTTAGGTTTTCTTAGTCACTTTGGCCTATAAATAGGCTTGCTTTGTAAGGTTTTAGGGTAGTCGTTTTATCAATAAAATTGGTTTAATTCGTTCCTTCTTCTAAGAAGAGAGTTCGAGCACTTTAACTTGCTTTGGCAAGGGTTATTGAGCAATCTTGCGTCCTGTCCTCGATTGTTCATCCGACCTATTCCCCTGGAGTATTCACCTTCATCGGAGCGTCGTCTACCACCTAAATCAAATCGTGTCGTCCGTTTGATTCTAGGTCCCGCGATCCAAGCGTTGGACAACCTTGCTAGATCCTTGGGCAAACGTGCTACGTGTCTCGAAACAAGTTGATCGAGGAACGTATCAGGACACTTTGGTGTCACCAAGACCTTGTGTGCTTTACAGGAACATTTCTGTTGGCCACGCATGAGGCGGGATGTAGAGCGAGTGGTGTCACGCTGCATCACCTGTCACCGTGCCAAGTCCAAGCTCCAACCTTTCAGTTTGTATACACCTCTACCTATCCCTTCAGCACCATGGGTACACACTTTTGCACGATGGCAAACGTAAGGTCCTTACACCTCTCACACCTGCACAAGTTTATGAGGACCAACTACTATTGCAAAGGGAGTGTGAACAAGACCGTCAAAGGAGGAAACTAAAGGCAGTCGACCCTGGTAAAGGCTCCACGTCTACGAGTGAGCCATCAACCAAGGGTCAAGGGAGCACACCTAGGGGTATACATGACAAATCACCTACCGCACCTACCACTAGGAAGCACAACATGATTATTAAGGCTAAAGATGTTAGAAAAGTGGTGAACTCTAATCAGCCTATACTTCTCATGATTTGCAAGCATGTGCTCTTGGATGTTGCTGAGCTCGACAAGGCGTTGCCTGCGAGCATAGTTGCTCTTTTGCAAGAATTTGAGGATGTTTTCCCTGACGAGGTCCCTGATGGCTTACCACCCATTCGGGGAATTGAACACCAAATCGACCTCATTCCTGGAGCACCATTGCCCAACAAACCTGCTTACCGCATGGGCCCTGAGGAGACCAAGGAGCTTCAAAGGCAAGTTGATGGCCTCTTAGGTAAGGGTTGGGTAAAGGAAAGTCTAAGTCCTTGCGCTGTGCCTATGATACTTGTTCCCAAAAAGGACGGTACTTGGCGCATGTGCACTGACTGTCGGGCTGTGAACGCTATCACTGTCAAATATCGTCATCCCATTCCTAGACTTGATGATATGCTTGATGAACTCGATGGTGCCATTATTTTCACCAAAATAGACTTAAGGAGCGGCTATCATCAAATTCGGATGAAAGAGGGCGACGAGTGGAAAACAGCCTTCAAAACCAAACATGGTCTCTATGAGTGGCTAGTCATGCCTTTTGGCTTAACTAATGCCCCTAGCACCTTCATGCGACTAATGAACCATGTGTTGAGACACTTTATTGGCAAGTTTGTCATTGTTTACTTTGATGACATCCTGATCTATAGTCATAGTGAGCATGAGCACCTAGAGCACGTGAGATTAGTTCTTGAGACACTTCGACAGGCGCATCTTTACGCCAACCTCAAGAAGTGCACCTTTTGTACTAACGAGCTTGTGTTTTTAGGCTATGTGGTAAGTTCGCAGGGCATCAAGGTGGACAAATCCAAGATTGAGGCCATCGAGCAATGGCCAACTCCCACATCCGTCCCTGACGTGCGCAGCTTTCTTGGATTGGCGGGCTTTTACCGGCGCTTTGTCAAAGATTTTAGCACCATTGCCGCCCCGTTGACCGCCGTGAAAAAGAAGAATGACAAGTTCCACTGGGGAGAATCACAAGAACAAGCATTTCTCGCCCTCAAGGACACACTCACACATGCACCTGTGTTAGCATTACCAAATTTTCACAAGACTTTTGAAATTGAATGTGATGCTTCTGGTGTAGGTATTGGAGCGGTCCTCATGCAAGACAAGAGGCCTTGTGCCTTCTTCAGTGAGAAACTGGGGGGAGCTGCATTAAACTACCCCACGTACGACAAGGAGTTGTACGCTTTAGTGAGGGCTTTGGAGACTTGGCAACACTATCTTCGCCCTCGGGAGTTCGTGATACACACTGATCACGAGTCATTGAAGTACCTCAAGGGACAACCCAAGTTAAGCAAGCGACATGCCAAATGGGTAAGCTTCATTGACACCTTTTCGTATGTCATTAAGTATAAGACTGGCAAAACGAATGTAGTGGCTGATGCATTATCACGTAGACATTCGTTGCTTGCCCTTCTGGATGCCAAGTTACTAGGGTTCGAAATGGTTAAGGAACTCTACACAAATGATCATGACTTTGGTGATATCTATGTTGCTTGTGTTAAGAACCCGCATGGAAAATATTCTATTCCATGTAGATAAACTGTGTGTACCTAATTCTTCCATTCGTGATCTTTTGATTCGAGAGGCACATAGTGGTGGTCTCATGGGCCACTTTGGCATCACCAAGACTCTGGCCATGTTGCAAGAGCACTTTTACTGGCCTCATATGCGTAGAGATGTTGAACGCATGGTTGGTAGATGTGCTACTTGTCACAAGGCAAAGTCTAAGACAAATCCATATGGCTTGTATACCCCATTACCTATCCCTCACCATCCTTGGGTTGATTTGTCTATGGACTTTGTATTAGGATTGCCTAGATCAACAAGGGGTAATGACTCCATCTTTGTTGTGGTTGATAGATTCTCTAAGATGGCTCATTTTATTCCTTGCCACAAAACTGACGATGCATCTCATATTGCTAATATGTTCTTCAAAGAAATTGTCCGTCTGCATGGCCTGCCTAAAACTATTGTCAGTGATAGAGATGTGAAATTCTTGAGTTACTTTTGGAAGACTTTGTGGTCCAAACTAGGCACTAGGTTATTATTCTCCACCACTAGTCATCCACAAAGCGATGGACAAACTGAAGTTGTCAATCGCACACTTGGCACTCTACTTCGGGCCTTGATTAACAAGAATCTTAAGACTTGGGAAGAGTGCCTCCCTCATGTTGAATTCGCCTACAATCGAACTGTGCATAGTGCCACACAATACTCCCCCTTTGAGATTGTTTATGGCTTCAACCCCGTCACCCCCCTTGATTTGGTGCCCTTACCTTCCTCTGACCACACAAGCTTAGATGGGAAAAAGAAAGCTGATTCTGTGCGCAGGTTACATGAGGCCGTCCGAGCAAACATTGAGAAGCGTACGCAGCAATACATCCAGCAAGCCAACAAGCACCGTCGCAAGATGATTTTTGAGCCTGGAGATTGGGTTTGGCTACACTTGAGGAACGAGCGATTTCCCAAGCAACGCCAAAGCAAATTGTCCCCAAGAGGTGATGGACCATTTCGGGTACTCCAACGAGTCAATGACAACGCATACAAGTTGGAGCTACCTGGGGAGTACACTGTTAGTGCAACCTTCAACGTCGCGGACCTAAGCCCATTTCTTGACGAGGAGGATCCAGATTTGAGGGCAAATCCTTCTCAAGAGGAGAGGACTGATGTGTGCACGAGTCTCGGCCCACGCAATAACCCAGTCCGAGTTCCATTGGGCCCAGTCACACGTGCACGGGCCAAGCTCTTCAAAGAATCACTCCAAGCCCTGGTTCGAGTCGTCCAAGACCAACATGGAGTTCACAAAGATATTGAGGGCTTAGAGAGAGACAATCAAGCCATTTGCACCATGATCCAAGCCCACGAAGACTCAAGTGGGCCTTCAAGAGGACCGGCCCTATAGGGCCTTAGCCTTAGTATTTGATAGATTGGATTAATTTGTCTTCATAGCTCATTGGGCCGGCCCATCTTGGACACCAAGATGGCCGAACTCTTTGCCATTGTTTCCTTAGGTTTTCTTAGTCACTTTGGCCTATAAATAGGCTTGCTTTGTAAGGTTTTAGGGTAGTCGTTTTATCAATAAAATTGGTTTAATTCGTTCCTTCTTCTAAGAAGAGAGTTCGAGCACTTTAACTTGCTTTGGCAAGGGTTATTGAGCAATCTTGCGTCCTGTCCTCGATTGTTCATCCGACCTATTCCCCTGGAGTATTCACCTTCATCGGAGCGTCGTCTACCACCTAAATCAAATCGTGTCGTCCGTTTGATTCTAGGTCCCGCGATCCAAGCGTTGGACAACCTTGCTAGATCCTTGGGCAAACGTGCTACGTGTCTCGAAACAAGTTGATCGAGGAACGTATCAGGACACTTTGGTGTCACCAAGACCTTGTGTGCTTTACAGGAACATTTCTGTTGGCCACGCATGAGGCGGGATGTAGAGCGAGTGGTGTCACGCTGCATCACCTGTCACCGTGCCAAGTCCAAGCTCCAACCTTTCAGTTTGTATACACCTCTACCTATCCCTTCAGCACCATGGGTACACACTTTTGCACGATGGCAAACGTAAGGTCCTTACACCTCTCACACCTGCACAAGTTTATGAGGACCAACTACTATTGCAAAGGGAGTGTGAACAAGACCGTCAAAGGAGGAAACTAAAGGCAGTCGACCCTGGTAAAGGCTCCACGTCTACGAGTGAGCCATCAACCAAGGGTCAAGGGAGCACACCTAGGGGTATACATGACAAATCACCTACCGCACCTACCACTAGGAAGCACAACATGATTATTAAGGCTAAAGATGTTAGAAAAGTGGTGAACTCTAATCAGCCTATACTTCTCATGATTTGCAAGCATGTGCTCTTGGATGTTGCTGAGCTCGACAAGGCGTTGCCTGCGAGCATAGTTGCTCTTTTGCAAGAATTTGAGGATGTTTTCCCTGACGAGGTCCCTGATGGCTTACCACCCATTCGGGGAATTGAACACCAAATCGACCTCATTCCTGGAGCACCATTGCCCAACAAACCTGCTTACCGCATGGGCCCTGAGGAGACCAAGGAGCTTCAAAGGCAAGTTGATGGCCTCTTAGGTAAGGGTTGGGTAAAGGAAAGTCTAAGTCCTTGCGCTGTGCCTATGATACTTGTTCCCAAAAAGGACGGTACTTGGCGCATGTGCACTGACTGTCGGGCTGTGAACGCTATCACTGTCAAATATCGTCATCCCATTCCTAGACTTGATGATATGCTTGATGAACTCGATGGTGCCATTATTTTCACCAAAATAGACTTAAGGAGCGGCTATCATCAAATTCGGATGAAAGAGGGCGACGAGTGGAAAACAGCCTTCAAAACCAAACATGGTCTCTATGAGTGGCTAGTCATGCCTTTTGGCTTAACTAATGCCCCTAGCACCTTCATGCGACTAATGAACCATGTGTTGAGACACTTTATTGGCAAGTTTGTCATTGTTTACTTTGATGACATCCTGATCTATAGTCATAGTGAGCATGAGCACCTAGAGCACGTGAGATTAGTTCTTGAGACACTTCGACAGGCGCATCTTTACGCCAACCTCAAGAAGTGCACCTTTTGTACTAACGAGCTTGTGTTTTTAGGCTATGTGGTAAGTTCGCAGGGCATCAAGGTGGACAAATCCAAGATTGAGGCCATCGAGCAATGGCCAACTCCCACATCCGTCCCTGACGTGCGCAGCTTTCTTGGATTGGCGGGCTTTTACCGGCGCTTTGTCAAAGATTTTAGCACCATTGCCGCCCCGTTGACCGCCGTGAAAAAGAAGAATGACAAGTTCCACTGGGGAGAATCACAAGAACAAGCATTTCTCGCCCTCAAGGACACACTCACACATGCACCTGTGTTAGCATTACCAAATTTTCACAAGACTTTTGAAATTGAATGTGATGCTTCTGGTGTAGGTATTGGAGCGGTCCTCATGCAAGACAAGAGGCCTTGTGCCTTCTTCAGTGAGAAACTGGGGGGAGCTGCATTAAACTACCCCACGTACGACAAGGAGTTGTACGCTTTAGTGAGGGCTTTGGAGACTTGGCAACACTATCTTCGCCCTCGGGAGTTCGTGATACACACTGATCACGAGTCATTGAAGTACCTCAAGGGACAACCCAAGTTAAGCAAGCGACATGCCAAATGGGTAAGCTTCATTGACACCTTTTCGTATGTCATTAAGTATAAGACTGGCAAAACGAATGTAGTGGCTGATGCATTATCACGTAGACATTCGTTGCTTGCCCTTCTGGATGCCAAGTTACTAGGGTTCGAAATGGTTAAGGAACTCTACACAAATGATCATGACTTTGGTGATATCTATGTTGCTTGTGTTAAGAACCCGCATGGAAAATATTCTATTCCATGTAGATAAACTGTGTGTACCTAATTCTTCCATTCGTGATCTTTTGATTCGAGAGGCACATAGTGGTGGTCTCATGGGCCACTTTGGCATCACCAAGACTCTGGCCATGTTGCAAGAGCACTTTTACTGGCCTCATATGCGTAGAGATGTTGAACGCATGGTTGGTAGATGTGCTACTTGTCACAAGGCAAAGTCTAAGACAAATCCATATGGCTTGTATACCCCATTACCTATCCCTCACCATCCTTGGGTTGATTTGTCTATGGACTTTGTATTAGGATTGCCTAGATCAACAAGGGGTAATGACTCCATCTTTGTTGTGGTTGATAGATTCTCTAAGATGGCTCATTTTATTCCTTGCCACAAAACTGACGATGCATCTCATATTGCTAATATGTTCTTCAAAGAAATTGTCCGTCTGCATGGCCTGCCTAAAACTATTGTCAGTGATAGAGATGTGAAATTCTTGAGTTACTTTTGGAAGACTTTGTGGTCCAAACTAGGCACTAGGTTATTATTCTCCACCACTAGTCATCCACAAAGCGATGGACAAACTGAAGTTGTCAATCGCACACTTGGCACTCTACTTCGGGCCTTGATTAACAAGAATCTTAAGACTTGGGAAGAGTGCCTCCCTCATGTTGAATTCGCCTACAATCGAACTGTGCATAGTGCCACACAATACTCCCCCTTTGAGATTGTTTATGGCTTCAACCCCGTCACCCCCCTTGATTTGGTGCCCTTACCTTCCTCTGACCACACAAGCTTAGATGGGAAAAAGAAAGCTGATTCTGTGCGCAGGTTACATGAGGCCGTCCGAGCAAACATTGAGAAGCGTACGCAGCAATACATCCAGCAAGCCAACAAGCACCGTCGCAAGATGATTTTTGAGCCTGGAGATTGGGTTTGGCTACACTTGAGGAACGAGCGATTTCCCAAGCAACGCCAAAGCAAATTGTCCCCAAGAGGTGATGGACCATTTCGGGTACTCCAACGAGTCAATGACAACGCATACAAGTTGGAGCTACCTGGGGAGTACACTGTTAGTGCAACCTTCAACGTCGCGGACCTAAGCCCATTTCTTGACGAGGAGGATCCAGATTTGAGGGCAAATCCTTCTCAAGAGGAGAGGACTGATGTGTGCACGAGTCTCGGCCCACGCAATAACCCAGTCCGAGTTCCATTGGGCCCAGTCACACGTGCACGGGCCAAGCTCTTCAAAGAATCACTCCAAGCCCTGGTTCGAGTCGTCCAAGACCAACATGGAGTTCACAAAGATATTGAGGGCTTAGAGAGAGACAATCAAGCCATTTGCACCATGATCCAAGCCCACGAAGACTCAAGTGGGCCTTCAAGAGGACCGGCCCTATAGGGCCTTAGCCTTAGTATTTGATAGATTGGATTAATTTGTCTTCATAGCTCATTGGGCCGGCCCATCTTGGACACCAAGATGGCCGAACTCTTTGCCATTGTTTCCTTAGGTTTTCTTAGTCACTTTGGCCTATAAATAGGCTTGCTTTGTAAGGTTTTAGGGTAGTCGTTTTATCAATAAAATTGGTTTAATTCGTTCCTTCTTCTAAGAAGAGAGTTCGAGCACTTTAACTTGCTTTGGCAAGGGTTATTGAGCAATCTTGCGTCCTGTCCTCGATTGTTCATCCGACCTATTCCCCTGGAGTATTCACCTTCATCGGAGCGTCGTCTACCACCTAAATCAAATCGTGTCGTCCGTTTGATTCTAGGTCCCGCGATCCAAGCGTTGGACAACCTTGCTAGATCCTTGGGCAAACGTGCTACGTGTCTCGAAACAAGTTGATCGAGGAACGTATCAGGACACTTTGGTGTCACCAAGACCTTGTGTGCTTTACAGGAACATTTCTGTTGGCCACGCATGAGGCGGGATGTAGAGCGAGTGGTGTCACGCTGCATCACCTGTCACCGTGCCAAGTCCAAGCTCCAACCTTTCAGTTTGTATACACCTCTACCTATCCCTTCAGCACCATGGGTACACACTTTTGCACGATGGCAAACGTAAGGTCCTTACACCTCTCACACCTGCACAAGTTTATGAGGACCAACTACTATTGCAAAGGGAGTGTGAACAAGACCGTCAAAGGAGGAAACTAAAGGCAGTCGACCCTGGTAAAGGCTCCACGTCTACGAGTGAGCCATCAACCAAGGGTCAAGGGAGCACACCTAGGGGTATACATGACAAATCACCTACCGCACCTACCACTAGGAAGCACAACATGATTATTAAGGCTAAAGATGTTAGAAAAGTGGTGAACTCTAATCAGCCTATACTTCTCATGATTTGCAAGCATGTGCTCTTGGATGTTGCTGAGCTCGACAAGGCGTTGCCTGCGAGCATAGTTGCTCTTTTGCAAGAATTTGAGGATGTTTTCCCTGACGAGGTCCCTGATGGCTTACCACCCATTCGGGGAATTGAACACCAAATCGACCTCATTCCTGGAGCACCATTGCCCAACAAACCTGCTTACCGCATGGGCCCTGAGGAGACCAAGGAGCTTCAAAGGCAAGTTGATGGCCTCTTAGGTAAGGGTTGGGTAAAGGAAAGTCTAAGTCCTTGCGCTGTGCCTATGATACTTGTTCCCAAAAAGGACGGTACTTGGCGCATGTGCACTGACTGTCGGGCTGTGAACGCTATCACTGTCAAATATCGTCATCCCATTCCTAGACTTGATGATATGCTTGATGAACTCGATGGTGCCATTATTTTCACCAAAATAGACTTAAGGAGCGGCTATCATCAAATTCGGATGAAAGAGGGCGACGAGTGGAAAACAGCCTTCAAAACCAAACATGGTCTCTATGAGTGGCTAGTCATGCCTTTTGGCTTAACTAATGCCCCTAGCACCTTCATGCGACTAATGAACCATGTGTTGAGACACTTTATTGGCAAGTTTGTCATTGTTTACTTTGATGACATCCTGATCTATAGTCATAGTGAGCATGAGCACCTAGAGCACGTGAGATTAGTTCTTGAGACACTTCGACAGGCGCATCTTTACGCCAACCTCAAGAAGTGCACCTTTTGTACTAACGAGCTTGTGTTTTTAGGCTATGTGGTAAGTTCGCAGGGCATCAAGGTGGACAAATCCAAGATTGAGGCCATCGAGCAATGGCCAACTCCCACATCCGTCCCTGACGTGCGCAGCTTTCTTGGATTGGCGGGCTTTTACCGGCGCTTTGTCAAAGATTTTAGCACCATTGCCGCCCCGTTGACCGCCGTGAAAAAGAAGAATGACAAGTTCCACTGGGGAGAATCACAAGAACAAGCATTTCTCGCCCTCAAGGACACACTCACACATGCACCTGTGTTAGCATTACCAAATTTTCACAAGACTTTTGAAATTGAATGTGATGCTTCTGGTGTAGGTATTGGAGCGGTCCTCATGCAAGACAAGAGGCCTTGTGCCTTCTTCAGTGAGAAACTGGGGGGAGCTGCATTAAACTACCCCACGTACGACAAGGAGTTGTACGCTTTAGTGAGGGCTTTGGAGACTTGGCAACACTATCTTCGCCCTCGGGAGTTCGTGATACACACTGATCACGAGTCATTGAAGTACCTCAAGGGACAACCCAAGTTAAGCAAGCGACATGCCAAATGGGTAAGCTTCATTGACACCTTTTCGTATGTCATTAAGTATAAGACTGGCAAAACGAATGTAGTGGCTGATGCATTATCACGTAGACATTCGTTGCTTGCCCTTCTGGATGCCAAGTTACTAGGGTTCGAAATGGTTAAGGAACTCTACACAAATGATCATGACTTTGGTGATATCTATGTTGCTTGTGTTAAGAACCCGCATGGAAAATATTCTATTCCATGTAGATAAACTGTGTGTACCTAATTCTTCCATTCGTGATCTTTTGATTCGAGAGGCACATAGTGGTGGTCTCATGGGCCACTTTGGCATCACCAAGACTCTGGCCATGTTGCAAGAGCACTTTTACTGGCCTCATATGCGTAGAGATGTTGAACGCATGGTTGGTAGATGTGCTACTTGTCACAAGGCAAAGTCTAAGACAAATCCATATGGCTTGTATACCCCATTACCTATCCCTCACCATCCTTGGGTTGATTTGTCTATGGACTTTGTATTAGGATTGCCTAGATCAACAAGGGGTAATGACTCCATCTTTGTTGTGGTTGATAGATTCTCTAAGATGGCTCATTTTATTCCTTGCCACAAAACTGACGATGCATCTCATATTGCTAATATGTTCTTCAAAGAAATTGTCCGTCTGCATGGCCTGCCTAAAACTATTGTCAGTGATAGAGATGTGAAATTCTTGAGTTACTTTTGGAAGACTTTGTGGTCCAAACTAGGCACTAGGTTATTATTCTCCACCACTAGTCATCCACAAAGCGATGGACAAACTGAAGTTGTCAATCGCACACTTGGCACTCTACTTCGGGCCTTGATTAACAAGAATCTTAAGACTTGGGAAGAGTGCCTCCCTCATGTTGAATTCGCCTACAATCGAACTGTGCATAGTGCCACACAATACTCCCCCTTTGAGATTGTTTATGGCTTCAACCCCGTCACCCCCCTTGATTTGGTGCCCTTACCTTCCTCTGACCACACAAGCTTAGATGGGAAAAAGAAAGCTGATTCTGTGCGCAGGTTACATGAGGCCGTCCGAGCAAACATTGAGAAGCGTACGCAGCAATACATCCAGCAAGCCAACAAGCACCGTCGCAAGATGATTTTTGAGCCTGGAGATTGGGTTTGGCTACACTTGAGGAACGAGCGATTTCCCAAGCAACGCCAAAGCAAATTGTCCCCAAGAGGTGATGGACCATTTCGGGTACTCCAACGAGTCAATGACAACGCATACAAGTTGGAGCTACCTGGGGAGTACACTGTTAGTGCAACCTTCAACGTCGCGGACCTAAGCCCATTTCTTGACGAGGAGGATCCAGATTTGAGGGCAAATCCTTCTCAAGAGGAGAGGACTGATGTGTGCACGAGTCTCGGCCCACGCAATAACCCAGTCCGAGTTCCATTGGGCCCAGTCACACGTGCACGGGCCAAGCTCTTCAAAGAATCACTCCAAGCCCTGGTTCGAGTCGTCCAAGACCAACATGGAGTTCACAAAGATATTGAGGGCTTAGAGAGAGACAATCAAGCCATTTGCACCATGATCCAAGCCCACGAAGACTCAAGTGGGCCTTCAAGAGGACCGGCCCTATAGGGCCTTAGCCTTAGTATTTGATAGATTGGATTAATTTGTCTTCATAGCTCATTGGGCCGGCCCATCTTGGACACCAAGATGGCCGAACTCTTTGCCATTGTTTCCTTAGGTTTTCTTAGTCACTTTGGCCTATAAATAGGCTTGCTTTGTAAGGTTTTAGGGTAGTCGTTTTATCAATAAAATTGGTTTAATTCGTTCCTTCTTCTAAGAAGAGAGTTCGAGCACTTTAACTTGCTTTGGCAAGGGTTATTGAGCAATCTTGCGTCCTGTCCTCGATTGTTCATCCGACCTATTCCCCTGGAGTATTCACCTTCATCGGAGCGTCGTCTACCACCTAAATCAAATCGTGTCGTCCGTTTGATTCTAGGTCCCGCGATCCAAGCGTTGGACAACCTTGCTAGATCCTTGGGCAAACGTGCTACGTGTCTCGAAACAAGTTGATCGAGGAACGTATCAGGACACTTTGGTGTCACCAAGACCTTGTGTGCTTTACAGGAACATTTCTGTTGGCCACGCATGAGGCGGGATGTAGAGCGAGTGGTGTCACGCTGCATCACCTGTCACCGTGCCAAGTCCAAGCTCCAACCTTTCAGTTTGTATACACCTCTACCTATCCCTTCAGCACCATGGGTACACACTTTTGCACGATGGCAAACGTAAGGTCCTTACACCTCTCACACCTGCACAAGTTTATGAGGACCAACTACTATTGCAAAGGGAGTGTGAACAAGACCGTCAAAGGAGGAAACTAAAGGCAGTCGACCCTGGTAAAGGCTCCACGTCTACGAGTGAGCCATCAACCAAGGGTCAAGGGAGCACACCTAGGGGTATACATGACAAATCACCTACCGCACCTACCACTAGGAAGCACAACATGATTATTAAGGCTAAAGATGTTAGAAAAGTGGTGAACTCTAATCAGCCTATACTTCTCATGATTTGCAAGCATGTGCTCTTGGATGTTGCTGAGCTCGACAAGGCGTTGCCTGCGAGCATAGTTGCTCTTTTGCAAGAATTTGAGGATGTTTTCCCTGACGAGGTCCCTGATGGCTTACCACCCATTCGGGGAATTGAACACCAAATCGACCTCATTCCTGGAGCACCATTGCCCAACAAACCTGCTTACCGCATGGGCCCTGAGGAGACCAAGGAGCTTCAAAGGCAAGTTGATGGCCTCTTAGGTAAGGGTTGGGTAAAGGAAAGTCTAAGTCCTTGCGCTGTGCCTATGATACTTGTTCCCAAAAAGGACGGTACTTGGCGCATGTGCACTGACTGTCGGGCTGTGAACGCTATCACTGTCAAATATCGTCATCCCATTCCTAGACTTGATGATATGCTTGATGAACTCGATGGTGCCATTATTTTCACCAAAATAGACTTAAGGAGCGGCTATCATCAAATTCGGATGAAAGAGGGCGACGAGTGGAAAACAGCCTTCAAAACCAAACATGGTCTCTATGAGTGGCTAGTCATGCCTTTTGGCTTAACTAATGCCCCTAGCACCTTCATGCGACTAATGAACCATGTGTTGAGACACTTTATTGGCAAGTTTGTCATTGTTTACTTTGATGACATCCTGATCTATAGTCATAGTGAGCATGAGCACCTAGAGCACGTGAGATTAGTTCTTGAGACACTTCGACAGGCGCATCTTTACGCCAACCTCAAGAAGTGCACCTTTTGTACTAACGAGCTTGTGTTTTTAGGCTATGTGGTAAGTTCGCAGGGCATCAAGGTGGACAAATCCAAGATTGAGGCCATCGAGCAATGGCCAACTCCCACATCCGTCCCTGACGTGCGCAGCTTTCTTGGATTGGCGGGCTTTTACCGGCGCTTTGTCAAAGATTTTAGCACCATTGCCGCCCCGTTGACCGCCGTGAAAAAGAAGAATGACAAGTTCCACTGGGGAGAATCACAAGAACAAGCATTTCTCGCCCTCAAGGACACACTCACACATGCACCTGTGTTAGCATTACCAAATTTTCACAAGACTTTTGAAATTGAATGTGATGCTTCTGGTGTAGGTATTGGAGCGGTCCTCATGCAAGACAAGAGGCCTTGTGCCTTCTTCAGTGAGAAACTGGGGGGAGCTGCATTAAACTACCCCACGTACGACAAGGAGTTGTACGCTTTAGTGAGGGCTTTGGAGACTTGGCAACACTATCTTCGCCCTCGGGAGTTCGTGATACACACTGATCACGAGTCATTGAAGTACCTCAAGGGACAACCCAAGTTAAGCAAGCGACATGCCAAATGGGTAAGCTTCATTGACACCTTTTCGTATGTCATTAAGTATAAGACTGGCAAAACGAATGTAGTGGCTGATGCATTATCACGTAGACATTCGTTGCTTGCCCTTCTGGATGCCAAGTTACTAGGGTTCGAAATGGTTAAGGAACTCTACACAAATGATCATGACTTTGGTGATATCTATGTTGCTTGTGTTAAGAACCCGCATGGAAAATATTCTATTCCATGTAGATAAACTGTGTGTACCTAATTCTTCCATTCGTGATCTTTTGATTCGAGAGGCACATAGTGGTGGTCTCATGGGCCACTTTGGCATCACCAAGACTCTGGCCATGTTGCAAGAGCACTTTTACTGGCCTCATATGCGTAGAGATGTTGAACGCATGGTTGGTAGATGTGCTACTTGTCACAAGGCAAAGTCTAAGACAAATCCATATGGCTTGTATACCCCATTACCTATCCCTCACCATCCTTGGGTTGATTTGTCTATGGACTTTGTATTAGGATTGCCTAGATCAACAAGGGGTAATGACTCCATCTTTGTTGTGGTTGATAGATTCTCTAAGATGGCTCATTTTATTCCTTGCCACAAAACTGACGATGCATCTCATATTGCTAATATGTTCTTCAAAGAAATTGTCCGTCTGCATGGCCTGCCTAAAACTATTGTCAGTGATAGAGATGTGAAATTCTTGAGTTACTTTTGGAAGACTTTGTGGTCCAAACTAGGCACTAGGTTATTATTCTCCACCACTAGTCATCCACAAAGCGATGGACAAACTGAAGTTGTCAATCGCACACTTGGCACTCTACTTCGGGCCTTGATTAACAAGAATCTTAAGACTTGGGAAGAGTGCCTCCCTCATGTTGAATTCGCCTACAATCGAACTGTGCATAGTGCCACACAATACTCCCCCTTTGAGATTGTTTATGGCTTCAACCCCGTCACCCCCCTTGATTTGGTGCCCTTACCTTCCTCTGACCACACAAGCTTAGATGGGAAAAAGAAAGCTGATTCTGTGCGCAGGTTACATGAGGCCGTCCGAGCAAACATTGAGAAGCGTACGCAGCAATACATCCAGCAAGCCAACAAGCACCGTCGCAAGATGATTTTTGAGCCTGGAGATTGGGTTTGGCTACACTTGAGGAACGAGCGATTTCCCAAGCAACGCCAAAGCAAATTGTCCCCAAGAGGTGATGGACCATTTCGGGTACTCCAACGAGTCAATGACAACGCATACAAGTTGGAGCTACCTGGGGAGTACACTGTTAGTGCAACCTTCAACGTCGCGGACCTAAGCCCATTTCTTGACGAGGAGGATCCAGATTTGAGGGCAAATCCTTCTCAAGAGGAGAGGACTGATGTGTGCACGAGTCTCGGCCCACGCAATAACCCAGTCCGAGTTCCATTGGGCCCAGTCACACGTGCACGGGCCAAGCTCTTCAAAGAATCACTCCAAGCCCTGGTTCGAGTCGTCCAAGACCAACATGGAGTTCACAAAGATATTGAGGGCTTAGAGAGAGACAATCAAGCCATTTGCACCATGATCCAAGCCCACGAAGACTCAAGTGGGCCTTCAAGAGGACCGGCCCTATAGGGCCTTAGCCTTAGTATTTGATAGATTGGATTAATTTGTCTTCATAGCTCATTGGGCCGGCCCATCTTGGACACCAAGATGGCCGAACTCTTTGCCATTGTTTCCTTAGGTTTTCTTAGTCACTTTGGCCTATAAATAGGCTTGCTTTGTAAGGTTTTAGGGTAGTCGTTTTATCAATAAAATTGGTTTAATTCGTTCCTTCTTCTAAGAAGAGAGTTCGAGCACTTTAACTTGCTTTGGCAAGGGTTATTGAGCAATCTTGCGTCCTGTCCTCGATTGTTCATCCGACCTATTCCCCTGGAGTATTCACCTTCATCGGAGCGTCGTCTACCACCTAAATCAAATCGTGTCGTCCGTTTGATTCTAGGTCCCGCGATCCAAGCGTTGGACAACCTTGCTAGATCCTTGGGCAAACGTGCTACGTGTCTCGAAACAAGTTGATCGAGGAACGTATCAGGACACTTTGGTGTCACCAAGACCTTGTGTGCTTTACAGGAACATTTCTGTTGGCCACGCATGAGGCGGGATGTAGAGCGAGTGGTGTCACGCTGCATCACCTGTCACCGTGCCAAGTCCAAGCTCCAACCTTTCAGTTTGTATACACCTCTACCTATCCCTTCAGCACCATGGGTACACACTTTTGCACGATGGCAAACGTAAGGTCCTTACACCTCTCACACCTGCACAAGTTTATGAGGACCAACTACTATTGCAAAGGGAGTGTGAACAAGACCGTCAAAGGAGGAAACTAAAGGCAGTCGACCCTGGTAAAGGCTCCACGTCTACGAGTGAGCCATCAACCAAGGGTCAAGGGAGCACACCTAGGGGTATACATGACAAATCACCTACCGCACCTACCACTAGGAAGCACAACATGATTATTAAGGCTAAAGATGTTAGAAAAGTGGTGAACTCTAATCAGCCTATACTTCTCATGATTTGCAAGCATGTGCTCTTGGATGTTGCTGAGCTCGACAAGGCGTTGCCTGCGAGCATAGTTGCTCTTTTGCAAGAATTTGAGGATGTTTTCCCTGACGAGGTCCCTGATGGCTTACCACCCATTCGGGGAATTGAACACCAAATCGACCTCATTCCTGGAGCACCATTGCCCAACAAACCTGCTTACCGCATGGGCCCTGAGGAGACCAAGGAGCTTCAAAGGCAAGTTGATGGCCTCTTAGGTAAGGGTTGGGTAAAGGAAAGTCTAAGTCCTTGCGCTGTGCCTATGATACTTGTTCCCAAAAAGGACGGTACTTGGCGCATGTGCACTGACTGTCGGGCTGTGAACGCTATCACTGTCAAATATCGTCATCCCATTCCTAGACTTGATGATATGCTTGATGAACTCGATGGTGCCATTATTTTCACCAAAATAGACTTAAGGAGCGGCTATCATCAAATTCGGATGAAAGAGGGCGACGAGTGGAAAACAGCCTTCAAAACCAAACATGGTCTCTATGAGTGGCTAGTCATGCCTTTTGGCTTAACTAATGCCCCTAGCACCTTCATGCGACTAATGAACCATGTGTTGAGACACTTTATTGGCAAGTTTGTCATTGTTTACTTTGATGACATCCTGATCTATAGTCATAGTGAGCATGAGCACCTAGAGCACGTGAGATTAGTTCTTGAGACACTTCGACAGGCGCATCTTTACGCCAACCTCAAGAAGTGCACCTTTTGTACTAACGAGCTTGTGTTTTTAGGCTATGTGGTAAGTTCGCAGGGCATCAAGGTGGACAAATCCAAGATTGAGGCCATCGAGCAATGGCCAACTCCCACATCCGTCCCTGACGTGCGCAGCTTTCTTGGATTGGCGGGCTTTTACCGGCGCTTTGTCAAAGATTTTAGCACCATTGCCGCCCCGTTGACCGCCGTGAAAAAGAAGAATGACAAGTTCCACTGGGGAGAATCACAAGAACAAGCATTTCTCGCCCTCAAGGACACACTCACACATGCACCTGTGTTAGCATTACCAAATTTTCACAAGACTTTTGAAATTGAATGTGATGCTTCTGGTGTAGGTATTGGAGCGGTCCTCATGCAAGACAAGAGGCCTTGTGCCTTCTTCAGTGAGAAACTGGGGGGAGCTGCATTAAACTACCCCACGTACGACAAGGAGTTGTACGCTTTAGTGAGGGCTTTGGAGACTTGGCAACACTATCTTCGCCCTCGGGAGTTCGTGATACACACTGATCACGAGTCATTGAAGTACCTCAAGGGACAACCCAAGTTAAGCAAGCGACATGCCAAATGGGTAAGCTTCATTGACACCTTTTCGTATGTCATTAAGTATAAGACTGGCAAAACGAATGTAGTGGCTGATGCATTATCACGTAGACATTCGTTGCTTGCCCTTCTGGATGCCAAGTTACTAGGGTTCGAAATGGTTAAGGAACTCTACACAAATGATCATGACTTTGGTGATATCTATGTTGCTTGTGTTAAGAACCCGCATGGAAAATATTCTATTCCATGTAGATAAACTGTGTGTACCTAATTCTTCCATTCGTGATCTTTTGATTCGAGAGGCACATAGTGGTGGTCTCATGGGCCACTTTGGCATCACCAAGACTCTGGCCATGTTGCAAGAGCACTTTTACTGGCCTCATATGCGTAGAGATGTTGAACGCATGGTTGGTAGATGTGCTACTTGTCACAAGGCAAAGTCTAAGACAAATCCATATGGCTTGTATACCCCATTACCTATCCCTCACCATCCTTGGGTTGATTTGTCTATGGACTTTGTATTAGGATTGCCTAGATCAACAAGGGGTAATGACTCCATCTTTGTTGTGGTTGATAGATTCTCTAAGATGGCTCATTTTATTCCTTGCCACAAAACTGACGATGCATCTCATATTGCTAATATGTTCTTCAAAGAAATTGTCCGTCTGCATGGCCTGCCTAAAACTATTGTCAGTGATAGAGATGTGAAATTCTTGAGTTACTTTTGGAAGACTTTGTGGTCCAAACTAGGCACTAGGTTATTATTCTCCACCACTAGTCATCCACAAAGCGATGGACAAACTGAAGTTGTCAATCGCACACTTGGCACTCTACTTCGGGCCTTGATTAACAAGAATCTTAAGACTTGGGAAGAGTGCCTCCCTCATGTTGAATTCGCCTACAATCGAACTGTGCATAGTGCCACACAATACTCCCCCTTTGAGATTGTTTATGGCTTCAACCCCGTCACCCCCCTTGATTTGGTGCCCTTACCTTCCTCTGACCACACAAGCTTAGATGGGAAAAAGAAAGCTGATTCTGTGCGCAGGTTACATGAGGCCGTCCGAGCAAACATTGAGAAGCGTACGCAGCAATACATCCAGCAAGCCAACAAGCACCGTCGCAAGATGATTTTTGAGCCTGGAGATTGGGTTTGGCTACACTTGAGGAACGAGCGATTTCCCAAGCAACGCCAAAGCAAATTGTCCCCAAGAGGTGATGGACCATTTCGGGTACTCCAACGAGTCAATGACAACGCATACAAGTTGGAGCTACCTGGGGAGTACACTGTTAGTGCAACCTTCAACGTCGCGGACCTAAGCCCATTTCTTGACAAGGAGGATCCAGATTTGAGGGCAAATCCTTCTCAAGAGGAGAGGACTGATGTGTGCACGAGTCTCGGCCCACGCAATAACCCAGTCCGAGTTCCATTGGGCCCAGTCACACGTGCACGGGCCAAGCTCTTCAAAGAATCACTCCAAGCCCTGGTTCGAGTCGTCCAAGACCAACATGGAGTTCACAAAGATATTGAGGGCTTAGAGAGAGACAATCAAGCCATTTGCACCATGATCCAAGCCCACGAAGACTCAAGTGGGCCTTCAAGAGGACCGGCCCTATAGGGCCTTAGCCTTAGTATTTGATAGATTGGATTAATTTGTCTTCATAGCTCATTGGGCCGGCCCATCTTGGACACCAAGATGGCCGAACTCTTTGCCATTGTTTCCTTAGGTTTTCTTAGTCACTTTGGCCTATAAATAGGCTTGCTTTGTAAGGTTTTAGGGTAGTCGTTTTATCAATAAAATTGGTTTAATTCGTTCCTTCTTCTAAGAAGAGAGTTCGAGCACTTTAACTTGCTTTGGCAAGGGTTATTGAGCAATCTTGCGTCCTGTCCTCGATTGTTCATCCGACCTATTCCCCTGGAGTATTCACCTTCATCGGAGTGTCGTCTACCACCTAAATCAAATCGTGTCGTCCGTTTGATTCTAGGTCCCGCGATCCAAGCGTTGGACAACCTTGCTAGATCCTTGGGCAAACGTGCTACGTGTCTCGAAACAAGTTGATCGAGGAACGTATCAGGACACTTTGGTGTCACCAAGACCTTGTGTGCTTTACAGGAACATTTCTGTTGGCCACGCATGAGGCGGGATGTAGAGCGAGTGGTGTCACGCTGCATCACCTGTCACCGTGCCAAGTCCAAGCTCCAACCTTTCAGTTTGTATACACCTCTACCTATCCCTTCAGCACCATGGGTACACACTTTTGCACGATGGCAAACGTAAGGTCCTTACACCTCTCACACCTGCACAAGTTTATGAGGACCAACTACTATTGCAAAGGGAGTGTGAACAAGACCGTCAAAGGAGGAAACTAAAGGCAGTCGACCCTGGTAAAGGCTCCACGTCTACGAGTGAGCCATCAACCAAGGGTCAAGGGAGCACACCTAGGGGTATACATGACAAATCACCTACCGCACCTACCACTAGGAAGCACAACATGATTATTAAGGCTAAAGATGTTAGAAAAGTGGTGAACTCTAATCAGCCTATACTTCTCATGATTTGCAAGCATGTGCTCTTGGATGTTGCTGAGCTCGACAAGGCGTTGCCTGCGAGCATAGTTGCTCTTTTGCAAGAATTTGAGGATGTTTTCCCTGACGAGGTCCCTGATGGCTTACCACCCATTCGGGGAATTGAACACCAAATCGACCTCATTCCTGGAGCACCATTGCCCAACAAACCTGCTTACCGCATGGGCCCTGAGGAGACCAAGGAGCTTCAAAGGCAAGTTGATGGCCTCTTAGGTAAGGGTTGGGTAAAGGAAAGTCTAAGTCCTTGCGCTGTGCCTATGATACTTGTTCCCAAAAAGGACGGTACTTGGCGCATGTGCACTGACTGTCGGGCTGTGAACGCTATCACTGTCAAATATCGTCATCCCATTCCTAGACTTGATGATATGCTTGATGAACTCGATGGTGCCATTATTTTCACCAAAATAGACTTAAGGAGCGGCTATCATCAAATTCGGATGAAAGAGGGCGACGAGTGGAAAACAGCCTTCAAAACCAAACATGGTCTCTATGAGTGGCTAGTCATGCCTTTTGGCTTAACTAATGCCCCTAGCACCTTCATGCGACTAATGAACCATGTGTTGAGACACTTTATTGGCAAGTTTGTCATTGTTTACTTTGATGACATCCTGATCTATAGTCATAGTGAGCATGAGCACCTAGAGCACGTGAGATTAGTTCTTGAGACACTTCGACAGGCGCATCTTTACGCCAACCTCAAGAAGTGCACCTTTTGTACTAACGAGCTTGTGTTTTTAGGCTATGTGGTAAGTTCGCAGGGCATCAAGGTGGACAAATCCAAGATTGAGGCCATCGAGCAATGGCCAACTCCCACATCCGTCCCTGACGTGCGCAGCTTTCTTGGATTGGCGGGCTTTTACCGGCGCTTTGTCAAAGATTTTAGCACCATTGCCGCCCCGTTGACCGCCGTGAAAAAGAAGAATGACAAGTTCCACTGGGGAGAATCACAAGAACAAGCATTTCTCGCCCTCAAGGACACACTCACACATGCACCTGTGTTAGCATTACCAAATTTTCACAAGACTTTTGAAATTGAATGTGATGCTTCTGGTGTAGGTATTGGAGCGGTCCTCATGCAAGACAAGAGGCCTTGTGCCTTCTTCAGTGAGAAACTGGGGGGAGCTGCATTAAACTACCCCACGTACGACAAGGAGTTGTACGCTTTAGTGAGGGCTTTGGAGACTTGGCAACACTATCTTCGCCCTCGGGAGTTCGTGATACACACTGATCACGAGTCATTGAAGTACCTCAAGGGACAACCCAAGTTAAGCAAGCGACATGCCAAATGGGTAAGCTTCATTGACACCTTTTCGTATGTCATTAAGTATAAGACTGGCAAAACGAATGTAGTGGCTGATGCATTATCACGTAGACATTCGTTGCTTGCCCTTCTGGATGCCAAGTTACTAGGGTTCGAAATGGTTAAGGAACTCTACACAAATGATCATGACTTTGGTGATATCTATGTTGCTTGTGTTAAGAACCCGCATGGAAAATATTCTATTCCATGTAGATAAACTGTGTGTACCTAATTCTTCCATTCGTGATCTTTTGATTCGAGAGGCACATAGTGGTGGTCTCATGGGCCACTTTGGCATCACCAAGACTCTGGCCATGTTGCAAGAGCACTTTTACTGGCCTCATATGCGTAGAGATGTTGAACGCATGGTTGGTAGATGTGCTACTTGTCACAAGGCAAAGTCTAAGACAAATCCATATGGCTTGTATACCCCATTACCTATCCCTCACCATCCTTGGGTTGATTTGTCTATGGACTTTGTATTAGGATTGCCTAGATCAACAAGGGGTAATGACTCCATCTTTGTTGTGGTTGATAGATTCTCTAAGATGGCTCATTTTATTCCTTGCCACAAAACTGACGATGCATCTCATATTGCTAATATGTTCTTCAAAGAAATTGTCCGTCTGCATGGCCTGCCTAAAACTATTGTCAGTGATAGAGATGTGAAATTCTTGAGTTACTTTTGGAAGACTTTGTGGTCCAAACTAGGCACTAGGTTATTATTCTCCACCACTAGTCATCCACAAAGCGATGGACAAACTGAAGTTGTCAATCGCACACTTGGCACTCTACTTCGGGCCTTGATTAACAAGAATCTTAAGACTTGGGAAGAGTGCCTCCCTCATGTTGAATTCGCCTACAATCGAACTGTGCATAGTGCCACACAATACTCCCCCTTTGAGATTGTTTATGGCTTCAACCCCGTCACCCCCCTTGATTTGGTGCCCTTACCTTCCTCTGACCACACAAGCTTAGATGGGAAAAAGAAAGCTGATTCTGTGCGCAGGTTACATGAGGCCGTCCGAGCAAACATTGAGAAGCGTACGCAGCAATACATCCAGCAAGCCAACAAGCACCGTCGCAAGATGATTTTTGAGCCTGGAGATTGGGTTTGGCTACACTTGAGGAACGAGCGATTTCCCAAGCAACGCCAAAGCAAATTGTCCCCAAGAGGTGATGGACCATTTCGGGTACTCCAACGAGTCAATGACAACGCATACAAGTTGGAGCTACCTGGGGAGTACACTGTTAGTGCAACCTTCAACGTCGCGGACCTAAGCCCATTTCTTGACAAGGAGGATCCAGATTTGAGGGCAAATCCTTCTCAAGAGGAGAGGACTGATGTGTGCACGAGTCTCGGCCCACGCAATAACCCAGTCCGAGTTCCATTGGGCCCAGTCACACGTGCACGGGCCAAGCTCTTCAAAGAATCACTCCAAGCCCTGGTTCGAGTCGTCCAAGACCAACATGGAGTTCACAAAGATATTGAGGGCTTAGAGAGAGACAATCAAGCCATTTGCACCATGATCCAAGCCCACGAAGACTCAAGTGGGCCTTCAAGAGGACCGGCCCTATAGGGCCTTAGCCTTAGTATTTGATAGATTGGATTAATTTGTCTTCATAGCTCATTGGGCCGGCCCATCTTGGACACCAAGATGGCCGAACTCTTTGCCATTGTTTCCTTAGGTTTTCTTAGTCACTTTGGCCTATAAATAGGCTTGCTTTGTAAGGTTTTAGGGTAGTCGTTTTATCAATAAAATTGGTTTAATTCGTTCCTTCTTCTAAGAAGAGAGTTCGAGCACTTTAACTTGCTTTGGCAAGGGTTATTGAGCAATCTTGCGTCCTGTCCTCGATTGTTCATCCGACCTATTCCCCTGGAGTATTCACCTTCATCGGAGTGTCGTCTACCACCTAAATCAAATCGTGTCGTCCGTTTGATTCTAGGTCCCGCGATCCAAGCGTTGGACAACCTTGCTAGATCCTTGGGCAAACGTGCTACGTGTCTCGAAACAAGTTGATCGAGGAACGTATCAGGACACTTTGGTGTCACCAAGACCTTGTGTGCTTTACAGGAACATTTCTGTTGGCCACGCATGAGGCGGGATGTAGAGCGAGTGGTGTCACGCTGCATCACCTGTCACCGTGCCAAGTCCAAGCTCCAACCTTTCAGTTTGTATACACCTCTACCTATCCCTTCAGCACCATGGGTACACACTTTTGCACGATGGCAAACGTAAGGTCCTTACACCTCTCACACCTGCACAAGTTTATGAGGACCAACTACTATTGCAAAGGGAGTGTGAACAAGACCGTCAAAGGAGGAAACTAAAGGCAGTCGACCCTGGTAAAGGCTCCACGTCTACGAGTGAGCCATCAACCAAGGGTCAAGGGAGCACACCTAGGGGTATACATGACAAATCACCTACCGCACCTACCACTAGGAAGCACAACATGATTATTAAGGCTAAAGATGTTAGAAAAGTGGTGAACTCTAATCAGCCTATACTTCTCATGATTTGCAAGCATGTGCTCTTGGATGTTGCTGAGCTCGACAAGGCGTTGCCTGCGAGCATAGTTGCTCTTTTGCAAGAATTTGAGGATGTTTTCCCTGACGAGGTCCCTGATGGCTTACCACCCATTCGGGGAATTGAACACCAAATCGACCTCATTCCTGGAGCACCATTGCCCAACAAACCTGCTTACCGCATGGGCCCTGAGGAGACCAAGGAGCTTCAAAGGCAAGTTGATGGCCTCTTAGGTAAGGGTTGGGTAAAGGAAAGTCTAAGTCCTTGCGCTGTGCCTATGATACTTGTTCCCAAAAAGGACGGTACTTGGCGCATGTGCACTGACTGTCGGGCTGTGAACGCTATCACTGTCAAATATCGTCATCCCATTCCTAGACTTGATGATATGCTTGATGAACTCGATGGTGCCATTATTTTCACCAAAATAGACTTAAGGAGCGGCTATCATCAAATTCGGATGAAAGAGGGCGACGAGTGGAAAACAGCCTTCAAAACCAAACATGGTCTCTATGAGTGGCTAGTCATGCCTTTTGGCTTAACTAATGCCCCTAGCACCTTCATGCGACTAATGAACCATGTGTTGAGACACTTTATTGGCAAGTTTGTCATTGTTTACTTTGATGACATCCTGATCTATAGTCATAGTGAGCATGAGCACCTAGAGCACGTGAGATTAGTTCTTGAGACACTTCGACAGGCGCATCTTTACGCCAACCTCAAGAAGTGCACCTTTTGTACTAACGAGCTTGTGTTTTTAGGCTATGTGGTAAGTTCGCAGGGCATCAAGGTGGACAAATCCAAGATTGAGGCCATCGAGCAATGGCCAACTCCCACATCCGTCCCTGACGTGCGCAGCTTTCTTGGATTGGCGGGCTTTTACCGGCGCTTTGTCAAAGATTTTAGCACCATTGCCGCCCCGTTGACCGCCGTGAAAAAGAAGAATGACAAGTTCCACTGGGGAGAATCACAAGAACAAGCATTTCTCGCCCTCAAGGACACACTCACACATGCACCTGTGTTAGCATTACCAAATTTTCACAAGACTTTTGAAATTGAATGTGATGCTTCTGGTGTAGGTATTGGAGCGGTCCTCATGCAAGACAAGAGGCCTTGTGCCTTCTTCAGTGAGAAACTGGGGGGAGCTGCATTAAACTACCCCACGTACGACAAGGAGTTGTACGCTTTAGTGAGGGCTTTGGAGACTTGGCAACACTATCTTCGCCCTCGGGAGTTCGTGATACACACTGATCACGAGTCATTGAAGTACCTCAAGGGACAACCCAAGTTAAGCAAGCGACATGCCAAATGGGTAAGCTTCATTGACACCTTTTCGTATGTCATTAAGTATAAGACTGGCAAAACGAATGTAGTGGCTGATGCATTATCACGTAGACATTCGTTGCTTGCCCTTCTGGATGCCAAGTTACTAGGGTTCGAAATGGTTAAGGAACTCTACACAAATGATCATGACTTTGGTGATATCTATGTTGCTTGTGTTAAGAACCCGCATGGAAAATATTCTATTCCATGTAGATAAACTGTGTGTACCTAATTCTTCCATTCGTGATCTTTTGATTCGAGAGGCACATAGTGGTGGTCTCATGGGCCACTTTGGCATCACCAAGACTCTGGCCATGTTGCAAGAGCACTTTTACTGGCCTCATATGCGTAGAGATGTTGAACGCATGGTTGGTAGATGTGCTACTTGTCACAAGGCAAAGTCTAAGACAAATCCATATGGCTTGTATACCCCATTACCTATCCCTCACCATCCTTGGGTTGATTTGTCTATGGACTTTGTATTAGGATTGCCTAGATCAACAAGGGGTAATGACTCCATCTTTGTTGTGGTTGATAGATTCTCTAAGATGGCTCATTTTATTCCTTGCCACAAAACTGACGATGCATCTCATATTGCTAATATGTTCTTCAAAGAAATTGTCCGTCTGCATGGCCTGCCTAAAACTATTGTCAGTGATAGAGATGTGAAATTCTTGAGTTACTTTTGGAAGACTTTGTGGTCCAAACTAGGCACTAGGTTATTATTCTCCACCACTAGTCATCCACAAAGCGATGGACAAACTGAAGTTGTCAATCGCACACTTGGCACTCTACTTCGGGCCTTGATTAACAAGAATCTTAAGACTTGGGAAGAGTGCCTCCCTCATGTTGAATTCGCCTACAATCGAACTGTGCATAGTGCCACACAATACTCCCCCTTTGAGATTGTTTATGGCTTCAACCCCGTCACCCCCCTTGATTTGGTGCCCTTACCTTCCTCTGACCACACAAGCTTAGATGGGAAAAAGAAAGCTGATTCTGTGCGCAGGTTACATGAGGCCGTCCGAGCAAACATTGAGAAGCGTACGCAGCAATACATCCAGCAAGCCAACAAGCACCGTCGCAAGATGATTTTTGAGCCTGGAGATTGGGTTTGGCTACACTTGAGGAACGAGCGATTTCCCAAGCAACGCCAAAGCAAATTGTCCCCAAGAGGTGATGGACCATTTCGGGTACTCCAACGAGTCAATGACAACGCATACAAGTTGGAGCTACCTGGGGAGTACACTGTTAGTGCAACCTTCAACGTCGCGGACCTAAGCCCATTTCTTGACGAGGAGGATCCAGATTTGAGGGCAAATCCTTCTCAAGAGGAGAGGACTGATGTGTGCACGAGTCTCGGCCCACGCAATAACCCAGTCCGAGTTCCATTGGGCCCAGTCACACGTGCACGGGCCAAGCTCTTCAAAGAATCACTCCAAGCCCTGGTTCGAGTCGTCCAAGACCAACATGGAGTTCACAAAGATATTGAGGGCTTAGAGAGAGACAATCAAGCCATTTGCACCATGATCCAAGCCCACGAAGACTCAAGTGGGCCTTCAAGAGGACCGGCCCTATAGGGCCTTAGCCTTAGTATTTGATAGATTGGATTAATTTGTCTTCATAGCTCATTGGGCCGGCCCATCTTGGACACCAAGATGGCCGAACTCTTTGCCATTGTTTCCTTAGGTTTTCTTAGTCACTTTGGCCTATAAATAGGCTTGCTTTGTAAGGTTTTAGGGTAGTCGTTTTATCAATAAAATTGGTTTAATTCGTTCCTTCTTCTAAGAAGAGAGTTCGAGCACTTTAACTTGCTTTGGCAAGGGTTATTGAGCAATCTTGCGTCCTGTCCTCGATTGTTCATCCGACCTATTCCCCTGGAGTATTCACCTTCATCGGAGCGTCGTCTACCACCTAAATCAAATCGTGTCGTCCGTTTGATTCTAGGTCCCGCGATCCAAGCGTTGGACAACCTTGCTAGATCCTTGGGCAAACGTGCTACGTGTCTCGAAACAAGTTGATCGAGGAACGTATCAGGACACTTTGGTGTCACCAAGACCTTGTGTGCTTTACAGGAACATTTCTGTTGGCCACGCATGAGGCGGGATGTAGAGCGAGTGGTGTCACGCTGCATCACCTGTCACCGTGCCAAGTCCAAGCTCCAACCTTTCAGTTTGTATACACCTCTACCTATCCCTTCAGCACCATGGGTACACACTTTTGCACGATGGCAAACGTAAGGTCCTTACACCTCTCACACCTGCACAAGTTTATGAGGACCAACTACTATTGCAAAGGGAGTGTGAACAAGACCGTCAAAGGAGGAAACTAAAGGCAGTCGACCCTGGTAAAGGCTCCACGTCTACGAGTGAGCCATCAACCAAGGGTCAAGGGAGCACACCTAGGGGTATACATGACAAATCACCTACCGCACCTACCACTAGGAAGCACAACATGATTATTAAGGCTAAAGATGTTAGAAAAGTGGTGAACTCTAATCAGCCTATACTTCTCATGATTTGCAAGCATGTGCTCTTGGATGTTGCTGAGCTCGACAAGGCGTTGCCTGCGAGCATAGTTGCTCTTTTGCAAGAATTTGAGGATGTTTTCCCTGACGAGGTCCCTGATGGCTTACCACCCATTCGGGGAATTGAACACCAAATCGACCTCATTCCTGGAGCACCATTGCCCAACAAACCTGCTTACCGCATGGGCCCTGAGGAGACCAAGGAGCTTCAAAGGCAAGTTGATGGCCTCTTAGGTAAGGGTTGGGTAAAGGAAAGTCTAAGTCCTTGCGCTGTGCCTATGATACTTGTTCCCAAAAAGGACGGTACTTGGCGCATGTGCACTGACTGTCGGGCTGTGAACGCTATCACTGTCAAATATCGTCATCCCATTCCTAGACTTGATGATATGCTTGATGAACTCGATGGTGCCATTATTTTCACCAAAATAGACTTAAGGAGCGGCTATCATCAAATTCGGATGAAAGAGGGCGACGAGTGGAAAACAGCCTTCAAAACCAAACATGGTCTCTATGAGTGGCTAGTCATGCCTTTTGGCTTAACTAATGCCCCTAGCACCTTCATGCGACTAATGAACCATGTGTTGAGACACTTTATTGGCAAGTTTGTCATTGTTTACTTTGATGACATCCTGATCTATAGTCATAGTGAGCATGAGCACCTAGAGCACGTGAGATTAGTTCTTGAGACACTTCGACAGGCGCATCTTTACGCCAACCTCAAGAAGTGCACCTTTTGTACTAACGAGCTTGTGTTTTTAGGCTATGTGGTAAGTTCGCAGGGCATCAAGGTGGACAAATCCAAGATTGAGGCCATCGAGCAATGGCCAACTCCCACATCCGTCCCTGACGTGCGCAGCTTTCTTGGATTGGCGGGCTTTTACCGGCGCTTTGTCAAAGATTTTAGCACCATTGCCGCCCCGTTGACCGCCGTGAAAAAGAAGAATGACAAGTTCCACTGGGGAGAATCACAAGAACAAGCATTTCTCGCCCTCAAGGACACACTCACACATGCACCTGTGTTAGCATTACCAAATTTTCACAAGACTTTTGAAATTGAATGTGATGCTTCTGGTGTAGGTATTGGAGCGGTCCTCATGCAAGACAAGAGGCCTTGTGCCTTCTTCAGTGAGAAACTGGGGGGAGCTGCATTAAACTACCCCACGTACGACAAGGAGTTGTACGCTTTAGTGAGGGCTTTGGAGACTTGGCAACACTATCTTCGCCCTCGGGAGTTCGTGATACACACTGATCACGAGTCATTGAAGTACCTCAAGGGACAACCCAAGTTAAGCAAGCGACATGCCAAATGGGTAAGCTTCATTGACACCTTTTCGTATGTCATTAAGTATAAGACTGGCAAAACGAATGTAGTGGCTGATGCATTATCACGTAGACATTCGTTGCTTGCCCTTCTGGATGCCAAGTTACTAGGGTTCGAAATGGTTAAGGAACTCTACACAAATGATCATGACTTTGGTGATATCTATGTTGCTTGTGTTAAGAACCCGCATGGAAAATATTCTATTCCATGTAGATAAACTGTGTGTACCTAATTCTTCCATTCGTGATCTTTTGATTCGAGAGGCACATAGTGGTGGTCTCATGGGCCACTTTGGCATCACCAAGACTCTGGCCATGTTGCAAGAGCACTTTTACTGGCCTCATATGCGTAGAGATGTTGAACGCATGGTTGGTAGATGTGCTACTTGTCACAAGGCAAAGTCTAAGACAAATCCATATGGCTTGTATACCCCATTACCTATCCCTCACCATCCTTGGGTTGATTTGTCTATGGACTTTGTATTAGGATTGCCTAGATCAACAAGGGGTAATGACTCCATCTTTGTTGTGGTTGATAGATTCTCTAAGATGGCTCATTTTATTCCTTGCCACAAAACTGACGATGCATCTCATATTGCTAATATGTTCTTCAAAGAAATTGTCCGTCTGCATGGCCTGCCTAAAACTATTGTCAGTGATAGAGATGTGAAATTCTTGAGTTACTTTTGGAAGACTTTGTGGTCCAAACTAGGCACTAGGTTATTATTCTCCACCACTAGTCATCCACAAAGCGATGGACAAACTGAAGTTGTCAATCGCACACTTGGCACTCTACTTCGGGCCTTGATTAACAAGAATCTTAAGACTTGGGAAGAGTGCCTCCCTCATGTTGAATTCGCCTACAATCGAACTGTGCATAGTGCCACACAATACTCCCCCTTTGAGATTGTTTATGGCTTCAACCCCGTCACCCCCCTTGATTTGGTGCCCTTACCTTCCTCTGACCACACAAGCTTAGATGGGAAAAAGAAAGCTGATTCTGTGCGCAGGTTACATGAGGCCGTCCGAGCAAACATTGAGAAGCGTACGCAGCAATACATCCAGCAAGCCAACAAGCACCGTCGCAAGATGATTTTTGAGCCTGGAGATTGGGTTTGGCTACACTTGAGGAACGAGCGATTTCCCAAGCAACGCCAAAGCAAATTGTCCCCAAGAGGTGATGGACCATTTCGGGTACTCCAACGAGTCAATGACAACGCATACAAGTTGGAGCTACCTGGGGAGTACACTGTTAGTGCAACCTTCAACGTCGCGGACCTAAGCCCATTTCTTGACGAGGAGGATCCAGATTTGAGGGCAAATCCTTCTCAAGAGGAGAGGACTGATGTGTGCACGAGTCTCGGCCCACGCAATAACCCAGTCCGAGTTCCATTGGGCCCAGTCACACGTGCACGGGCCAAGCTCTTCAAAGAATCACTCCAAGCCCTGGTTCGAGTCGTCCAAGACCAACATGGAGTTCACAAAGATATTGAGGGCTTAGAGAGAGACAATCAAGCCATTTGCACCATGATCCAAGCCCACGAAGACTCAAGTGGGCCTTCAAGAGGACCGGCCCTATAGGGCCTTAGCCTTAGTATTTGATAGATTGGATTAATTTGTCTTCATAGCTCATTGGGCCGGCCCATCTTGGACACCAAGATGGCCGAACTCTTTGCCATTGTTTCCTTAGGTTTTCTTAGTCACTTTGGCCTATAAATAGGCTTGCTTTGTAAGGTTTTAGGGTAGTCGTTTTATCAATAAAATTGGTTTAATTCGTTCCTTCTTCTAAGAAGAGAGTTCGAGCACTTTAACTTGCTTTGGCAAGGGTTATTGAGCAATCTTGCGTCCTGTCCTCGATTGTTCATCCGACCTATTCCCCTGGAGTATTCACCTTCATCGGAGCGTCGTCTACCACCTAAATCAAATCGTGTCGTCCGTTTGATTCTAGGTCCCGCGATCCAAGCGTTGGACAACCTTGCTAGATCCTTGGGCAAACGTGCTACGTGTCTCGAAACAAGTTGATCGAGGAACGTATCAGGACACTTTGGTGTCACCAAGACCTTGTGTGCTTTACAGGAACATTTCTGTTGGCCACGCATGAGGCGGGATGTAGAGCGAGTGGTGTCACGCTGCATCACCTGTCACCGTGCCAAGTCCAAGCTCCAACCTTTCAGTTTGTATACACCTCTACCTATCCCTTCAGCACCATGGGTACACACTTTTGCACGATGGCAAACGTAAGGTCCTTACACCTCTCACACCTGCACAAGTTTATGAGGACCAACTACTATTGCAAAGGGAGTGTGAACAAGACCGTCAAAGGAGGAAACTAAAGGCAGTCGACCCTGGTAAAGGCTCCACGTCTACGAGTGAGCCATCAACCAAGGGTCAAGGGAGCACACCTAGGGGTATACATGACAAATCACCTACCGCACCTACCACTAGGAAGCACAACATGATTATTAAGGCTAAAGATGTTAGAAAAGTGGTGAACTCTAATCAGCCTATACTTCTCATGATTTGCAAGCATGTGCTCTTGGATGTTGCTGAGCTCGACAAGGCGTTGCCTGCGAGCATAGTTGCTCTTTTGCAAGAATTTGAGGATGTTTTCCCTGACGAGGTCCCTGATGGCTTACCACCCATTCGGGGAATTGAACACCAAATCGACCTCATTCCTGGAGCACCATTGCCCAACAAACCTGCTTACCGCATGGGCCCTGAGGAGACCAAGGAGCTTCAAAGGCAAGTTGATGGCCTCTTAGGTAAGGGTTGGGTAAAGGAAAGTCTAAGTCCTTGCGCTGTGCCTATGATACTTGTTCCCAAAAAGGACGGTACTTGGCGCATGTGCACTGACTGTCGGGCTGTGAACGCTATCACTGTCAAATATCGTCATCCCATTCCTAGACTTGATGATATGCTTGATGAACTCGATGGTGCCATTATTTTCACCAAAATAGACTTAAGGAGCGGCTATCATCAAATTCGGATGAAAGAGGGCGACGAGTGGAAAACAGCCTTCAAAACCAAACATGGTCTCTATGAGTGGCTAGTCATGCCTTTTGGCTTAACTAATGCCCCTAGCACCTTCATGCGACTAATGAACCATGTGTTGAGACACTTTATTGGCAAGTTTGTCATTGTTTACTTTGATGACATCCTGATCTATAGTCATAGTGAGCATGAGCACCTAGAGCACGTGAGATTAGTTCTTGAGACACTTCGACAGGCGCATCTTTACGCCAACCTCAAGAAGTGCACCTTTTGTACTAACGAGCTTGTGTTTTTAGGCTATGTGGTAAGTTCGCAGGGCATCAAGGTGGACAAATCCAAGATTGAGGCCATCGAGCAATGGCCAACTCCCACATCCGTCCCTGACGTGCGCAGCTTTCTTGGATTGGCGGGCTTTTACCGGCGCTTTGTCAAAGATTTTAGCACCATTGCCGCCCCGTTGACCGCCGTGAAAAAGAAGAATGACAAGTTCCACTGGGGAGAATCACAAGAACAAGCATTTCTCGCCCTCAAGGACACACTCACACATGCACCTGTGTTAGCATTACCAAATTTTCACAAGACTTTTGAAATTGAATGTGATGCTTCTGGTGTAGGTATTGGAGCGGTCCTCATGCAAGACAAGAGGCCTTGTGCCTTCTTCAGTGAGAAACTGGGGGGAGCTGCATTAAACTACCCCACGTACGACAAGGAGTTGTACGCTTTAGTGAGGGCTTTGGAGACTTGGCAACACTATCTTCGCCCTCGGGAGTTCGTGATACACACTGATCACGAGTCATTGAAGTACCTCAAGGGACAACCCAAGTTAAGCAAGCGACATGCCAAATGGGTAAGCTTCATTGACACCTTTTCGTATGTCATTAAGTATAAGACTGGCAAAACGAATGTAGTGGCTGATGCATTATCACGTAGACATTCGTTGCTTGCCCTTCTGGATGCCAAGTTACTAGGGTTCGAAATGGTTAAGGAACTCTACACAAATGATCATGACTTTGGTGATATCTATGTTGCTTGTGTTAAGAACCCGCATGGAAAATATTCTATTCCATGTAGATAAACTGTGTGTACCTAATTCTTCCATTCGTGATCTTTTGATTCGAGAGGCACATAGTGGTGGTCTCATGGGCCACTTTGGCATCACCAAGACTCTGGCCATGTTGCAAGAGCACTTTTACTGGCCTCATATGCGTAGAGATGTTGAACGCATGGTTGGTAGATGTGCTACTTGTCACAAGGCAAAGTCTAAGACAAATCCATATGGCTTGTATACCCCATTACCTATCCCTCACCATCCTTGGGTTGATTTGTCTATGGACTTTGTATTAGGATTGCCTAGATCAACAAGGGGTAATGACTCCATCTTTGTTGTGGTTGATAGATTCTCTAAGATGGCTCATTTTATTCCTTGCCACAAAACTGACGATGCATCTCATATTGCTAATATGTTCTTCAAAGAAATTGTCCGTCTGCATGGCCTGCCTAAAACTATTGTCAGTGATAGAGATGTGAAATTCTTGAGTTACTTTTGGAAGACTTTGTGGTCCAAACTAGGCACTAGGTTATTATTCTCCACCACTAGTCATCCACAAAGCGATGGACAAACTGAAGTTGTCAATCGCACACTTGGCACTCTACTTCGGGCCTTGATTAACAAGAATCTTAAGACTTGGGAAGAGTGCCTCCCTCATGTTGAATTCGCCTACAATCGAACTGTGCATAGTGCCACACAATACTCCCCCTTTGAGATTGTTTATGGCTTCAACCCCGTCACCCCCCTTGATTTGGTGCCCTTACCTTCCTCTGACCACACAAGCTTAGATGGGAAAAAGAAAGCTGATTCTGTGCGCAGGTTACATGAGGCCGTCCGAGCAAACATTGAGAAGCGTACGCAGCAATACATCCAGCAAGCCAACAAGCACCGTCGCAAGATGATTTTTGAGCCTGGAGATTGGGTTTGGCTACACTTGAGGAACGAGCGATTTCCCAAGCAACGCCAAAGCAAATTGTCCCCAAGAGGTGATGGACCATTTCGGGTACTCCAACGAGTCAATGACAACGCATACAAGTTGGAGCTACCTGGGGAGTACACTGTTAGTGCAACCTTCAACGTCGCGGACCTAAGCCCATTTCTTGACAAGGAGGATCCAGATTTGAGGGCAAATCCTTCTCAAGAGGAGAGGACTGATGTGTGCACGAGTCTCGGCCCACGCAATAACCCAGTCCGAGTTCCATTGGGCCCAGTCACACGTGCACGGGCCAAGCTCTTCAAAGAATCACTCCAAGCCCTGGTTCGAGTCGTCCAAGACCAACATGGAGTTCACAAAGATATTGAGGGCTTAGAGAGAGACAATCAAGCCATTTGCACCATGATCCAAGCCCACGAAGACTCAAGTGGGCCTTCAAGAGGACCGGCCCTATAGGGCCTTAGCCTTAGTATTTGATAGATTGGATTAATTTGTCTTCATAGCTCATTGGGCCGGCCCATCTTGGACACCAAGATGGCCGAACTCTTTGCCATTGTTTCCTTAGGTTTTCTTAGTCACTTTGGCCTATAAATAGGCTTGCTTTGTAAGGTTTTAGGGTAGTCGTTTTATCAATAAAATTGGTTTAATTCGTTCCTTCTTCTAAGAAGAGAGTTCGAGCACTTTAACTTGCTTTGGCAAGGGTTATTGAGCAATCTTGCGTCCTGTCCTCGATTGTTCATCCGACCTATTCCCCTGGAGTATTCACCTTCATCGGAGTGTCGTCTACCACCTAAATCAAATCGTGTCGTCCGTTTGATTCTAGGTCCCGCGATCCAAGCGTTGGACAACCTTGCTAGATCCTTGGGCAAACGTGCTACGTGTCTCGAAACAAGTTGATCGAGGAACGTATCAGGACACTTTGGTGTCACCAAGACCTTGTGTGCTTTACAGGAACATTTCTGTTGGCCACGCATGAGGCGGGATGTAGAGCGAGTGGTGTCACGCTGCATCACCTGTCACCGTGCCAAGTCCAAGCTCCAACCTTTCAGTTTGTATACACCTCTACCTATCCCTTCAGCACCATGGGTACACACTTTTGCACGATGGCAAACGTAAGGTCCTTACACCTCTCACACCTGCACAAGTTTATGAGGACCAACTACTATTGCAAAGGGAGTGTGAACAAGACCGTCAAAGGAGGAAACTAAAGGCAGTCGACCCTGGTAAAGGCTCCACGTCTACGAGTGAGCCATCAACCAAGGGTCAAGGGAGCACACCTAGGGGTATACATGACAAATCACCTACCGCACCTACCACTAGGAAGCACAACATGATTATTAAGGCTAAAGATGTTAGAAAAGTGGTGAACTCTAATCAGCCTATACTTCTCATGATTTGCAAGCATGTGCTCTTGGATGTTGCTGAGCTCGACAAGGCGTTGCCTGCGAGCATAGTTGCTCTTTTGCAAGAATTTGAGGATGTTTTCCCTGACGAGGTCCCTGATGGCTTACCACCCATTCGGGGAATTGAACACCAAATCGACCTCATTCCTGGAGCACCATTGCCCAACAAACCTGCTTACCGCATGGGCCCTGAGGAGACCAAGGAGCTTCAAAGGCAAGTTGATGGCCTCTTAGGTAAGGGTTGGGTAAAGGAAAGTCTAAGTCCTTGCGCTGTGCCTATGATACTTGTTCCCAAAAAGGACGGTACTTGGCGCATGTGCACTGACTGTCGGGCTGTGAACGCTATCACTGTCAAATATCGTCATCCCATTCCTAGACTTGATGATATGCTTGATGAACTCGATGGTGCCATTATTTTCACCAAAATAGACTTAAGGAGCGGCTATCATCAAATTCGGATGAAAGAGGGCGACGAGTGGAAAACAGCCTTCAAAACCAAACATGGTCTCTATGAGTGGCTAGTCATGCCTTTTGGCTTAACTAATGCCCCTAGCACCTTCATGCGACTAATGAACCATGTGTTGAGACACTTTATTGGCAAGTTTGTCATTGTTTACTTTGATGACATCCTGATCTATAGTCATAGTGAGCATGAGCACCTAGAGCACGTGAGATTAGTTCTTGAGACACTTCGACAGGCGCATCTTTACGCCAACCTCAAGAAGTGCACCTTTTGTACTAACGAGCTTGTGTTTTTAGGCTATGTGGTAAGTTCGCAGGGCATCAAGGTGGACAAATCCAAGATTGAGGCCATCGAGCAATGGCCAACTCCCACATCCGTCCCTGACGTGCGCAGCTTTCTTGGATTGGCGGGCTTTTACCGGCGCTTTGTCAAAGATTTTAGCACCATTGCCGCCCCGTTGACCGCCGTGAAAAAGAAGAATGACAAGTTCCACTGGGGAGAATCACAAGAACAAGCATTTCTCGCCCTCAAGGACACACTCACACATGCACCTGTGTTAGCATTACCAAATTTTCACAAGACTTTTGAAATTGAATGTGATGCTTCTGGTGTAGGTATTGGAGCGGTCCTCATGCAAGACAAGAGGCCTTGTGCCTTCTTCAGTGAGAAACTGGGGGGAGCTGCATTAAACTACCCCACGTACGACAAGGAGTTGTACGCTTTAGTGAGGGCTTTGGAGACTTGGCAACACTATCTTCGCCCTCGGGAGTTCGTGATACACACTGATCACGAGTCATTGAAGTACCTCAAGGGACAACCCAAGTTAAGCAAGCGACATGCCAAATGGGTAAGCTTCATTGACACCTTTTCGTATGTCATTAAGTATAAGACTGGCAAAACGAATGTAGTGGCTGATGCATTATCACGTAGACATTCGTTGCTTGCCCTTCTGGATGCCAAGTTACTAGGGTTCGAAATGGTTAAGGAACTCTACACAAATGATCATGACTTTGGTGATATCTATGTTGCTTGTGTTAAGAACCCGCATGGAAAATATTCTATTCCATGTAGATAAACTGTGTGTACCTAATTCTTCCATTCGTGATCTTTTGATTCGAGAGGCACATAGTGGTGGTCTCATGGGCCACTTTGGCATCACCAAGACTCTGGCCATGTTGCAAGAGCACTTTTACTGGCCTCATATGCGTAGAGATGTTGAACGCATGGTTGGTAGATGTGCTACTTGTCACAAGGCAAAGTCTAAGACAAATCCATATGGCTTGTATACCCCATTACCTATCCCTCACCATCCTTGGGTTGATTTGTCTATGGACTTTGTATTAGGATTGCCTAGATCAACAAGGGGTAATGACTCCATCTTTGTTGTGGTTGATAGATTCTCTAAGATGGCTCATTTTATTCCTTGCCACAAAACTGACGATGCATCTCATATTGCTAATATGTTCTTCAAAGAAATTGTCCGTCTGCATGGCCTGCCTAAAACTATTGTCAGTGATAGAGATGTGAAATTCTTGAGTTACTTTTGGAAGACTTTGTGGTCCAAACTAGGCACTAGGTTATTATTCTCCACCACTAGTCATCCACAAAGCGATGGACAAACTGAAGTTGTCAATCGCACACTTGGCACTCTACTTCGGGCCTTGATTAACAAGAATCTTAAGACTTGGGAAGAGTGCCTCCCTCATGTTGAATTCGCCTACAATCGAACTGTGCATAGTGCCACACAATACTCCCCCTTTGAGATTGTTTATGGCTTCAACCCCGTCACCCCCCTTGATTTGGTGCCCTTACCTTCCTCTGACCACACAAGCTTAGATGGGAAAAAGAAAGCTGATTCTGTGCGCAGGTTACATGAGGCCGTCCGAGCAAACATTGAGAAGCGTACGCAGCAATACATCCAGCAAGCCAACAAGCACCGTCGCAAGATGATTTTTGAGCCTGGAGATTGGGTTTGGCTACACTTGAGGAACGAGCGATTTCCCAAGCAACGCCAAAGCAAATTGTCCCCAAGAGGTGATGGACCATTTCGGGTACTCCAACGAGTCAATGACAACGCATACAAGTTGGAGCTACCTGGGGAGTACACTGTTAGTGCAACCTTCAACGTCGCGGACCTAAGCCCATTTCTTGACGAGGAGGATCCAGATTTGAGGGCAAATCCTTCTCAAGAGGAGAGGACTGATGTGTGCACGAGTCTCGGCCCACGCAATAACCCAGTCCGAGTTCCATTGGGCCCAGTCACACGTGCACGGGCCAAGCTCTTCAAAGAATCACTCCAAGCCCTGGTTCGAGTCGTCCAAGACCAACATGGAGTTCACAAAGATATTGAGGGCTTAGAGAGAGACAATCAAGCCATTTGCACCATGATCCAAGCCCACGAAGACTCAAGTGGGCCTTCAAGAGGACCGGCCCTATAGGGCCTTAGCCTTAGTATTTGATAGATTGGATTAATTTGTCTTCATAGCTCATTGGGCCGGCCCATCTTGGACACCAAGATGGCCGAACTCTTTGCCATTGTTTCCTTAGGTTTTCTTAGTCACTTTGGCCTATAAATAGGCTTGCTTTGTAAGGTTTTAGGGTAGTCGTTTTATCAATAAAATTGGTTTAATTCGTTCCTTCTTCTAAGAAGAGAGTTCGAGCACTTTAACTTGCTTTGGCAAGGGTTATTGAGCAATCTTGCGTCCTGTCCTCGATTGTTCATCCGACCTATTCCCCTGGAGTATTCACCTTCATCGGAGCGTCGTCTACCACCTAAATCAAATCGTGTCGTCCGTTTGATTCTAGGTCCCGCGATCCAAGCGTTGGACAACCTTGCTAGATCCTTGGGCAAACGTGCTACGTGTCTCGAAACAAGTTGATCGAGGAACGTATCAGGACACTTTGGTGTCACCAAGACCTTGTGTGCTTTACAGGAACATTTCTGTTGGCCACGCATGAGGCGGGATGTAGAGCGAGTGGTGTCACGCTGCATCACCTGTCACCGTGCCAAGTCCAAGCTCCAACCTTTCAGTTTGTATACACCTCTACCTATCCCTTCAGCACCATGGGTACACACTTTTGCACGATGGCAAACGTAAGGTCCTTACACCTCTCACACCTGCACAAGTTTATGAGGACCAACTACTATTGCAAAGGGAGTGTGAACAAGACCGTCAAAGGAGGAAACTAAAGGCAGTCGACCCTGGTAAAGGCTCCACGTCTACGAGTGAGCCATCAACCAAGGGTCAAGGGAGCACACCTAGGGGTATACATGACAAATCACCTACCGCACCTACCACTAGGAAGCACAACATGATTATTAAGGCTAAAGATGTTAGAAAAGTGGTGAACTCTAATCAGCCTATACTTCTCATGATTTGCAAGCATGTGCTCTTGGATGTTGCTGAGCTCGACAAGGCGTTGCCTGCGAGCATAGTTGCTCTTTTGCAAGAATTTGAGGATGTTTTCCCTGACGAGGTCCCTGATGGCTTACCACCCATTCGGGGAATTGAACACCAAATCGACCTCATTCCTGGAGCACCATTGCCCAACAAACCTGCTTACCGCATGGGCCCTGAGGAGACCAAGGAGCTTCAAAGGCAAGTTGATGGCCTCTTAGGTAAGGGTTGGGTAAAGGAAAGTCTAAGTCCTTGCGCTGTGCCTATGATACTTGTTCCCAAAAAGGACGGTACTTGGCGCATGTGCACTGACTGTCGGGCTGTGAACGCTATCACTGTCAAATATCGTCATCCCATTCCTAGACTTGATGATATGCTTGATGAACTCGATGGTGCCATTATTTTCACCAAAATAGACTTAAGGAGCGGCTATCATCAAATTCGGATGAAAGAGGGCGACGAGTGGAAAACAGCCTTCAAAACCAAACATGGTCTCTATGAGTGGCTAGTCATGCCTTTTGGCTTAACTAATGCCCCTAGCACCTTCATGCGACTAATGAACCATGTGTTGAGACACTTTATTGGCAAGTTTGTCATTGTTTACTTTGATGACATCCTGATCTATAGTCATAGTGAGCATGAGCACCTAGAGCACGTGAGATTAGTTCTTGAGACACTTCGACAGGCGCATCTTTACGCCAACCTCAAGAAGTGCACCTTTTGTACTAACGAGCTTGTGTTTTTAGGCTATGTGGTAAGTTCGCAGGGCATCAAGGTGGACAAATCCAAGATTGAGGCCATCGAGCAATGGCCAACTCCCACATCCGTCCCTGACGTGCGCAGCTTTCTTGGATTGGCGGGCTTTTACCGGCGCTTTGTCAAAGATTTTAGCACCATTGCCGCCCCGTTGACCGCCGTGAAAAAGAAGAATGACAAGTTCCACTGGGGAGAATCACAAGAACAAGCATTTCTCGCCCTCAAGGACACACTCACACATGCACCTGTGTTAGCATTACCAAATTTTCACAAGACTTTTGAAATTGAATGTGATGCTTCTGGTGTAGGTATTGGAGCGGTCCTCATGCAAGACAAGAGGCCTTGTGCCTTCTTCAGTGAGAAACTGGGGGGAGCTGCATTAAACTACCCCACGTACGACAAGGAGTTGTACGCTTTAGTGAGGGCTTTGGAGACTTGGCAACACTATCTTCGCCCTCGGGAGTTCGTGATACACACTGATCACGAGTCATTGAAGTACCTCAAGGGACAACCCAAGTTAAGCAAGCGACATGCCAAATGGGTAAGCTTCATTGACACCTTTTCGTATGTCATTAAGTATAAGACTGGCAAAACGAATGTAGTGGCTGATGCATTATCACGTAGACATTCGTTGCTTGCCCTTCTGGATGCCAAGTTACTAGGGTTCGAAATGGTTAAGGAACTCTACACAAATGATCATGACTTTGGTGATATCTATGTTGCTTGTGTTAAGAACCCGCATGGAAAATATTCTATTCCATGTAGATAAACTGTGTGTACCTAATTCTTCCATTCGTGATCTTTTGATTCGAGAGGCACATAGTGGTGGTCTCATGGGCCACTTTGGCATCACCAAGACTCTGGCCATGTTGCAAGAGCACTTTTACTGGCCTCATATGCGTAGAGATGTTGAACGCATGGTTGGTAGATGTGCTACTTGTCACAAGGCAAAGTCTAAGACAAATCCATATGGCTTGTATACCCCATTACCTATCCCTCACCATCCTTGGGTTGATTTGTCTATGGACTTTGTATTAGGATTGCCTAGATCAACAAGGGGTAATGACTCCATCTTTGTTGTGGTTGATAGATTCTCTAAGATGGCTCATTTTATTCCTTGCCACAAAACTGACGATGCATCTCATATTGCTAATATGTTCTTCAAAGAAATTGTCCGTCTGCATGGCCTGCCTAAAACTATTGTCAGTGATAGAGATGTGAAATTCTTGAGTTACTTTTGGAAGACTTTGTGGTCCAAACTAGGCACTAGGTTATTATTCTCCACCACTAGTCATCCACAAAGCGATGGACAAACTGAAGTTGTCAATCGCACACTTGGCACTCTACTTCGGGCCTTGATTAACAAGAATCTTAAGACTTGGGAAGAGTGCCTCCCTCATGTTGAATTCGCCTACAATCGAACTGTGCATAGTGCCACACAATACTCCCCCTTTGAGATTGTTTATGGCTTCAACCCCGTCACCCCCCTTGATTTGGTGCCCTTACCTTCCTCTGACCACACAAGCTTAGATGGGAAAAAGAAAGCTGATTCTGTGCGCAGGTTACATGAGGCCGTCCGAGCAAACATTGAGAAGCGTACGCAGCAATACATCCAGCAAGCCAACAAGCACCGTCGCAAGATGATTTTTGAGCCTGGAGATTGGGTTTGGCTACACTTGAGGAACGAGCGATTTCCCAAGCAACGCCAAAGCAAATTGTCCCCAAGAGGTGATGGACCATTTCGGGTACTCCAACGAGTCAATGACAACGCATACAAGTTGGAGCTACCTGGGGAGTACACTGTTAGTGCAACCTTCAACGTCGCGGACCTAAGCCCATTTCTTGACGAGGAGGATCCAGATTTGAGGGCAAATCCTTCTCAAGAGGAGAGGACTGATGTGTGCACGAGTCTCGGCCCACGCAATAACCCAGTCCGAGTTCCATTGGGCCCAGTCACACGTGCACGGGCCAAGCTCTTCAAAGAATCACTCCAAGCCCTGGTTCGAGTCGTCCAAGACCAACATGGAGTTCACAAAGATATTGAGGGCTTAGAGAGAGACAATCAAGCCATTTGCACCATGATCCAAGCCCACGAAGACTCAAGTGGGCCTTCAAGAGGACCGGCCCTATAGGGCCTTAGCCTTAGTATTTGATAGATTGGATTAATTTGTCTTCATAGCTCATTGGGCCGGCCCATCTTGGACACCAAGATGGCCGAACTCTTTGCCATTGTTTCCTTAGGTTTTCTTAGTCACTTTGGCCTATAAATAGGCTTGCTTTGTAAGGTTTTAGGGTAGTCGTTTTATCAATAAAATTGGTTTAATTCGTTCCTTCTTCTAAGAAGAGAGTTCGAGCACTTTAACTTGCTTTGGCAAGGGTTATTGAGCAATCTTGCGTCCTGTCCTCGATTGTTCATCCGACCTATTCCCCTGGAGTATTCACCTTCATCGGAGCGTCGTCTACCACCTAAATCAAATCGTGTCGTCCGTTTGATTCTAGGTCCCGCGATCCAAGCGTTGGACAACCTTGCTAGATCCTTGGGCAAACGTGCTACGTGTCTCGAAACAAGTTGATCGAGGAACGTATCAGGACACTTTGGTGTCACCAAGACCTTGTGTGCTTTACAGGAACATTTCTGTTGGCCACGCATGAGGCGGGATGTAGAGCGAGTGGTGTCACGCTGCATCACCTGTCACCGTGCCAAGTCCAAGCTCCAACCTTTCAGTTTGTATACACCTCTACCTATCCCTTCAGCACCATGGGTACACACTTTTGCACGATGGCAAACGTAAGGTCCTTACACCTCTCACACCTGCACAAGTTTATGAGGACCAACTACTATTGCAAAGGGAGTGTGAACAAGACCGTCAAAGGAGGAAACTAAAGGCAGTCGACCCTGGTAAAGGCTCCACGTCTACGAGTGAGCCATCAACCAAGGGTCAAGGGAGCACACCTAGGGGTATACATGACAAATCACCTACCGCACCTACCACTAGGAAGCACAACATGATTATTAAGGCTAAAGATGTTAGAAAAGTGGTGAACTCTAATCAGCCTATACTTCTCATGATTTGCAAGCATGTGCTCTTGGATGTTGCTGAGCTCGACAAGGCGTTGCCTGCGAGCATAGTTGCTCTTTTGCAAGAATTTGAGGATGTTTTCCCTGACGAGGTCCCTGATGGCTTACCACCCATTCGGGGAATTGAACACCAAATCGACCTCATTCCTGGAGCACCATTGCCCAACAAACCTGCTTACCGCATGGGCCCTGAGGAGACCAAGGAGCTTCAAAGGCAAGTTGATGGCCTCTTAGGTAAGGGTTGGGTAAAGGAAAGTCTAAGTCCTTGCGCTGTGCCTATGATACTTGTTCCCAAAAAGGACGGTACTTGGCGCATGTGCACTGACTGTCAGGCTGTGAACGCTATCACTGTCAAATATCGTCATCCCATTCCTAGACTTGATGATATGCTTGATGAACTCGATGGTGCCATTATTTTCACCAAAATAGACTTAAGGAGCGGCTATCATCAAATTCGGATGAAAGAGGGCGACGAGTGGAAAACAGCCTTCAAAACCAAACATGGTCTCTATGAGTGGCTAGTCATGCCTTTTGGCTTAACTAATGCCCCTAGCACCTTCATGCGACTAATGAACCATGTGTTGAGACACTTTATTGGCAAGTTTGTCATTGTTTACTTTGATGACATCCTGATCTATAGTCATAGTGAGCATGAGCACCTAGAGCACGTGAGATTAGTTCTTGAGACACTTCGACAGGCGCATCTTTACGCCAACCTCAAGAAGTGCACCTTTTGTACTAACGAGCTTGTGTTTTTAGGCTATGTGGTAAGTTCGCAGGGCATCAAGGTGGACAAATCCAAGATTGAGGCCATCGAGCAATGGCCAACTCCCACATCCGTCCCTGACGTGCGCAGCTTTCTTGGATTGGCGGGCTTTTACCGGCGCTTTGTCAAAGATTTTAGCACCATTGCCGCCCCGTTGACCGCCGTGAAAAAGAAGAATGACAAGTTCCACTGGGGAGAATCACAAGAACAAGCATTTCTCGCCCTCAAGGACACACTCACACATGCACCTGTGTTAGCATTACCAAATTTTCACAAGACTTTTGAAATTGAATGTGATGCTTCTGGTGTAGGTATTGGAGCGGTCCTCATGCAAGACAAGAGGCCTTGTGCCTTCTTCAGTGAGAAACTGGGGGGAGCTGCATTAAACTACCCCACGTACGACAAGGAGTTGTACGCTTTAGTGAGGGCTTTGGAGACTTGGCAACACTATCTTCGCCCTCGGGAGTTCGTGATACACACTGATCACGAGTCATTGAAGTACCTCAAGGGACAACCCAAGTTAAGCAAGCGACATGCCAAATGGGTAAGCTTCATTGACACCTTTTCGTATGTCATTAAGTATAAGACTGGCAAAACGAATGTAGTGGCTGATGCATTATCACGTAGACATTCGTTGCTTGCCCTTCTGGATGCCAAGTTACTAGGGTTCGAAATGGTTAAGGAACTCTACACAAATGATCATGACTTTGGTGATATCTATGTTGCTTGTGTTAAGAACCCGCATGGAAAATATTCTATTCCATGTAGATAAACTGTGTGTACCTAATTCTTCCATTCGTGATCTTTTGATTCGAGAGGCACATAGTGGTGGTCTCATGGGCCACTTTGGCATCACCAAGACTCTGGCCATGTTGCAAGAGCACTTTTACTGGCCTCATATGCGTAGAGATGTTGAACGCATGGTTGGTAGATGTGCTACTTGTCACAAGGCAAAGTCTAAGACAAATCCATATGGCTTGTATACCCCATTACCTATCCCTCACCATCCTTGGGTTGATTTGTCTATGGACTTTGTATTAGGATTGCCTAGATCAACAAGGGGTAATGACTCCATCTTTGTTGTGGTTGATAGATTCTCTAAGATGGCTCATTTTATTCCTTGCCACAAAACTGACGATGCATCTCATATTGCTAATATGTTCTTCAAAGAAATTGTCCGTCTGCATGGCCTGCCTAAAACTATTGTCAGTGATAGAGATGTGAAATTCTTGAGTTACTTTTGGAAGACTTTGTGGTCCAAACTAGGCACTAGGTTATTATTCTCCACCACTAGTCATCCACAAAGCGATGGACAAACTGAAGTTGTCAATCGCACACTTGGCACTCTACTTCGGGCCTTGATTAACAAGAATCTTAAGACTTGGGAAGAGTGCCTCCCTCATGTTGAATTCGCCTACAATCGAACTGTGCATAGTGCCACACAATACTCCCCCTTTGAGATTGTTTATGGCTTCAACCCCGTCACCCCCCTTGATTTGGTGCCCTTACCTTCCTCTGACCACACAAGCTTAGATGGGAAAAAGAAAGCTGATTCTGTGCGCAGGTTACATGAGGCCGTCCGAGCAAACATTGAGAAGCGTACGCAGCAATACATCCAGCAAGCCAACAAGCACCGTCGCAAGATGATTTTTGAGCCTGGAGATTGGGTTTGGCTACACTTGAGGAACGAGCGATTTCCCAAGCAACGCCAAAGCAAATTGTCCCCAAGAGGTGATGGACCATTTCGGGTACTCCAACGAGTCAATGACAACGCATACAAGTTGGAGCTACCTGGGGAGTACACTGTTAGTGCAACCTTCAACGTCGCGGACCTAAGCCCATTTCTTGACGAGGAGGATCCAGATTTGAGGGCAAATCCTTCTCAAGAGGAGAGGACTGATGTGTGCACGAGTCTCGGCCCACGCAATAACCCAGTCCGAGTTCCATTGGGCCCAGTCACACGTGCACGGGCCAAGCTCTTCAAAGAATCACTCCAAGCCCTGGTTCGAGTCGTCCAAGACCAACATGGAGTTCACAAAGATATTGAGGGCTTAGAGAGAGACAATCAAGCCATTTGCACCATGATCCAAGCCCACGAAGACTCAAGTGGGCCTTCAAGAGGACCGGCCCTATAGGGCCTTAGCCTTAGTATTTGATAGATTGGATTAATTTGTCTTCATAGCTCATTGGGCCGGCCCATCTTGGACACCAAGATGGCCGAACTCTTTGCCATTGTTTCCTTAGGTTTTCTTAGTCACTTTGGCCTATAAATAGGCTTGCTTTGTAAGGTTTTAGGGTAGTCGTTTTATCAATAAAATTGGTTTAATTCGTTCCTTCTTCTAAGAAGAGAGTTCGAGCACTTTAACTTGCTTTGGCAAGGGTTATTGAGCAATCTTGCGTCCTGTCCTCGATTGTTCATCCGACCTATTCCCCTGGAGTATTCACCTTCATCGGAGCGTCGTCTACCACCTAAATCAAATCGTGTCGTCCGTTTGATTCTAGGTCCCGCGATCCAAGCGTTGGACAACCTTGCTAGATCCTTGGGCAAACGTGCTACGTGTCTCGAAACAAGTTGATCGAGGAACGTATCAGGACACTTTGGTGTCACCAAGACCTTGTGTGCTTTACAGGAACATTTCTGTTGGCCACGCATGAGGCGGGATGTAGAGCGAGTGGTGTCACGCTGCATCACCTGTCACCGTGCCAAGTCCAAGCTCCAACCTTTCAGTTTGTATACACCTCTACCTATCCCTTCAGCACCATGGGTACACACTTTTGCACGATGGCAAACGTAAGGTCCTTACACCTCTCACACCTGCACAAGTTTATGAGGACCAACTACTATTGCAAAGGGAGTGTGAACAAGACCGTCAAAGGAGGAAACTAAAGGCAGTCGACCCTGGTAAAGGCTCCACGTCTACGAGTGAGCCATCAACCAAGGGTCAAGGGAGCACACCTAGGGGTATACATGACAAATCACCTACCGCACCTACCACTAGGAAGCACAACATGATTATTAAGGCTAAAGATGTTAGAAAAGTGGTGAACTCTAATCAGCCTATACTTCTCATGATTTGCAAGCATGTGCTCTTGGATGTTGCTGAGCTCGACAAGGCGTTGCCTGCGAGCATAGTTGCTCTTTTGCAAGAATTTGAGGATGTTTTCCCTGACGAGGTCCCTGATGGCTTACCACCCATTCGGGGAATTGAACACCAAATCGACCTCATTCCTGGAGCACCATTGCCCAACAAACCTGCTTACCGCATGGGCCCTGAGGAGACCAAGGAGCTTCAAAGGCAAGTTGATGGCCTCTTAGGTAAGGGTTGGGTAAAGGAAAGTCTAAGTCCTTGCGCTGTGCCTATGATACTTGTTCCCAAAAAGGACGGTACTTGGCGCATGTGCACTGACTGTCGGGCTGTGAACGCTATCACTGTCAAATATCGTCATCCCATTCCTAGACTTGATGATATGCTTGATGAACTCGATGGTGCCATTATTTTCACCAAAATAGACTTAAGGAGCGGCTATCATCAAATTCGGATGAAAGAGGGCGACGAGTGGAAAACAGCCTTCAAAACCAAACATGGTCTCTATGAGTGGCTAGTCATGCCTTTTGGCTTAACTAATGCCCCTAGCACCTTCATGCGACTAATGAACCATGTGTTGAGACACTTTATTGGCAAGTTTGTCGTTGTTTACTTTGATGACATCCTGATCTATAGTCATAGTGAGCATGAGCACCTAGAGCACGTGAGATTAGTTCTTGAGACACTTCGACAGGCGCATCTTTACGCCAACCTCAAGAAGTGCACCTTTTGTACTAACGAGCTTGTGTTTTTAGGCTATGTGGTAAGTTCGCAGGGCATCAAGGTGGACAAATCCAAGATTGAGGCCATCGAGCAATGGCCAACTCCCACATCCGTCCCTGACGTGCGCAGCTTTCTTGGATTGGCGGGCTTTTACCGGCGCTTTGTCAAAGATTTTAGCACCATTGCCGCCCCGTTGACCGCCGTGAAAAAGAAGAATGACAAGTTCCACTGGGGAGAATCACAAGAACAAGCATTTCTCGCCCTCAAGGACACACTCACACATGCACCTGTGTTAGCATTACCAAATTTTCACAAGACTTTTGAAATTGAATGTGATGCTTCTGGTGTAGGTATTGGAGCGGTCCTCATGCAAGACAAGAGGCCTTGTGCCTTCTTCAGTGAGAAACTGGGGGGAGCTGCATTAAACTACCCCACGTACGACAAGGAGTTGTACGCTTTAGTGAGGGCTTTGGAGACTTGGCAACACTATCTTCGCCCTCGGGAGTTCGTGATACACACTGATCACGAGTCATTGAAGTACCTCAAGGGACAACCCAAGTTAAGCAAGCGACATGCCAAATGGGTAAGCTTCATTGACACCTTTTCGTATGTCATTAAGTATAAGACTGGCAAAACGAATGTAGTGGCTGATGCATTATCACGTAGACATTCGTTGCTTGCCCTTCTGGATGCCAAGTTACTAGGGTTCGAAATGGTTAAGGAACTCTACACAAATGATCATGACTTTGGTGATATCTATGTTGCTTGTGTTAAGAACCCGCATGGAAAATATTCTATTCCATGTAGATAAACTGTGTGTACCTAATTCTTCCATTCGTGATCTTTTGATTCGAGAGGCACATAGTGGTGGTCTCATGGGCCACTTTGGCATCACCAAGACTCTGGCCATGTTGCAAGAGCACTTTTACTGGCCTCATATGCGTAGAGATGTTGAACGCATGGTTGGTAGATGTGCTACTTGTCACAAGGCAAAGTCTAAGACAAATCCATATGGCTTGTATACCCCATTACCTATCCCTCACCATCCTTGGGTTGATTTGTCTATGGACTTTGTATTAGGATTGCCTAGATCAACAAGGGGTAATGACTCCATCTTTGTTGTGGTTGATAGATTCTCTAAGATGGCTCATTTTATTCCTTGCCACAAAACTGACGATGCATCTCATATTGCTAATATGTTCTTCAAAGAAATTGTCCGTCTGCATGGCCTGCCTAAAACTATTGTCAGTGATAGAGATGTGAAATTCTTGAGTTACTTTTGGAAGACTTTGTGGTCCAAACTAGGCACTAGGTTATTATTCTCCACCACTAGTCATCCACAAAGCGATGGACAAACTGAAGTTGTCAATCGCACACTTGGCACTCTACTTCGGGCCTTGATTAACAAGAATCTTAAGACTTGGGAAGAGTGCCTCCCTCATGTTGAATTCGCCTACAATCGAACTGTGCATAGTGCCACACAATACTCCCCCTTTGAGATTGTTTATGGCTTCAACCCCGTCACCCCCCTTGATTTGGTGCCCTTACCTTCCTCTGACCACACAAGCTTAGATGGGAAAAAGAAAGCTGATTCTGTGCGCAGGTTACATGAGGCCGTCCGAGCAAACATTGAGAAGCGTACGCAGCAATACATCCAGCAAGCCAACAAGCACCGTCGCAAGATGATTTTTGAGCCTGGAGATTGGGTTTGGCTACACTTGAGGAACGAGCGATTTCCCAAGCAACGCCAAAGCAAATTGTCCCCAAGAGGTGATGGACCATTTCGGGTACTCCAACGAGTCAATGACAACGCATACAAGTTGGAGCTACCTGGGGAGTACACTGTTAGTGCAACCTTCAACGTCGCGGACCTAAGCCCATTTCTTGACGAGGAGGATCCAGATTTGAGGGCAAATCCTTCTCAAGAGGAGAGGACTGATGTGTGCACGAGTCTCGGCCCACGCAATAACCCAGTCCGAGTTCCATTGGGCCCAGTCACACGTGCACGGGCCAAGCTCTTCAAAGAATCACTCCAAGCCCTGGTTCGAGTCGTCCAAGACCAACATGGAGTTCACAAAGATATTGAGGGCTTAGAGAGAGACAATCAAGCCATTTGCACCATGATCCAAGCCCACGAAGACTCAAGTGGGCCTTCAAGAGGACCGGCCCTATAGGGCCTTAGCCTTAGTATTTGATAGATTGGATTAATTTGTCTTCATAGCTCATTGGGCCGGCCCATCTTGGACACCAAGATGGCCGAACTCTTTGCCATTGTTTCCTTAGGTTTTCTTAGTCACTTTGGCCTATAAATAGGCTTGCTTTGTAAGGTTTTAGGGTAGTCGTTTTATCAATAAAATTGGTTTAATTCGTTCCTTCTTCTAAGAAGAGAGTTCGAGCACTTTAACTTGCTTTGGCAAGGGTTATTGAGCAATCTTGCGTCCTGTCCTCGATTGTTCATCCGACCTATTCCCCTGGAGTATTCACCTTCATCGGAGTGTCGTCTACCACCTAAATCAAATCGTGTCGTCCGTTTGATTCTAGGTCCCGCGATCCAAGCGTTGGACAACCTTGCTAGATCCTTGGGCAAACGTGCTACGTGTCTCGAAACAAGTTGATCGAGGAACGTATCAGGACACTTTGGTGTCACCAAGACCTTGTGTGCTTTACAGGAACATTTCTGTTGGCCACGCATGAGGCGGGATGTAGAGCGAGTGGTGTCACGCTGCATCACCTGTCACCGTGCCAAGTCCAAGCTCCAACCTTTCAGTTTGTATACACCTCTACCTATCCCTTCAGCACCATGGGTACACACTTTTGCACGATGGCAAACGTAAGGTCCTTACACCTCTCACACCTGCACAAGTTTATGAGGACCAACTACTATTGCAAAGGGAGTGTGAACAAGACCGTCAAAGGAGGAAACTAAAGGCAGTCGACCCTGGTAAAGGCTCCACGTCTACGAGTGAGCCATCAACCAAGGGTCAAGGGAGCACACCTAGGGGTATACATGACAAATCACCTACCGCACCTACCACTAGGAAGCACAACATGATTATTAAGGCTAAAGATGTTAGAAAAGTGGTGAACTCTAATCAGCCTATACTTCTCATGATTTGCAAGCATGTGCTCTTGGATGTTGCTGAGCTCGACAAGGCGTTGCCTGCGAGCATAGTTGCTCTTTTGCAAGAATTTGAGGATGTTTTCCCTGACGAGGTCCCTGATGGCTTACCACCCATTCGGGGAATTGAACACCAAATCGACCTCATTCCTGGAGCACCATTGCCCAACAAACCTGCTTACCGCATGGGCCCTGAGGAGACCAAGGAGCTTCAAAGGCAAGTTGATGGCCTCTTAGGTAAGGGTTGGGTAAAGGAAAGTCTAAGTCCTTGCGCTGTGCCTATGATACTTGTTCCCAAAAAGGACGGTACTTGGCGCATGTGCACTGACTGTCGGGCTGTGAACGCTATCACTGTCAAATATCGTCATCCCATTCCTAGACTTGATGATATGCTTGATGAACTCGATGGTGCCATTATTTTCACCAAAATAGACTTAAGGAGCGGCTATCATCAAATTCGGATGAAAGAGGGCGACGAGTGGAAAACAGCCTTCAAAACCAAAATGGTCTCTATGAGTGGCTAGTCATGCCTTTTGGCTTAACTAATGCCCCTAGCACCTTCATGCGACTAATGAACCATGTGTTGAGACACTTTATTGGCAAGTTTGTCGTTGTTTACTTTGATGACATCCTGATCTATAGTCATAGTGAGCATGAGCACCTAGAGCACGTGAGATTAGTTCTTGAGACACTTCGACAGGCGCATCTTTACGCCAACCTCAAGAAGTGCACCTTTTGTACTAACGAGCTTGTGTTTTTAGGCTATGTGGTAAGTTCGCAGGGCATCAAGGTGGACAAATCCAAGATTGAGGCCATCGAGCAATGGCCAACTCCCACATCCGTCCCTGACGTGCGCAGCTTTCTTGGATTGGCGGGCTTTTACCGGCGCTTTGTCAAAGATTTTAGCACCATTGCCGCCCCGTTGACCGCCGTGAAAAAGAAGAATGACAAGTTCCACTGGGGAGAATCACAAGAACAAGCATTTCTCGCCCTCAAGGACACACTCACACATGCACCTGTGTTAGCATTACCAAATTTTCACAAGACTTTTGAAATTGAATGTGATGCTTCTGGTGTAGGTATTGGAGCGGTCCTCATGCAAGACAAGAGGCCTTGTGCCTTCTTCAGTGAGAAACTGGGGGGAGCTGCATTAAACTACCCCACGTACGACAAGGAGTTGTACGCTTTAGTGAGGGCTTTGGAGACTTGGCAACACTATCTTCGCCCTCGGGAGTTCGTGATACACACTGATCACGAGTCATTGAAGTACCTCAAGGGACAACCCAAGTTAAGCAAGCGACATGCCAAATGGGTAAGCTTCATTGACACCTTTTCGTATGTCATTAAGTATAAGACTGGCAAAACGAATGTAGTGGCTGATGCATTATCACGTAGACATTCGTTGCTTGCCCTTCTGGATGCCAAGTTACTAGGGTTCGAAATGGTTAAGGAACTCTACACAAATGATCATGACTTTGGTGATATCTATGTTGCTTGTGTTAAGAACCCGCATGGAAAATATTCTATTCCATGTAGATAAACTGTGTGTACCTAATTCTTCCATTCGTGATCTTTTGATTCGAGAGGCACATAGTGGTGGTCTCATGGGCCACTTTGGCATCACCAAGACTCTGGCCATGTTGCAAGAGCACTTTTACTGGCCTCATATGCGTAGAGATGTTGAACGCATGGTTGGTAGATGTGCTACTTGTCACAAGGCAAAGTCTAAGACAAATCCATATGGCTTGTATACCCCATTACCTATCCCTCACCATCCTTGGGTTGATTTGTCTATGGACTTTGTATTAGGATTGCCTAGATCAACAAGGGGTAATGACTCCATCTTTGTTGTGGTTGATAGATTCTCTAAGATGGCTCATTTTATTCCTTGCCACAAAACTGACGATGCATCTCATATTGCTAATATGTTCTTCAAAGAAATTGTCCGTCTGCATGGCCTGCCTAAAACTATTGTCAGTGATAGAGATGTGAAATTCTTGAGTTACTTTTGGAAGACTTTGTGGTCCAAACTAGGCACTAGGTTATTATTCTCCACCACTAGTCATCCACAAAGCGATGGACAAACTGAAGTTGTCAATCGCACACTTGGCACTCTACTTCGGGCCTTGATTAACAAGAATCTTAAGACTTGGGAAGAGTGCCTCCCTCATGTTGAATTCGCCTACAATCGAACTGTGCATAGTGCCACACAATACTCCCCCTTTGAGATTGTTTATGGCTTCAACCCCGTCACCCCCCTTGATTTGGTGCCCTTACCTTCCTCTGACCACACAAGCTTAGATGGGAAAAAGAAAGCTGATTCTGTGCGCAGGTTACATGAGGCCGTCCGAGCAAACATTGAGAAGCGTACGCAGCAATACATCCAGCAAGCCAACAAGCACCGTCGCAAGATGATTTTTGAGCCTGGAGATTGGGTTTGGCTACACTTGAGGAACGAGCGATTTCCCAAGCAACGCCAAAGCAAATTGTCCCCAAGAGGTGATGGACCATTTCGGGTACTCCAACGAGTCAATGACAACGCATACAAGTTGGAGCTACCTGGGGAGTACACTGTTAGTGCAACCTTCAACGTCGCGGACCTAAGCCCATTTCTTGACGAGGAGGATCCAGATTTGAGGGCAAATCCTTCTCAAGAGGAGAGGACTGATGTGTGCACGAGTCTCGGCCCACGCAATAACCCAGTCCGAGTTCCATTGGGCCCAGTCACACGTGCACGGGCCAAGCTCTTCAAAGAATCACTCCAAGCCCTGGTTCGAGTCGTCCAAGACCAACATGGAGTTCACAAAGATATTGAGGGCTTAGAGAGAGACAATCAAGCCATTTGCACCATGATCCAAGCCCACGAAGACTCAAGTGGGCCTTCAAGAGGACCGGCCCTATAGGGCCTTAGCCTTAGTATTTGATAGATTGGATTAATTTGTCTTCATAGCTCATTGGGCCGGCCCATCTTGGACACCAAGATGGCCGAACTCTTTGCCATTGTTTCCTTAGGTTTTCTTAGTCACTTTGGCCTATAAATAGGCTTGCTTTGTAAGGTTTTAGGGTAGTCGTTTTATCAATAAAATTGGTTTAATTCGTTCCTTCTTCTAAGAAGAGAGTTCGAGCACTTTAACTTGCTTTGGCAAGGGTTATTGAGCAATCTTGCGTCCTGTCCTCGATTGTTCATCCGACCTATTCCCCTGGAGTATTCACCTTCATCGGAGTGTCGTCTACCACCTAAATCAAATCGTGTCGTCCGTTTGATTCTAGGTCCCGCGATCCAAGCGTTGGACAACCTTGCTAGATCCTTGGGCAAACGTGCTACGTGTCTCGAAACAAGTTGATCGAGGAACGTATCAGGACACTTTGGTGTCACCAAGACCTTGTGTGCTTTACAGGAACATTTCTGTTGGCCACGCATGAGGCGGGATGTAGAGCGAGTGGTGTCACGCTGCATCACCTGTCACCGTGCCAAGTCCAAGCTCCAACCTTTCAGTTTGTATACACCTCTACCTATCCCTTCAGCACCATGGGTACACACTTTTGCACGATGGCAAACGTAAGGTCCTTACACCTCTCACACCTGCACAAGTTTATGAGGACCAACTACTATTGCAAAGGGAGTGTGAACAAGACCGTCAAAGGAGGAAACTAAAGGCAGTCGACCCTGGTAAAGGCTCCACGTCTACGAGTGAGCCATCAACCAAGGGTCAAGGGAGCACACCTAGGGGTATACATGACAAATCACCTACCGCACCTACCACTAGGAAGCACAACATGATTATTAAGGCTAAAGATGTTAGAAAAGTGGTGAACTCTAATCAGCCTATACTTCTCATGATTTGCAAGCATGTGCTCTTGGATGTTGCTGAGCTCGACAAGGCGTTGCCTGCGAGCATAGTTGCTCTTTTGCAAGAATTTGAGGATGTTTTCCCTGACGAGGTCCCTGATGGCTTACCACCCATTCGGGGAATTGAACACCAAATCGACCTCATTCCTGGAGCACCATTGCCCAACAAACCTGCTTACCGCATGGGCCCTGAGGAGACCAAGGAGCTTCAAAGGCAAGTTGATGGCCTCTTAGGTAAGGGTTGGGTAAAGGAAAGTCTAAGTCCTTGCGCTGTGCCTATGATACTTGTTCCCAAAAAGGACGGTACTTGGCGCATGTGCACTGACTGTCGGGCTGTGAACGCTATCACTGTCAAATATCGTCATCCCATTCCTAGACTTGATGATATGCTTGATGAACTCGATGGTGCCATTATTTTCACCAAAATAGACTTAAGGAGCGGCTATCATCAAATTCGGATGAAAGAGGGCGACGAGTGGAAAACAGCCTTCAAAACCAAAATGGTCTCTATGAGTGGCTAGTCATGCCTTTTGGCTTAACTAATGCCCCTAGCACCTTCATGCGACTAATGAACCATGTGTTGAGACACTTTATTGGCAAGTTTGTCGTTGTTTACTTTGATGACATCCTGATCTATAGTCATAGTGAGCATGAGCACCTAGAGCACGTGAGATTAGTTCTTGAGACACTTCGACAGGCGCATCTTTACGCCAACCTCAAGAAGTGCACCTTTTGTACTAACGAGCTTGTGTTTTTAGGCTATGTGGTAAGTTCGCAGGGCATCAAGGTGGACAAATCCAAGATTGAGGCCATCGAGCAATGGCCAACTCCCACATCCGTCCCTGACGTGCGCAGCTTTCTTGGATTGGCGGGCTTTTACCGGCGCTTTGTCAAAGATTTTAGCACCATTGCCGCCCCGTTGACCGCCGTGAAAAAGAAGAATGACAAGTTCCACTGGGGAGAATCACAAGAACAAGCATTTCTCGCCCTCAAGGACACACTCACACATGCACCTGTGTTAGCATTACCAAATTTTCACAAGACTTTTGAAATTGAATGTGATGCTTCTGGTGTAGGTATTGGAGCGGTCCTCATGCAAGACAAGAGGCCTTGTGCCTTCTTCAGTGAGAAACTGGGGGGAGCTGCATTAAACTACCCCACGTACGACAAGGAGTTGTACGCTTTAGTGAGGGCTTTGGAGACTTGGCAACACTATCTTCGCCCTCGGGAGTTCGTGATACACACTGATCACGAGTCATTGAAGTACCTCAAGGGACAACCCAAGTTAAGCAAGCGACATGCCAAATGGGTAAGCTTCATTGACACCTTTTCGTATGTCATTAAGTATAAGACTGGCAAAACGAATGTAGTGGCTGATGCATTATCACGTAGACATTCGTTGCTTGCCCTTCTGGATGCCAAGTTACTAGGGTTCGAAATGGTTAAGGAACTCTACACAAATGATCATGACTTTGGTGATATCTATGTTGCTTGTGTTAAGAACCCGCATGGAAAATATTCTATTCCATGTAGATAAACTGTGTGTACCTAATTCTTCCATTCGTGATCTTTTGATTCGAGAGGCACATAGTGGTGGTCTCATGGGCCACTTTGGCATCACCAAGACTCTGGCCATGTTGCAAGAGCACTTTTACTGGCCTCATATGCGTAGAGATGTTGAACGCATGGTTGGTAGATGTGCTACTTGTCACAAGGCAAAGTCTAAGACAAATCCATATGGCTTGTATACCCCATTACCTATCCCTCACCATCCTTGGGTTGATTTGTCTATGGACTTTGTATTAGGATTGCCTAGATCAACAAGGGGTAATGACTCCATCTTTGTTGTGGTTGATAGATTCTCTAAGATGGCTCATTTTATTCCTTGCCACAAAACTGACGATGCATCTCATATTGCTAATATGTTCTTCAAAGAAATTGTCCGTCTGCATGGCCTGCCTAAAACTATTGTCAGTGATAGAGATGTGAAATTCTTGAGTTACTTTTGGAAGACTTTGTGGTCCAAACTAGGCACTAGGTTATTATTCTCCACCACTAGTCATCCACAAAGCGATGGACAAACTGAAGTTGTCAATCGCACACTTGGCACTCTACTTCGGGCCTTGATTAACAAGAATCTTAAGACTTGGGAAGAGTGCCTCCCTCATGTTGAATTCGCCTACAATCGAACTGTGCATAGTGCCACACAATACTCCCCCTTTGAGATTGTTTATGGCTTCAACCCCGTCACCCCCCTTGATTTGGTGCCCTTACCTTCCTCTGACCACACAAGCTTAGATGGGAAAAAGAAAGCTGATTCTGTGCGCAGGTTACATGAGGCCGTCCGAGCAAACATTGAGAAGCGTACGCAGCAATACATCCAGCAAGCCAACAAGCACCGTCGCAAGATGATTTTTGAGCCTGGAGATTGGGTTTGGCTACACTTGAGGAACGAGCGATTTCCCAAGCAACGCCAAAGCAAATTGTCCCCAAGAGGTGATGGACCATTTCGGGTACTCCAACGAGTCAATGACAACGCATACAAGTTGGAGCTACCTGGGGAGTACACTGTTAGTGCAACCTTCAACGTCGCGGACCTAAGCCCATTTCTTGACGAGGAGGATCCAGATTTGAGGGCAAATCCTTCTCAAGAGGAGAGGACTGATGTGTGCACGAGTCTCGGCCCACGCAATAACCCAGTCCGAGTTCCATTGGGCCCAGTCACACGTGCACGGGCCAAGCTCTTCAAAGAATCACTCCAAGCCCTGGTTCGAGTCGTCCAAGACCAACATGGAGTTCACAAAGATATTGAGGGCTTAGAGAGAGACAATCAAGCCATTTGCACCATGATCCAAGCCCACGAAGACTCAAGTGGGCCTTCAAGAGGACCGGCCCTATAGGGCCTTAGCCTTAGTATTTGATAGATTGGATTAATTTGTCTTCATAGCTCATTGGGCCGGCCCATCTTGGACACCAAGATGGCCGAACTCTTTGCCATTGTTTCCTTAGGTTTTCTTAGTCACTTTGGCCTATAAATAGGCTTGCTTTGTAAGGTTTTAGGGTAGTCGTTTTATCAATAAAATTGGTTTAATTCGTTCCTTCTTCTAAGAAGAGAGTTCGAGCACTTTAACTTGCTTTGGCAAGGGTTATTGAGCAATCTTGCGTCCTGTCCTCGATTGTTCATCCGACCTATTCCCCTGGAGTATTCACCTTCATCGGAGTGTCGTCTACCACCTAAATCAAATCGTGTCGTCCGTTTGATTCTAGGTCCCGCGATCCAAGCGTTGGACAACCTTGCTAGATCCTTGGGCAAACGTGCTACGTGTCTCGAAACAAGTTGATCGAGGAACGTATCAGGACACTTTGGTGTCACCAAGACCTTGTGTGCTTTACAGGAACATTTCTGTTGGCCACGCATGAGGCGGGATGTAGAGCGAGTGGTGTCACGCTGCATCACCTGTCACCGTGCCAAGTCCAAGCTCCAACCTTTCAGTTTGTATACACCTCTACCTATCCCTTCAGCACCATGGGTACACACTTTTGCACGATGGCAAACGTAAGGTCCTTACACCTCTCACACCTGCACAAGTTTATGAGGACCAACTACTATTGCAAAGGGAGTGTGAACAAGACCGTCAAAGGAGGAAACTAAAGGCAGTCGACCCTGGTAAAGGCTCCACGTCTACGAGTGAGCCATCAACCAAGGGTCAAGGGAGCACACCTAGGGGTATACATGACAAATCACCTACCGCACCTACCACTAGGAAGCACAACATGATTATTAAGGCTAAAGATGTTAGAAAAGTGGTGAACTCTAATCAGCCTATACTTCTCATGATTTGCAAGCATGTGCTCTTGGATGTTGCTGAGCTCGACAAGGCGTTGCCTGCGAGCATAGTTGCTCTTTTGCAAGAATTTGAGGATGTTTTCCCTGACGAGGTCCCTGATGGCTTACCACCCATTCGGGGAATTGAACACCAAATCGACCTCATTCCTGGAGCACCATTGCCCAACAAACCTGCTTACCGCATGGGCCCTGAGGAGACCAAGGAGCTTCAAAGGCAAGTTGATGGCCTCTTAGGTAAGGGTTGGGTAAAGGAAAGTCTAAGTCCTTGCGCTGTGCCTATGATACTTGTTCCCAAAAAGGACGGTACTTGGCGCATGTGCACTGACTGTCGGGCTGTGAACGCTATCACTGTCAAATATCGTCATCCCATTCCTAGACTTGATGATATGCTTGATGAACTCGATGGTGCCATTATTTTCACCAAAATAGACTTAAGGAGCGGCTATCATCAAATTCGGATGAAAGAGGGCGACGAGTGGAAAACAGCCTTCAAAACCAAAATGGTCTCTATGAGTGGCTAGTCATGCCTTTTGGCTTAACTAATGCCCCTAGCACCTTCATGCGACTAATGAACCATGTGTTGAGACACTTTATTGGCAAGTTTGTCGTTGTTTACTTTGATGACATCCTGATCTATAGTCATAGTGAGCATGAGCACCTAGAGCACGTGAGATTAGTTCTTGAGACACTTCGACAGGCGCATCTTTACGCCAACCTCAAGAAGTGCACCTTTTGTACTAACGAGCTTGTGTTTTTAGGCTATGTGGTAAGTTCGCAGGGCATCAAGGTGGACAAATCCAAGATTGAGGCCATCGAGCAATGGCCAACTCCCACATCCGTCCCTGACGTGCGCAGCTTTCTTGGATTGGCGGGCTTTTACCGGCGCTTTGTCAAAGATTTTAGCACCATTGCCGCCCCGTTGACCGCCGTGAAAAAGAAGAATGACAAGTTCCACTGGGGAGAATCACAAGAACAAGCATTTCTCGCCCTCAAGGACACACTCACACATGCACCTGTGTTAGCATTACCAAATTTTCACAAGACTTTTGAAATTGAATGTGATGCTTCTGGTGTAGGTATTGGAGCGGTCCTCATGCAAGACAAGAGGCCTTGTGCCTTCTTCAGTGAGAAACTGGGGGGAGCTGCATTAAACTACCCCACGTACGACAAGGAGTTGTACGCTTTAGTGAGGGCTTTGGAGACTTGGCAACACTATCTTCGCCCTCGGGAGTTCGTGATACACACTGATCACGAGTCATTGAAGTACCTCAAGGGACAACCCAAGTTAAGCAAGCGACATGCCAAATGGGTAAGCTTCATTGACACCTTTTCGTATGTCATTAAGTATAAGACTGGCAAAACGAATGTAGTGGCTGATGCATTATCACGTAGACATTCGTTGCTTGCCCTTCTGGATGCCAAGTTACTAGGGTTCGAAATGGTTAAGGAACTCTACACAAATGATCATGACTTTGGTGATATCTATGTTGCTTGTGTTAAGAACCCGCATGGAAAATATTCTATTCCATGTAGATAAACTGTGTGTACCTAATTCTTCCATTCGTGATCTTTTGATTCGAGAGGCACATAGTGGTGGTCTCATGGGCCACTTTGGCATCACCAAGACTCTGGCCATGTTGCAAGAGCACTTTTACTGGCCTCATATGCGTAGAGATGTTGAACGCATGGTTGGTAGATGTGCTACTTGTCACAAGGCAAAGTCTAAGACAAATCCATATGGCTTGTATACCCCATTACCTATCCCTCACCATCCTTGGGTTGATTTGTCTATGGACTTTGTATTAGGATTGCCTAGATCAACAAGGGGTAATGACTCCATCTTTGTTGTGGTTGATAGATTCTCTAAGATGGCTCATTTTATTCCTTGCCACAAAACTGACGATGCATCTCATATTGCTAATATGTTCTTCAAAGAAATTGTCCGTCTGCATGGCCTGCCTAAAACTATTGTCAGTGATAGAGATGTGAAATTCTTGAGTTACTTTTGGAAGACTTTGTGGTCCAAACTAGGCACTAGGTTATTATTCTCCACCACTAGTCATCCACAAAGCGATGGACAAACTGAAGTTGTCAATCGCACACTTGGCACTCTACTTCGGGCCTTGATTAACAAGAATCTTAAGACTTGGGAAGAGTGCCTCCCTCATGTTGAATTCGCCTACAATCGAACTGTGCATAGTGCCACACAATACTCCCCCTTTGAGATTGTTTATGGCTTCAACCCCGTCACCCCCCTTGATTTGGTGCCCTTACCTTCCTCTGACCACACAAGCTTAGATGGGAAAAAGAAAGCTGATTCTGTGCGCAGGTTACATGAGGCCGTCCGAGCAAACATTGAGAAGCGTACGCAGCAATACATCCAGCAAGCCAACAAGCACCGTCGCAAGATGATTTTTGAGCCTGGAGATTGGGTTTGGCTACACTTGAGGAACGAGCGATTTCCCAAGCAACGCCAAAGCAAATTGTCCCCAAGAGGTGATGGACCATTTCGGGTACTCCAACGAGTCAATGACAACGCATACAAGTTGGAGCTACCTGGGGAGTACACTGTTAGTGCAACCTTCAACGTCGCGGACCTAAGCCCATTTCTTGACGAGGAGGATCCAGATTTGAGGGCAAATCCTTCTCAAGAGGAGAGGACTGATGTGTGCACGAGTCTCGGCCCACGCAATAACCCAGTCCGAGTTCCATTGGGCCCAGTCACACGTGCACGGGCCAAGCTCTTCAAAGAATCACTCCAAGCCCTGGTTCGAGTCGTCCAAGACCAACATGGAGTTCACAAAGATATTGAGGGCTTAGAGAGAGACAATCAAGCCATTTGCACCATGATCCAAGCCCACGAAGACTCAAGTGGGCCTTCAAGAGGACCGGCCCTATAGGGCCTTAGCCTTAGTATTTGATAGATTGGATTAATTTGTCTTCATAGCTCATTGGGCCGGCCCATCTTGGACACCAAGATGGCCGAACTCTTTGCCATTGTTTCCTTAGGTTTTCTTAGTCACTTTGGCCTATAAATAGGCTTGCTTTGTAAGGTTTTAGGGTAGTCGTTTTATCAATAAAATTGGTTTAATTCGTTCCTTCTTCTAAGAAGAGAGTTCGAGCACTTTAACTTGCTTTGGCAAGGGTTATTGAGCAATCTTGCGTCCTGTCCTCGATTGTTCATCCGACCTATTCCCCTGGAGTATTCACCTTCATCGGAGTGTCGTCTACCACCTAAATCAAATCGTGTCGTCCGTTTGATTCTAGGTCCCGCGATCCAAGCGTTGGACAACCTTGCTAGATCCTTGGGCAAACGTGCTACGTGTCTCGAAACAAGTTGATCGAGGAACGTATCAGGACACTTTGGTGTCACCAAGACCTTGTGTGCTTTACAGGAACATTTCTGTTGGCCACGCATGAGGCGGGATGTAGAGCGAGTGGTGTCACGCTGCATCACCTGTCACCGTGCCAAGTCCAAGCTCCAACCTTTCAGTTTGTATACACCTCTACCTATCCCTTCAGCACCATGGGTACACACTTTTGCACGATGGCAAACGTAAGGTCCTTACACCTCTCACACCTGCACAAGTTTATGAGGACCAACTACTATTGCAAAGGGAGTGTGAACAAGACCGTCAAAGGAGGAAACTAAAGGCAGTCGACCCTGGTAAAGGCTCCACGTCTACGAGTGAGCCATCAACCAAGGGTCAAGGGAGCACACCTAGGGGTATACATGACAAATCACCTACCGCACCTACCACTAGGAAGCACAACATGATTATTAAGGCTAAAGATGTTAGAAAAGTGGTGAACTCTAATCAGCCTATACTTCTCATGATTTGCAAGCATGTGCTCTTGGATGTTGCTGAGCTCGACAAGGCGTTGCCTGCGAGCATAGTTGCTCTTTTGCAAGAATTTGAGGATGTTTTCCCTGACGAGGTCCCTGATGGCTTACCACCCATTCGGGGAATTGAACACCAAATCGACCTCATTCCTGGAGCACCATTGCCCAACAAACCTGCTTACCGCATGGGCCCTGAGGAGACCAAGGAGCTTCAAAGGCAAGTTGATGGCCTCTTAGGTAAGGGTTGGGTAAAGGAAAGTCTAAGTCCTTGCGCTGTGCCTATGATACTTGTTCCCAAAAAGGACGGTACTTGGCGCATGTGCACTGACTGTCGGGCTGTGAACGCTATCACTGTCAAATATCGTCATCCCATTCCTAGACTTGATGATATGCTTGATGAACTCGATGGTGCCATTATTTTCACCAAAATAGACTTAAGGAGCGGCTATCATCAAATTCGGATGAAAGAGGGCGACGAGTGGAAAACAGCCTTCAAAACCAAAATGGTCTCTATGAGTGGCTAGTCATGCCTTTTGGCTTAACTAATGCCCCTAGCACCTTCATGCGACTAATGAACCATGTGTTGAGACACTTTATTGGCAAGTTTGTCGTTGTTTACTTTGATGACATCCTGATCTATAGTCATAGTGAGCATGAGCACCTAGAGCACGTGAGATTAGTTCTTGAGACACTTCGACAGGCGCATCTTTACGCCAACCTCAAGAAGTGCACCTTTTGTACTAACGAGCTTGTGTTTTTAGGCTATGTGGTAAGTTCGCAGGGCATCAAGGTGGACAAATCCAAGATTGAGGCCATCGAGCAATGGCCAACTCCCACATCCGTCCCTGACGTGCGCAGCTTTCTTGGATTGGCGGGCTTTTACCGGCGCTTTGTCAAAGATTTTAGCACCATTGCCGCCCCGTTGACCGCCGTGAAAAAGAAGAATGACAAGTTCCACTGGGGAGAATCACAAGAACAAGCATTTCTCGCCCTCAAGGACACACTCACACATGCACCTGTGTTAGCATTACCAAATTTTCACAAGACTTTTGAAATTGAATGTGATGCTTCTGGTGTAGGTATTGGAGCGGTCCTCATGCAAGACAAGAGGCCTTGTGCCTTCTTCAGTGAGAAACTGGGGGGAGCTGCATTAAACTACCCCACGTACGACAAGGAGTTGTACGCTTTAGTGAGGGCTTTGGAGACTTGGCAACACTATCTTCGCCCTCGGGAGTTCGTGATACACACTGATCACGAGTCATTGAAGTACCTCAAGGGACAACCCAAGTTAAGCAAGCGACATGCCAAATGGGTAAGCTTCATTGACACCTTTTCGTATGTCATTAAGTATAAGACTGGCAAAACGAATGTAGTGGCTGATGCATTATCACGTAGACATTCGTTGCTTGCCCTTCTGGATGCCAAGTTACTAGGGTTCGAAATGGTTAAGGAACTCTACACAAATGATCATGACTTTGGTGATATCTATGTTGCTTGTGTTAAGAACCCGCATGGAAAATATTCTATTCCATGTAGATAAACTGTGTGTACCTAATTCTTCCATTCGTGATCTTTTGATTCGAGAGGCACATAGTGGTGGTCTCATGGGCCACTTTGGCATCACCAAGACTCTGGCCATGTTGCAAGAGCACTTTTACTGGCCTCATATGCGTAGAGATGTTGAACGCATGGTTGGTAGATGTGCTACTTGTCACAAGGCAAAGTCTAAGACAAATCCATATGGCTTGTATACCCCATTACCTATCCCTCACCATCCTTGGGTTGATTTGTCTATGGACTTTGTATTAGGATTGCCTAGATCAACAAGGGGTAATGACTCCATCTTTGTTGTGGTTGATAGATTCTCTAAGATGGCTCATTTTATTCCTTGCCACAAAACTGACGATGCATCTCATATTGCTAATATGTTCTTCAAAGAAATTGTCCGTCTGCATGGCCTGCCTAAAACTATTGTCAGTGATAGAGATGTGAAATTCTTGAGTTACTTTTGGAAGACTTTGTGGTCCAAACTAGGCACTAGGTTATTATTCTCCACCACTAGTCATCCACAAAGCGATGGACAAACTGAAGTTGTCAATCGCACACTTGGCACTCTACTTCGGGCCTTGATTAACAAGAATCTTAAGACTTGGGAAGAGTGCCTCCCTCATGTTGAATTCGCCTACAATCGAACTGTGCATAGTGCCACACAATACTCCCCCTTTGAGATTGTTTATGGCTTCAACCCCGTCACCCCCCTTGATTTGGTGCCCTTACCTTCCTCTGACCACACAAGCTTAGATGGGAAAAAGAAAGCTGATTCTGTGCGCAGGTTACATGAGGCCGTCCGAGCAAACATTGAGAAGCGTACGCAGCAATACATCCAGCAAGCCAACAAGCACCGTCGCAAGATGATTTTTGAGCCTGGAGATTGGGTTTGGCTACACTTGAGGAACGAGCGATTTCCCAAGCAACGCCAAAGCAAATTGTCCCCAAGAGGTGATGGACCATTTCGGGTACTCCAACGAGTCAATGACAACGCATACAAGTTGGAGCTACCTGGGGAGTACACTGTTAGTGCAACCTTCAACGTCGCGGACCTAAGCCCATTTCTTGACGAGGAGGATCCAGATTTGAGGGCAAATCCTTCTCAAGAGGAGAGGACTGATGTGTGCACGAGTCTCGGCCCACGCAATAACCCAGTCCGAGTTCCATTGGGCCCAGTCACACGTGCACGGGCCAAGCTCTTCAAAGAATCACTCCAAGCCCTGGTTCGAGTCGTCCAAGACCAACATGGAGTTCACAAAGATATTGAGGGCTTAGAGAGAGACAATCAAGCCATTTGCACCATGATCCAAGCCCACGAAGACTCAAGTGGGCCTTCAAGAGGACCGGCCCTATAGGGCCTTAGCCTTAGTATTTGATAGATTGGATTAATTTGTCTTCATAGCTCATTGGGCCGGCCCATCTTGGACACCAAGATGGCCGAACTCTTTGCCATTGTTTCCTTAGGTTTTCTTAGTCACTTTGGCCTATAAATAGGCTTGCTTTGTAAGGTTTTAGGGTAGTCGTTTTATCAATAAAATTGGTTTAATTCGTTCCTTCTTCTAAGAAGAGAGTTCGAGCACTTTAACTTGCTTTGGCAAGGGTTATTGAGCAATCTTGCGTCCTGTCCTCGATTGTTCATCCGACCTATTCCCCTGGAGTATTCACCTTCATCGGAGTGTCGTCTACCACCTAAATCAAATCGTGTCGTCCGTTTGATTCTAGGTCCCGCGATCCAAGCGTTGGACAACCTTGCTAGATCCTTGGGCAAACGTGCTACGTGTCTCGAAACAAGTTGATCGAGGAACGTATCAGGACACTTTGGTGTCACCAAGACCTTGTGTGCTTTACAGGAACATTTCTGTTGGCCACGCATGAGGCGGGATGTAGAGCGAGTGGTGTCACGCTGCATCACCTGTCACCGTGCCAAGTCCAAGCTCCAACCTTTCAGTTTGTATACACCTCTACCTATCCCTTCAGCACCATGGGTACACACTTTTGCACGATGGCAAACGTAAGGTCCTTACACCTCTCACACCTGCACAAGTTTATGAGGACCAACTACTATTGCAAAGGGAGTGTGAACAAGACCGTCAAAGGAGGAAACTAAAGGCAGTCGACCCTGGTAAAGGCTCCACGTCTACGAGTGAGCCATCAACCAAGGGTCAAGGGAGCACACCTAGGGGTATACATGACAAATCACCTACCGCACCTACCACTAGGAAGCACAACATGATTATTAAGGCTAAAGATGTTAGAAAAGTGGTGAACTCTAATCAGCCTATACTTCTCATGATTTGCAAGCATGTGCTCTTGGATGTTGCTGAGCTCGACAAGGCGTTGCCTGCGAGCATAGTTGCTCTTTTGCAAGAATTTGAGGATGTTTTCCCTGACGAGGTCCCTGATGGCTTACCACCCATTCGGGGAATTGAACACCAAATCGACCTCATTCCTGGAGCACCATTGCCCAACAAACCTGCTTACCGCATGGGCCCTGAGGAGACCAAGGAGCTTCAAAGGCAAGTTGATGGCCTCTTAGGTAAGGGTTGGGTAAAGGAAAGTCTAAGTCCTTGCGCTGTGCCTATGATACTTGTTCCCAAAAAGGACGGTACTTGGCGCATGTGCACTGACTGTCGGGCTGTGAACGCTATCACTGTCAAATATCGTCATCCCATTCCTAGACTTGATGATATGCTTGATGAACTCGATGGTGCCATTATTTTCACCAAAATAGACTTAAGGAGCGGCTATCATCAAATTCGGATGAAAGAGGGCGACGAGTGGAAAACAGCCTTCAAAACCAAAATGGTCTCTATGAGTGGCTAGTCATGCCTTTTGGCTTAACTAATGCCCCTAGCACCTTCATGCGACTAATGAACCATGTGTTGAGACACTTTATTGGCAAGTTTGTCGTTGTTTACTTTGATGACATCCTGATCTATAGTCATAGTGAGCATGAGCACCTAGAGCACGTGAGATTAGTTCTTGAGACACTTCGACAGGCGCATCTTTACGCCAACCTCAAGAAGTGCACCTTTTGTACTAACGAGCTTGTGTTTTTAGGCTATGTGGTAAGTTCGCAGGGCATCAAGGTGGACAAATCCAAGATTGAGGCCATCGAGCAATGGCCAACTCCCACATCCGTCCCTGACGTGCGCAGCTTTCTTGGATTGGCGGGCTTTTACCGGCGCTTTGTCAAAGATTTTAGCACCATTGCCGCCCCGTTGACCGCCGTGAAAAAGAAGAATGACAAGTTCCACTGGGGAGAATCACAAGAACAAGCATTTCTCGCCCTCAAGGACACACTCACACATGCACCTGTGTTAGCATTACCAAATTTTCACAAGACTTTTGAAATTGAATGTGATGCTTCTGGTGTAGGTATTGGAGCGGTCCTCATGCAAGACAAGAGGCCTTGTGCCTTCTTCAGTGAGAAACTGGGGGGAGCTGCATTAAACTACCCCACGTACGACAAGGAGTTGTACGCTTTAGTGAGGGCTTTGGAGACTTGGCAACACTATCTTCGCCCTCGGGAGTTCGTGATACACACTGATCACGAGTCATTGAAGTACCTCAAGGGACAACCCAAGTTAAGCAAGCGACATGCCAAATGGGTAAGCTTCATTGACACCTTTTCGTATGTCATTAAGTATAAGACTGGCAAAACGAATGTAGTGGCTGATGCATTATCACGTAGACATTCGTTGCTTGCCCTTCTGGATGCCAAGTTACTAGGGTTCGAAATGGTTAAGGAACTCTACACAAATGATCATGACTTTGGTGATATCTATGTTGCTTGTGTTAAGAACCCGCATGGAAAATATTCTATTCCATGTAGATAAACTGTGTGTACCTAATTCTTCCATTCGTGATCTTTTGATTCGAGAGGCACATAGTGGTGGTCTCATGGGCCACTTTGGCATCACCAAGACTCTGGCCATGTTGCAAGAGCACTTTTACTGGCCTCATATGCGTAGAGATGTTGAACGCATGGTTGGTAGATGTGCTACTTGTCACAAGGCAAAGTCTAAGACAAATCCATATGGCTTGTATACCCCATTACCTATCCCTCACCATCCTTGGGTTGATTTGTCTATGGACTTTGTATTAGGATTGCCTAGATCAACAAGGGGTAATGACTCCATCTTTGTTGTGGTTGATAGATTCTCTAAGATGGCTCATTTTATTCCTTGCCACAAAACTGACGATGCATCTCATATTGCTAATATGTTCTTCAAAGAAATTGTCCGTCTGCATGGCCTGCCTAAAACTATTGTCAGTGATAGAGATGTGAAATTCTTGAGTTACTTTTGGAAGACTTTGTGGTCCAAACTAGGCACTAGGTTATTATTCTCCACCACTAGTCATCCACAAAGCGATGGACAAACTGAAGTTGTCAATCGCACACTTGGCACTCTACTTCGGGCCTTGATTAACAAGAATCTTAAGACTTGGGAAGAGTGCCTCCCTCATGTTGAATTCGCCTACAATCGAACTGTGCATAGTGCCACACAATACTCCCCCTTTGAGATTGTTTATGGCTTCAACCCCGTCACCCCCCTTGATTTGGTGCCCTTACCTTCCTCTGACCACACAAGCTTAGATGGGAAAAAGAAAGCTGATTCTGTGCGCAGGTTACATGAGGCCGTCCGAGCAAACATTGAGAAGCGTACGCAGCAATACATCCAGCAAGCCAACAAGCACCGTCGCAAGATGATTTTTGAGCCTGGAGATTGGGTTTGGCTACACTTGAGGAACGAGCGATTTCCCAAGCAACGCCAAAGCAAATTGTCCCCAAGAGGTGATGGACCATTTCGGGTACTCCAACGAGTCAATGACAACGCATACAAGTTGGAGCTACCTGGGGAGTACACTGTTAGTGCAACCTTCAACGTCGCGGACCTAAGCCCATTTCTTGACGAGGAGGATCCAGATTTGAGGGCAAATCCTTCTCAAGAGGAGAGGACTGATGTGTGCACGAGTCTCGGCCCACGCAATAACCCAGTCCGAGTTCCATTGGGCCCAGTCACACGTGCACGGGCCAAGCTCTTCAAAGAATCACTCCAAGCCCTGGTTCGAGTCGTCCAAGACCAACATGGAGTTCACAAAGATATTGAGGGCTTAGAGAGAGACAATCAAGCCATTTGCACCATGATCCAAGCCCACGAAGACTCAAGTGGGCCTTCAAGAGGACCGGCCCTATAGGGCCTTAGCCTTAGTATTTGATAGATTGGATTAATTTGTCTTCATAGCTCATTGGGCCGGCCCATCTTGGACACCAAGATGGCCGAACTCTTTGCCATTGTTTCCTTAGGTTTTCTTAGTCACTTTGGCCTATAAATAGGCTTGCTTTGTAAGGTTTTAGGGTAGTCGTTTTATCAATAAAATTGGTTTAATTCGTTCCTTCTTCTAAGAAGAGAGTTCGAGCACTTTAACTTGCTTTGGCAAGGGTTATTGAGCAATCTTGCGTCCTGTCCTCGATTGTTCATCCGACCTATTCCCCTGGAGTATTCACCTTCATCGGAGTGTCGTCTACCACCTAAATCAAATCGTGTCGTCCGTTTGATTCTAGGTCCCGCGATCCAAGCGTTGGACAACCTTGCTAGATCCTTGGGCAAACGTGCTACGTGTCTCGAAACAAGTTGATCGAGGAACGTATCAGGACACTTTGGTGTCACCAAGACCTTGTGTGCTTTACAGGAACATTTCTGTTGGCCACGCATGAGGCGGGATGTAGAGCGAGTGGTGTCACGCTGCATCACCTGTCACCGTGCCAAGTCCAAGCTCCAACCTTTCAGTTTGTATACACCTCTACCTATCCCTTCAGCACCATGGGTACACACTTTTGCACGATGGCAAACGTAAGGTCCTTACACCTCTCACACCTGCACAAGTTTATGAGGACCAACTACTATTGCAAAGGGAGTGTGAACAAGACCGTCAAAGGAGGAAACTAAAGGCAGTCGACCCTGGTAAAGGCTCCACGTCTACGAGTGAGCCATCAACCAAGGGTCAAGGGAGCACACCTAGGGGTATACATGACAAATCACCTACCGCACCTACCACTAGGAAGCACAACATGATTATTAAGGCTAAAGATGTTAGAAAAGTGGTGAACTCTAATCAGCCTATACTTCTCATGATTTGCAAGCATGTGCTCTTGGATGTTGCTGAGCTCGACAAGGCGTTGCCTGCGAGCATAGTTGCTCTTTTGCAAGAATTTGAGGATGTTTTCCCTGACGAGGTCCCTGATGGCTTACCACCCATTCGGGGAATTGAACACCAAATCGACCTCATTCCTGGAGCACCATTGCCCAACAAACCTGCTTACCGCATGGGCCCTGAGGAGACCAAGGAGCTTCAAAGGCAAGTTGATGGCCTCTTAGGTAAGGGTTGGGTAAAGGAAAGTCTAAGTCCTTGCGCTGTGCCTATGATACTTGTTCCCAAAAAGGACGGTACTTGGCGCATGTGCACTGACTGTCGGGCTGTGAACGCTATCACTGTCAAATATCGTCATCCCATTCCTAGACTTGATGATATGCTTGATGAACTCGATGGTGCCATTATTTTCACCAAAATAGACTTAAGGAGCGGCTATCATCAAATTCGGATGAAAGAGGGCGACGAGTGGAAAACAGCCTTCAAAACCAAAATGGTCTCTATGAGTGGCTAGTCATGCCTTTTGGCTTAACTAATGCCCCTAGCACCTTCATGCGACTAATGAACCATGTGTTGAGACACTTTATTGGCAAGTTTGTCGTTGTTTACTTTGATGACATCCTGATCTATAGTCATAGTGAGCATGAGCACCTAGAGCACGTGAGATTAGTTCTTGAGACACTTCGACAGGCGCATCTTTACGCCAACCTCAAGAAGTGCACCTTTTGTACTAACGAGCTTGTGTTTTTAGGCTATGTGGTAAGTTCGCAGGGCATCAAGGTGGACAAATCCAAGATTGAGGCCATCGAGCAATGGCCAACTCCCACATCCGTCCCTGACGTGCGCAGCTTTCTTGGATTGGCGGGCTTTTACCGGCGCTTTGTCAAAGATTTTAGCACCATTGCCGCCCCGTTGACCGCCGTGAAAAAGAAGAATGACAAGTTCCACTGGGGAGAATCACAAGAACAAGCATTTCTCGCCCTCAAGGACACACTCACACATGCACCTGTGTTAGCATTACCAAATTTTCACAAGACTTTTGAAATTGAATGTGATGCTTCTGGTGTAGGTATTGGAGCGGTCCTCATGCAAGACAAGAGGCCTTGTGCCTTCTTCAGTGAGAAACTGGGGGGAGCTGCATTAAACTACCCCACGTACGACAAGGAGTTGTACGCTTTAGTGAGGGCTTTGGAGACTTGGCAACACTATCTTCGCCCTCGGGAGTTCGTGATACACACTGATCACGAGTCATTGAAGTACCTCAAGGGACAACCCAAGTTAAGCAAGCGACATGCCAAATGGGTAAGCTTCATTGACACCTTTTCGTATGTCATTAAGTATAAGACTGGCAAAACGAATGTAGTGGCTGATGCATTATCACGTAGACATTCGTTGCTTGCCCTTCTGGATGCCAAGTTACTAGGGTTCGAAATGGTTAAGGAACTCTACACAAATGATCATGACTTTGGTGATATCTATGTTGCTTGTGTTAAGAACCCGCATGGAAAATATTCTATTCCATGTAGATAAACTGTGTGTACCTAATTCTTCCATTCGTGATCTTTTGATTCGAGAGGCACATAGTGGTGGTCTCATGGGCCACTTTGGCATCACCAAGACTCTGGCCATGTTGCAAGAGCACTTTTACTGGCCTCATATGCGTAGAGATGTTGAACGCATGGTTGGTAGATGTGCTACTTGTCACAAGGCAAAGTCTAAGACAAATCCATATGGCTTGTATACCCCATTACCTATCCCTCACCATCCTTGGGTTGATTTGTCTATGGACTTTGTATTAGGATTGCCTAGATCAACAAGGGGTAATGACTCCATCTTTGTTGTGGTTGATAGATTCTCTAAGATGGCTCATTTTATTCCTTGCCACAAAACTGACGATGCATCTCATATTGCTAATATGTTCTTCAAAGAAATTGTCCGTCTGCATGGCCTGCCTAAAACTATTGTCAGTGATAGAGATGTGAAATTCTTGAGTTACTTTTGGAAGACTTTGTGGTCCAAACTAGGCACTAGGTTATTATTCTCCACCACTAGTCATCCACAAAGCGATGGACAAACTGAAGTTGTCAATCGCACACTTGGCACTCTACTTCGGGCCTTGATTAACAAGAATCTTAAGACTTGGGAAGAGTGCCTCCCTCATGTTGAATTCGCCTACAATCGAACTGTGCATAGTGCCACACAATACTCCCCCTTTGAGATTGTTTATGGCTTCAACCCCGTCACCCCCCTTGATTTGGTGCCCTTACCTTCCTCTGACCACACAAGCTTAGATGGGAAAAAGAAAGCTGATTCTGTGCGCAGGTTACATGAGGCCGTCCGAGCAAACATTGAGAAGCGTACGCAGCAATACATCCAGCAAGCCAACAAGCACCGTCGCAAGATGATTTTTGAGCCTGGAGATTGGGTTTGGCTACACTTGAGGAACGAGCGATTTCCCAAGCAACGCCAAAGCAAATTGTCCCCAAGAGGTGATGGACCATTTCGGGTACTCCAACGAGTCAATGACAACGCATACAAGTTGGAGCTACCTGGGGAGTACACTGTTAGTGCAACCTTCAACGTCGCGGACCTAAGCCCATTTCTTGACGAGGAGGATCCAGATTTGAGGGCAAATCCTTCTCAAGAGGAGAGGACTGATGTGTGCACGAGTCTCGGCCCACGCAATAACCCAGTCCGAGTTCCATTGGGCCCAGTCACACGTGCACGGGCCAAGCTCTTCAAAGAATCACTCCAAGCCCTGGTTCGAGTCGTCCAAGACCAACATGGAGTTCACAAAGATATTGAGGGCTTAGAGAGAGACAATCAAGCCATTTGCACCATGATCCAAGCCCACGAAGACTCAAGTGGGCCTTCAAGAGGACCGGCCCTATAGGGCCTTAGCCTTAGTATTTGATAGATTGGATTAATTTGTCTTCATAGCTCATTGGGCCGGCCCATCTTGGACACCAAGATGGCCGAACTCTTTGCCATTGTTTCCTTAGGTTTTCTTAGTCACTTTGGCCTATAAATAGGCTTGCTTTGTAAGGTTTTAGGGTAGTCGTTTTATCAATAAAATTGGTTTAATTCGTTCCTTCTTCTAAGAAGAGAGTTCGAGCACTTTAACTTGCTTTGGCAAGGGTTATTGAGCAATCTTGCGTCCTGTCCTCGATTGTTCATCCGACCTATTCCCCTGGAGTATTCACCTTCATCGGAGTGTCGTCTACCACCTAAATCAAATCGTGTCGTCCGTTTGATTCTAGGTCCCGCGATCCAAGCGTTGGACAACCTTGCTAGATCCTTGGGCAAACGTGCTACGTGTCTCGAAACAAGTTGATCGAGGAACGTATCAGGACACTTTGGTGTCACCAAGACCTTGTGTGCTTTACAGGAACATTTCTGTTGGCCACGCATGAGGCGGGATGTAGAGCGAGTGGTGTCACGCTGCATCACCTGTCACCGTGCCAAGTCCAAGCTCCAACCTTTCAGTTTGTATACACCTCTACCTATCCCTTCAGCACCATGGGTACACACTTTTGCACGATGGCAAACGTAAGGTCCTTACACCTCTCACACCTGCACAAGTTTATGAGGACCAACTACTATTGCAAAGGGAGTGTGAACAAGACCGTCAAAGGAGGAAACTAAAGGCAGTCGACCCTGGTAAAGGCTCCACGTCTACGAGTGAGCCATCAACCAAGGGTCAAGGGAGCACACCTAGGGGTATACATGACAAATCACCTACCGCACCTACCACTAGGAAGCACAACATGATTATTAAGGCTAAAGATGTTAGAAAAGTGGTGAACTCTAATCAGCCTATACTTCTCATGATTTGCAAGCATGTGCTCTTGGATGTTGCTGAGCTCGACAAGGCGTTGCCTGCGAGCATAGTTGCTCTTTTGCAAGAATTTGAGGATGTTTTCCCTGACGAGGTCCCTGATGGCTTACCACCCATTCGGGGAATTGAACACCAAATCGACCTCATTCCTGGAGCACCATTGCCCAACAAACCTGCTTACCGCATGGGCCCTGAGGAGACCAAGGAGCTTCAAAGGCAAGTTGATGGCCTCTTAGGTAAGGGTTGGGTAAAGGAAAGTCTAAGTCCTTGCGCTGTGCCTATGATACTTGTTCCCAAAAAGGACGGTACTTGGCGCATGTGCACTGACTGTCGGGCTGTGAACGCTATCACTGTCAAATATCGTCATCCCATTCCTAGACTTGATGATATGCTTGATGAACTCGATGGTGCCATTATTTTCACCAAAATAGACTTAAGGAGCGGCTATCATCAAATTCGGATGAAAGAGGGCGACGAGTGGAAAACAGCCTTCAAAACCAAACATGGTCTCTATGAGTGGCTAGTCATGCCTTTTGGCTTAACTAATGCCCCTAGCACCTTCATGCGACTAATGAACCATGTGTTGAGACACTTTATTGGCAAGTTTGTCGTTGTTTACTTTGATGACATCCTGATCTATAGTCATAGTGAGCATGAGCACCTAGAGCACGTGAGATTAGTTCTTGAGACACTTCGACAGGCGCATCTTTACGCCAACCTCAAGAAGTGCACCTTTTGTACTAACGAGCTTGTGTTTTTAGGCTATGTGGTAAGTTCGCAGGGCATCAAGGTGGACAAATCCAAGATTGAGGCCATCGAGCAATGGCCAACTCCCACATCCGTCCCTGACGTGCGCAGCTTTCTTGGATTGGCGGGCTTTTACCGGCGCTTTGTCAAAGATTTTAGCACCATTGCCGCCCCGTTGACCGCCGTGAAAAAGAAGAATGACAAGTTCCACTGGGGAGAATCACAAGAACAAGCATTTCTCGCCCTCAAGGACACACTCACACATGCACCTGTGTTAGCATTACCAAATTTTCACAAGACTTTTGAAATTGAATGTGATGCTTCTGGTGTAGGTATTGGAGCGGTCCTCATGCAAGACAAGAGGCCTTGTGCCTTCTTCAGTGAGAAACTGGGGGGAGCTGCATTAAACTACCCCACGTACGACAAGGAGTTGTACGCTTTAGTGAGGGCTTTGGAGACTTGGCAACACTATCTTCGCCCTCGGGAGTTCGTGATACACACTGATCACGAGTCATTGAAGTACCTCAAGGGACAACCCAAGTTAAGCAAGCGACATGCCAAATGGGTAAGCTTCATTGACACCTTTTCGTATGTCATTAAGTATAAGACTGGCAAAACGAATGTAGTGGCTGATGCATTATCACGTAGACATTCGTTGCTTGCCCTTCTGGATGCCAAGTTACTAGGGTTCGAAATGGTTAAGGAACTCTACACAAATGATCATGACTTTGGTGATATCTATGTTGCTTGTGTTAAGAACCCGCATGGAAAATATTCTATTCCATGTAGATAAACTGTGTGTACCTAATTCTTCCATTCGTGATCTTTTGATTCGAGAGGCACATAGTGGTGGTCTCATGGGCCACTTTGGCATCACCAAGACTCTGGCCATGTTGCAAGAGCACTTTTACTGGCCTCATATGCGTAGAGATGTTGAACGCATGGTTGGTAGATGTGCTACTTGTCACAAGGCAAAGTCTAAGACAAATCCATATGGCTTGTATACCCCATTACCTATCCCTCACCATCCTTGGGTTGATTTGTCTATGGACTTTGTATTAGGATTGCCTAGATCAACAAGGGGTAATGACTCCATCTTTGTTGTGGTTGATAGATTCTCTAAGATGGCTCATTTTATTCCTTGCCACAAAACTGACGATGCATCTCATATTGCTAATATGTTCTTCAAAGAAATTGTCCGTCTGCATGGCCTGCCTAAAACTATTGTCAGTGATAGAGATGTGAAATTCTTGAGTTACTTTTGGAAGACTTTGTGGTCCAAACTAGGCACTAGGTTATTATTCTCCACCACTAGTCATCCACAAAGCGATGGACAAACTGAAGTTGTCAATCGCACACTTGGCACTCTACTTCGGGCCTTGATTAACAAGAATCTTAAGACTTGGGAAGAGTGCCTCCCTCATGTTGAATTCGCCTACAATCGAACTGTGCATAGTGCCACACAATACTCCCCCTTTGAGATTGTTTATGGCTTCAACCCCGTCACCCCCCTTGATTTGGTGCCCTTACCTTCCTCTGACCACACAAGCTTAGATGGGAAAAAGAAAGCTGATTCTGTGCGCAGGTTACATGAGGCCGTCCGAGCAAACATTGAGAAGCGTACGCAGCAATACATCCAGCAAGCCAACAAGCACCGTCGCAAGATGATTTTTGAGCCTGGAGATTGGGTTTGGCTACACTTGAGGAACGAGCGATTTCCCAAGCAACGCCAAAGCAAATTGTCCCCAAGAGGTGATGGACCATTTCGGGTACTCCAACGAGTCAATGACAACGCATACAAGTTGGAGCTACCTGGGGAGTACACTGTTAGTGCAACCTTCAACGTCGCGGACCTAAGCCCATTTCTTGACGAGGAGGATCCAGATTTGAGGGCAAATCCTTCTCAAGAGGAGAGGACTGATGTGTGCACGAGTCTCGGCCCACGCAATAACCCAGTCCGAGTTCCATTGGGCCCAGTCACACGTGCACGGGCCAAGCTCTTCAAAGAATCACTCCAAGCCCTGGTTCGAGTCGTCCAAGACCAACATGGAGTTCACAAAGATATTGAGGGCTTAGAGAGAGACAATCAAGCCATTTGCACCATGATCCAAGCCCACGAAGACTCAAGTGGGCCTTCAAGAGGACCGGCCCTATAGGGCCTTAGCCTTAGTATTTGATAGATTGGATTAATTTGTCTTCATAGCTCATTGGGCCGGCCCATCTTGGACACCAAGATGGCCGAACTCTTTGCCATTGTTTCCTTAGGTTTTCTTAGTCACTTTGGCCTATAAATAGGCTTGCTTTGTAAGGTTTTAGGGTAGTCGTTTTATCAATAAAATTGGTTTAATTCGTTCCTTCTTCTAAGAAGAGAGTTCGAGCACTTTAACTTGCTTTGGCAAGGGTTATTGAGCAATCTTGCGTCCTGTCCTCGATTGTTCATCCGACCTATTCCCCTGGAGTATTCACCTTCATCGGAGCGTCGTCTACCACCTAAATCAAATCGTGTCGTCCGTTTGATTCTAGGTCCCGCGATCCAAGCGTTGGACAACCTTGCTAGATCCTTGGGCAAACGTGCTACGTGTCTCGAAACAAGTTGATCGAGGAACGTATCAGGACACTTTGGTGTCACCAAGACCTTGTGTGCTTTACAGGAACATTTCTGTTGGCCACGCATGAGGCGGGATGTAGAGCGAGTGGTGTCACGCTGCATCACCTGTCACCGTGCCAAGTCCAAGCTCCAACCTTTCAGTTTGTATACACCTCTACCTATCCCTTCAGCACCATGGGTACACACTTTTGCACGATGGCAAACGTAAGGTCCTTACACCTCTCACACCTGCACAAGTTTATGAGGACCAACTACTATTGCAAAGGGAGTGTGAACAAGACCGTCAAAGGAGGAAACTAAAGGCAGTCGACCCTGGTAAAGGCTCCACGTCTACGAGTGAGCCATCAACCAAGGGTCAAGGGAGCACACCTAGGGGTATACATGACAAATCACCTACCGCACCTACCACTAGGAAGCACAACATGATTATTAAGGCTAAAGATGTTAGAAAAGTGGTGAACTCTAATCAGCCTATACTTCTCATGATTTGCAAGCATGTGCTCTTGGATGTTGCTGAGCTCGACAAGGCGTTGCCTGCGAGCATAGTTGCTCTTTTGCAAGAATTTGAGGATGTTTTCCCTGACGAGGTCCCTGATGGCTTACCACCCATTCGGGGAATTGAACACCAAATCGACCTCATTCCTGGAGCACCATTGCCCAACAAACCTGCTTACCGCATGGGCCCTGAGGAGACCAAGGAGCTTCAAAGGCAAGTTGATGGCCTCTTAGGTAAGGGTTGGGTAAAGGAAAGTCTAAGTCCTTGCGCTGTGCCTATGATACTTGTTCCCAAAAAGGACGGTACTTGGCGCATGTGCACTGACTGTCGGGCTGTGAACGCTATCACTGTCAAATATCGTCATCCCATTCCTAGACTTGATGATATGCTTGATGAACTCGATGGTGCCATTATTTTCACCAAAATAGACTTAAGGAGCGGCTATCATCAAATTCGGATGAAAGAGGGCGACGAGTGGAAAACAGCCTTCAAAACCAAACATGGTCTCTATGAGTGGCTAGTCATGCCTTTTGGCTTAACTAATGCCCCTAGCACCTTCATGCGACTAATGAACCATGTGTTGAGACACTTTATTGGCAAGTTTGTCATTGTTTACTTTGATGACATCCTGATCTATAGTCATAGTGAGCATGAGCACCTAGAGCACGTGAGATTAGTTCTTGAGACACTTCGACAGGCGCATCTTTACGCCAACCTCAAGAAGTGCACCTTTTGTACTAACGAGCTTGTGTTTTTAGGCTATGTGGTAAGTTCGCAGGGCATCAAGGTGGACAAATCCAAGATTGAGGCCATCGAGCAATGGCCAACTCCCACATCCGTCCCTGACGTGCGCAGCTTTCTTGGATTGGCGGGCTTTTACCGGCGCTTTGTCAAAGATTTTAGCACCATTGCCGCCCCGTTGACCGCCGTGAAAAAGAAGAATGACAAGTTCCACTGGGGAGAATCACAAGAACAAGCATTTCTCGCCCTCAAGGACACACTCACACATGCACCTGTGTTAGCATTACCAAATTTTCACAAGACTTTTGAAATTGAATGTGATGCTTCTGGTGTAGGTATTGGAGCGGTCCTCATGCAAGACAAGAGGCCTTGTGCCTTCTTCAGTGAGAAACTGGGGGGAGCTGCATTAAACTACCCCACGTACGACAAGGAGTTGTACGCTTTAGTGAGGGCTTTGGAGACTTGGCAACACTATCTTCGCCCTCGGGAGTTCGTGATACACACTGATCACGAGTCATTGAAGTACCTCAAGGGACAACCCAAGTTAAGCAAGCGACATGCCAAATGGGTAAGCTTCATTGACACCTTTTCGTATGTCATTAAGTATAAGACTGGCAAAACGAATGTAGTGGCTGATGCATTATCACGTAGACATTCGTTGCTTGCCCTTCTGGATGCCAAGTTACTAGGGTTCGAAATGGTTAAGGAACTCTACACAAATGATCATGACTTTGGTGATATCTATGTTGCTTGTGTTAAGAACCCGCATGGAAAATATTCTATTCCATGTAGATAAACTGTGTGTACCTAATTCTTCCATTCGTGATCTTTTGATTCGAGAGGCACATAGTGGTGGTCTCATGGGCCACTTTGGCATCACCAAGACTCTGGCCATGTTGCAAGAGCACTTTTACTGGCCTCATATGCGTAGAGATGTTGAACGCATGGTTGGTAGATGTGCTACTTGTCACAAGGCAAAGTCTAAGACAAATCCATATGGCTTGTATACCCCATTACCTATCCCTCACCATCCTTGGGTTGATTTGTCTATGGACTTTGTATTAGGATTGCCTAGATCAACAAGGGGTAATGACTCCATCTTTGTTGTGGTTGATAGATTCTCTAAGATGGCTCATTTTATTCCTTGCCACAAAACTGACGATGCATCTCATATTGCTAATATGTTCTTCAAAGAAATTGTCCGTCTGCATGGCCTGCCTAAAACTATTGTCAGTGATAGAGATGTGAAATTCTTGAGTTACTTTTGGAAGACTTTGTGGTCCAAACTAGGCACTAGGTTATTATTCTCCACCACTAGTCATCCACAAAGCGATGGACAAACTGAAGTTGTCAATCGCACACTTGGCACTCTACTTCGGGCCTTGATTAACAAGAATCTTAAGACTTGGGAAGAGTGCCTCCCTCATGTTGAATTCGCCTACAATCGAACTGTGCATAGTGCCACACAATACTCCCCCTTTGAGATTGTTTATGGCTTCAACCCCGTCACCCCCCTTGATTTGGTGCCCTTACCTTCCTCTGACCACACAAGCTTAGATGGGAAAAAGAAAGCTGATTCTGTGCGCAGGTTACATGAGGCCGTCCGAGCAAACATTGAGAAGCGTACGCAGCAATACATCCAGCAAGCCAACAAGCACCGTCGCAAGATGATTTTTGAGCCTGGAGATTGGGTTTGGCTACACTTGAGGAACGAGCGATTTCCCAAGCAACGCCAAAGCAAATTGTCCCCAAGAGGTGATGGACCATTTCGGGTACTCCAACGAGTCAATGACAACGCATACAAGTTGGAGCTACCTGGGGAGTACACTGTTAGTGCAACCTTCAACGTCGCGGACCTAAGCCCATTTCTTGACGAGGAGGATCCAGATTTGAGGGCAAATCCTTCTCAAGAGGAGAGGACTGATGTGTGCACGAGTCTCGGCCCACGCAATAACCCAGTCCGAGTTCCATTGGGCCCAGTCACACGTGCACGGGCCAAGCTCTTCAAAGAATCACTCCAAGCCCTGGTTCGAGTCGTCCAAGACCAACATGGAGTTCACAAAGATATTGAGGGCTTAGAGAGAGACAATCAAGCCATTTGCACCATGATCCAAGCCCACGAAGACTCAAGTGGGCCTTCAAGAGGACCGGCCCTATAGGGCCTTAGCCTTAGTATTTGATAGATTGGATTAATTTGTCTTCATAGCTCATTGGGCCGGCCCATCTTGGACACCAAGATGGCCGAACTCTTTGCCATTGTTTCCTTAGGTTTTCTTAGTCACTTTGGCCTATAAATAGGCTTGCTTTGTAAGGTTTTAGGGTAGTCGTTTTATCAATAAAATTGGTTTAATTCGTTCCTTCTTCTAAGAAGAGAGTTCGAGCACTTTAACTTGCTTTGGCAAGGGTTATTGAGCAATCTTGCGTCCTGTCCTCGATTGTTCATCCGACCTATTCCCCTGGAGTATTCACCTTCATCGGAGCGTCGTCTACCACCTAAATCAAATCGTGTCGTCCGTTTGATTCTAGGTCCCGCGATCCAAGCGTTGGACAACCTTGCTAGATCCTTGGGCAAACGTGCTACGTGTCTCGAAACAAGTTGATCGAGGAACGTATCAGGACACTTTGGTGTCACCAAGACCTTGTGTGCTTTACAGGAACATTTCTGTTGGCCACGCATGAGGCGGGATGTAGAGCGAGTGGTGTCACGCTGCATCACCTGTCACCGTGCCAAGTCCAAGCTCCAACCTTTCAGTTTGTATACACCTCTACCTATCCCTTCAGCACCATGGGTACACACTTTTGCACGATGGCAAACGTAAGGTCCTTACACCTCTCACACCTGCACAAGTTTATGAGGACCAACTACTATTGCAAAGGGAGTGTGAACGAGACCGTCAAAGGAGGAAACTAAAGGCAGTCGACCCTGGTAAAGGATCCACGTCTACGAGTGAGCCATCAACCAAGGGTCAAGGGAGCACACCTAGGGGTATACATGACAAATCACCTACCGCACCTACCACTAGGAAGCACAACATGATTATTAAGGCTAAAGATGTTAGAAAAGTGGTGAACTCTAATCAGCCTATACTTCTCATGATTTGCAAGCATGTGCTCTTGGATGTTGCTGAGCTCGACAAGGCGTTGCCTGCGAGCATAGTTGCTCTTTTGCAAGAATTTGAGGATGTTTTCCCTGACGAGGTCCCTGATGGCTTACCACCCATTCGGGGAATTGAACACCAAATCGACCTCATTCCTGGAGCACCATTGCCCAACAAACCTGCTTACCGCATGGGCCCTGAGGAGACCAAGGAGCTTCAAAGGCAAGTTGATGGCCTCTTAGGTAAGGGTTGGGTAAAGGAAAGTCTAAGTCCTTGCGCTGTGCCTATGATACTTGTTCCCAAAAAGGACGGTACTTGGCGCATGTGCACTGACTGTCGGGCTGTGAACGCTATCACTGTCAAATATCGTCATCCCATTCCTAGACTTGATGATATGCTTGATGAACTCGATGGTGCCATTATTTTCACCAAAATAGACTTAAGGAGCGGCTATCATCAAATTCGGATGAAAGAGGGCGACGAGTGGAAAACAGCCTTCAAAACCAAACATGGTCTCTATGAGTGGCTAGTCATGCCTTTTGGCTTAACTAATGCCCCTAGCACCTTCATGCGACTAATGAACCATGTGTTGAGACACTTTATTGGCAAGTTTGTCATTGTTTACTTTGATGACATCCTGATCTATAGTCATAGTGAGCATGAGCACCTAGAGCACGTGAGATTAGTTCTTGAGACACTTCGACAGGCGCATCTTTACGCCAACCTCAAGAAGTGCACCTTTTGTACTAACGAGCTTGTGTTTTTAGGCTATGTGGTAAGTTCGCAGGGCATCAAGGTGGACAAATCCAAGATTGAGGCCATCGAGCAATGGCCAACTCCCACATCCGTCCCTGACGTGCGCAGCTTTCTTGGATTGGCGGGCTTTTACCGGCGCTTTGTCAAAGATTTTAGCACCATTGCCGCCCCGTTGACCGCCGTGAAAAAGAAGAATGACAAGTTCCACTGGGGAGAATCACAAGAACAAGCATTTCTCGCCCTCAAGGACACACTCACACATGCACCTGTGTTAGCATTACCAAATTTTCACAAGACTTTTGAAATTGAATGTGATGCTTCTGGTGTAGGTATTGGAGCGGTCCTCATGCAAGACAAGAGGCCTTGTGCCTTCTTCAGTGAGAAACTGGGGGGAGCTGCATTAAACTACCCCACGTACGACAAGGAGTTGTACGCTTTAGTGAGGGCTTTGGAGACTTGGCAACACTATCTTCGCCCTCGGGAGTTCGTGATACACACTGATCACGAGTCATTGAAGTACCTCAAGGGACAACCCAAGTTAAGCAAGCGACATGCCAAATGGGTAAGCTTCATTGACACCTTTTCGTATGTCATTAAGTATAAGACTGGCAAAACGAATGTAGTGGCTGATGCATTATCACGTAGACATTCGTTGCTTGCCCTTCTGGATGCCAAGTTACTAGGGTTCGAAATGGTTAAGGAACTCTACACAAATGATCATGACTTTGGTGATATCTATGTTGCTTGTGTTAAGAACCCGCATGGAAAATACTTCTTGCATGATGGATTTCTATTCCATGTAGATAAACTGTGTGTACCTAATTCTTCCATTCGTGATCTTTTGATTCGAGAGGCACATAGTGGTGTTCTCATGGGCCACTTTGGCATCACCAAGACTCTGGCCATGTTGCAAGAGCACTTTTACTGGCCTCATATGCGTAGAGATGTTGAACGCATGGTTGGTAGATGTGCTACTTGTCACAAGGCAAAGTCTAAGACAAATCCATATGGCTTGTATACCCCATTACCTATCCCTCACCATCCTTGGGTTGATTTGTCTATGGACTTTGTATTAGGATTGCCTAGATCAACAAGGGGTAATGACTCCATCTTTGTTGTGGTTGATAGATTCTCTAAGATGGCTCATTTTATTCCTTGCCACAAAACTGACGATGCATCTCATATTGCTAATATGTTCTTCAAAGAAATTGTCCGTCTGCATGGCCTGCCTAAAACTATTGTCAGTGATAGAGATGTGAAATTCTTGAGTTACTTTTGGAAGACTTTGTGGTCCAAACTAGGCACTAGGTTATTATTCTCCACCACTAGTCATCCACAAAGCGATGGACAAACTGAAGTTGTCAATCGCACACTTGGCACTCTACTTCGGGCCTTGATTAACAAGAATCTTAAGACTTGGGAAGAGTGCCTCCCTCATGTTGAATTCGCCTACAATCGAACTGTGCATAGTGCCACACAATACTCCCCCTTTGAGATTGTTTATGGCTTCAACCCCGTCACCCCCCTTGATTTGGTGCCCTTACCTTCCTCTGACCACACAAGCTTAGATGGGAAAAAGAAAGCTGATTCTGTGCGCAGGTTACATGAGGCCGTCCGAGCAAACATTGAGAAGCGTACGCAGCAATACATCCAGCAAGCCAACAAGCACCGTCGCAAGATGATTTTTGAGCCTGGAGATTGGGTTTGGCTACACTTGAGGAACGAGCGATTTCCCAAGCAACGCCAAAGCAAATTGTCCCCAAGAGGTGATGGACCATTTCGGGTACTCCAACGAGTCAATGACAACGCATACAAGTTGGAGCTACCTGGGGAGTACACTGTTAGTGCAACCTTCAACGTCGCGGACCTAAGCCCATTTCTTGACGAGGAGGATCCAGATTTGAGGGCAAATCCTTCTCAAGAGGAGAGGACTGATGTGTGCACGAGTCTCGGCCCACGCAATAACCCAGTCCGAGTTCCATTGGGCCCAGTCACACGTGCACGGGCCAAGCTCTTCAAAGAATCACTCCAAGCCCTGGTTCGAGTCGTCCAAGACCAACATGGAGTTCACAAAGATATTGAGGGCTTAGAGAGAGACAATCAAGCCATTTGCACCATGATCCAAGCCCACGAAGACTCAAGTGGGCCTTCAAGAGGACCGGCCCTATAGGGCCTTAGTGATGCGAGACGCGGAAGCTACTTCGGATCTAGAGGAACACGATGAAGATTTGACGGAATTGAACCCGAACTTGGACCACTCAAGAACAGATTTAACGGTAGAGGACGCCACAATCAAGTGTGTGTGTTTGATTGATAAGTCAAGAACAGCCTAGGATCAACTCTAGGATGTTCAACTTAGCTTTCACAAGCTAAGGGAATTTGCCACAAGGAATGGACGAAATTCTGGAAATTTTATTCAATACTCTCAAAAACTGAATGTAACATGCGGCTTGAGGCTATTAATAGCCGTAACTAAGACCTAATAAACTGGAAAAATAACAAGGAAAGTTCGGCCAGCCCCTTGGGCCTTCACTTGACCGAAAGCTAGCCAACTAACTAAGGAAAGTTCGGCTCAGCGAGGGTACTTAACTGCGGCTCAGCCCACCGTTTGGAGCTTGGACACTTGCATCTTCAATTGTAAGCAGCATTTTAGTAGTCGTGCAAGGATATTCCAACTCAATCCCTTCAATGCTCGGTTTCTCTTGGTTTTGGATAGCACGTACCAAGGCTTGGAGGGACTCCTTGAATCTCTTAGCTCGTGCTCGTGTCACTGTGCCTTGGGGCACCTTCACAGGGTCTACTTGTACACTTTGGGCCTCGTGCTCCACCGCATCATTCCCCTCCTCTTGAAAAGGATTTGTCCTCAAATCTAGATGGGGATGTCGACAGTGCGTTTGGAGGTCAACCACGTTGGGAACAAATGAAAGGTCACGAGCCAAGTTAAATGCCGTTTGGTCAGTTTCATGAGGCCCTCAAACAAGGACATGCGCCAAGATAGGAAAAAGCTTGTGTAAGGCTCACGAAACTTCCAGGTAGCAATCCAAAGCTCTCTAATCAACCTTCGGCCATGGATTGTCTTATTGTCACGTGACATAAGTGGCAGCAATGAAGTGAAATGCACTCCATACGAATCGCATGAATTTGCACAAGTTGGGGTTGGTGAAGTAAGCTCGTGGTGACTAGCTTTTGGACATGTGAAGAAGCACGAACGTGCACCACTTGCAGCAGGGATAAGCACGAAATCGGGTTGCAAGTCTTTAGCCGTAGTTGGAAAATTGTGGACAGCGTTACAACCTATGAAAACAAAATAACCTTCAACTTGGAGCAATTCAGAAATCGGGTAAAGGACTAATGGGACATTATTAGCTAGATGGTAAGAAGGTGTAGAACGAGATTTAAATGAGAAAACTCCCTTTGACACTTCGATATTCCTTCCACCAATTGATTCAACTTGAGATTCCAGTGCTAGTCCTTGACACATAGGTAAAGAACAAGAAGTAGATTCTGGAATTTCCCTTTTAAGATGAGCTCGAATGAACCCTCCAATGGTGCGGACAGATTTGAATGGACATTGTTCCATGAATTGATACCAAAGAGATTTAGTTCCTAGAAGACCAACTCCATGGAAACTCGCAAAGTGTCCAAGTGACTTCGGGATGGAACATGCCATGATCAACTCTACTTGACTTTGTGTAACTTGAACAAAAGAAGAGGTGCTAAACAAAACACATGTTAGCCGGTTAGCAAACAAAATGGTCACACTTTCAGTCTTTGTAAACACGGCCAACTCCTCCTTTTTACTCTTCACTAAGGCCAAATTATTCTTGTCTTTTTCCACTCCATTCTTCTCGGACCATTGCTCACGCATTGTACATGAGGTTTGATTTTCATTGTCTAGCTCATGTTCATGGCTCAGTTGTAACTCATTCATATTTGGCTCTTCAATCAACGAGGGACTAGGATGAATTTTCCCTTTATTACCACCGGTTGGCACATGGTTAAGTTGCTCCAGGTGTGAATCCAGCACTTGGCTAAGTCTTTCCATCATATCATCAATCAATGCTTCAGTCCGACGTTCGAATTTATCCATTGATTCACGAAGCTTTGACTCAATTCGAAAATTCTCGAGCCCTTCGTCTTGATTGTCAAGACACTTCTTAGATGAACCTTGTTTGCTTGAAGTTGACCTTGATTTAGATGCTCTACGCAAACTGCTTTGCTCCTTCTCATACTCATCACAATCTTGTTTATACCTTTCATACACACACAAAGCACGGTGGCGTTGCATCTCCTCCCGGAGTGAATGATACCCACATTGTGAACTGGATTGCATGGGGCTAAAGTACTTGGAGGTACTTCGCTTGGGACCTCTCCTCTTGAAAGGTTCGGTCTCCATGAATTCTTGATTGTATGAGCAAGATGCAACTCTAGTGGCCATGACTATGTGACCTGCAAAACGGTTAGTAGTGCAAAGGAATTTTCCTCCCACACATGGCTTACAATTGTAGTTTGATGTCCATGGTTTGTTCACCAACTTCACTAGACATATTTAGTCCACCTGCAAAATAAATAAACAAAAACGAGTTCCTTGCTCTCTTTTTTTTTTTTTTTTTTTTTAAATACGATGTATAGGTCACTCACACTCGTATTTCACTCAAGTGTATCACTCTCTAATAATCTTACCAAGCAATTCCTTGGCTTGCTAGTTGCTTGGTTGAACAAACTAGGTGTTACCGCAGTATACGTTCTTGACTAGTCAACAAGTGACACACAAGCTAGTAGAAATAAATGGAGGTGTATGACTGACGACCTAGACACGACTCAAGACTCAGAATATAGCTGGACAATAACTAACGACTCAAAAGAAAGTAAGACAATTAACTTGAATGCTGAAATTTTGAAAATCCTAGAAAACTCTACCCGAAACCCAATTTTCTGGAATTTGTTGAGCTGCTGGTCCGTGGTCTTTTTGGTATGGGTTTTGGAGTATTTTGGGTGGCCTTAGGCTACTCAAATAATGGGCAATCTACTACCTAAAACTCAGCCCAATCGGGTGTCACAATTGCTCCAACGGTTTTAGGAAAATTCAAGAATTCAAGATTCGGAAATTGGAAAGTTTGATCTGATTTGGACACTTGGGGTTGCCAAGGATTGGAAACCTTGGAGTTTGGTCAGATTTGGGAGTCCCAAGTGGTCCAAATTCGAAATTTTGGGGCTGGTCAGATTTGGAAGTCAGATTTTGCACCAAATTTGGTAAACTTGTAGGCTGTCAAAAATTGGATGTTGTTCAGATTTGGAAGTCCAAGTTTGAATCAGATTTGGTGGCTTGAAGGCTGACCAAGACTAGGGCTGTTGGCTGTCAAGAATTGGATGTTGTTCAGATTTGGAAGTCCAAGTTTGAATCAGATTTGGTGGCTTGAAGGCTGACCAAGACTAGGGCTGTTCAGATTTGAAAGTCCAAGTTTGAATCAGATTTGGTAAAACTTGAAGGCTGGTCAAGAATTGGAAACCAGAGCCGTCTTTCTTGAAATTTTTTTTTGACTTCTGTTGGGGTGTTTTCACACAATAGCCAGCTAGTTTAGACCACAATTTCACAGCAATTAACGTAAACAACTTGGACAGATTTGGTTTCAAGATCAAAGTTCCATGAAAACAAGAACACGGTTGAAGGTTTATTTCAGGTTTCAAGACTGCCAAGATTAACCTCTTTGATCCAAGAAGCTCAAGACTTCCCCAATAAGGTTTTGATGTTCGAGTTTTGCAAAGCAACAACACAAAGGTTCAATAAACAAGTGCAAACAGATTCGGCATCCCAGCAAATTAATTCCAGCAACGACTCAAGGAAATGACAATAAGGTATGCAATACAACAGATTTTTTTTTTTTGGGATTTAAACAGAACATAAACACAAGGCAAAACTGGACAGAAATTTTCGGACAACAACTAAACAACAAAGACAGATTTCTGACAAGGAAACAACAAAGACAGATTTCGGACTTGACAAACCCGAGCACTTGAGCTACGAATTTAGAAGACTAAAATAGATCTAAAAACGATAAAAAGGGATATTCGTGATACCTCTAACTAGCTCTGATGCCAGCTGATGCGAGACGCGGAAGCTACTTCGGATCTAGAGGAACACGATGAAGATTTGACGGAATTGAACCCGAACTTGGACCACTCAAGAACAGATTTAACGGTAGAGGACGCCACAATCAAGTGTGTGTGTTTGATTGATAAGTCAAGAACAGCCTAGAATCAACTCTAGGATGTTCAACTTAGCTTTCACAAGCTAAGGGAATTTGCCACAAGGAATGGACGAAATTCTGGAAATTTTATTCAATACTCTCAAAAACTGAATGTAACATGCGGCTTGAGGCTATTAATAGCCGTAACTAAGACCTAATAAACTGGAAAAATAACAAGGAAAGTTCGGCCAGCCCCTTGGGCCTTCACTTGACCGAAAGCTAGCCCAACTAACTAAGGAAAGTTCGGCTCAGCGAGGGTACTTAACTGCGGCTCAGCCCACCGTTTGGAGCTTGGACACTTGCATCTTCAATTGTAAGCAGCATTTTAGTAGTCGTGCAAGGATATTCCAACTCAATCCCTTCAATGCTCGGTTTCTCTTGGTTTTGGATAGCACGTACCAAGGCTTGGAGGGACTCCTTGAATCTCTTAGCTCGTGCTCGTGTCACTGTGCCTTGGGGCACCTTCACAGGGTCTACTTGTACACTTTGGGCCTCGTGCTCCACCGCATCACTTAGCCTTAGTATTTGATAGATTGGATTAATTTGTCTTCATAGCTCATTGGGCCGGCCCATCTTGGACACCAACATGGCCGAACTCTTTGCCATTGTTTCCTTAGGTTTTCTTAGTCACTTTGGCCTATAAATAGGCTTGCTTTGTAAGGTTTTAGGGTAGTCGTTTTATCAATAAAATTGGTTTAATTCGTTCCTTCTTCTAAGAAGAGAGTTCGAGCACTTTAACTTGCTTTGGCAAGGGTTATTGAGCAATCTTGCGTCCTGTCCTCGATTGTTCATCCGACCTATTCCCCTGGAGTATTCACCTTCATCGGAGCGTCGTCTACCACCTAAATCAAATCGTGTCGTCCGTTTGATTCTAGGTCCCGCGATCCAAGCGTTGGACAACCTTGCTAGATCCTTGGGCAAACGTGCTACGTGTCTCGAAACAAGTTGATCGAGGAACGTATCAGGACACTTTGGTGTCACCAAGACCTTGTGTGCTTTACAGGAACATTTCTGTTGGCCACGCATGAGGCGGGATGTAGAGCGAGTGGTGTCACGCTGCATCACCTGTCACCGTGCCAAGTCCAAGCTCCAACCTTTCAGTTTGTATACACCTCTACCTATCCCTTCAGCACCATGGGTACACACTTTTGCACGATGGCAAACGTAAGGTCCTTACACCTCTCACACCTGCTGCACAAGTTTATGAGGACCAACTACTATTGCAAAGGGAGTGTGAACAAGACCGTCAAAGGAGGAAACTAAAGGCAGTCGACCCTGGTAAAGGCTCCACGTCTACGAGTGAGCCATCAACCAAGGGTCAAGGGAGCACACCTAGGGGTATACATGACAAATCACCTACCGCACCTACCACTAGGAAGCACAACATGATTATTAAGGCTAAAGATGTTAGAAAAGTGGTGAACTCTAATCAGCCTATACTTCTCATGATTTGCAAGCATGTGCTCTTGGATGTTGCTGAGCTCGACAAGGCGTTGCCTGCGAGCATAGTTGCTCTTTTGCAAGAATTTGAGGATGTTTTCCCTGACGAGGTCCCTGATGGCTTACCACCCATTCGGGGAATTGAACACCAAATCGACCTCATTCCTGGAGCACCATTGCCCAACAAACCTGCTTACCGCATGGGCCCTGAGGAGACCAAGGAGCTTCAAAGGCAAGTTGATGGCCTCTTAGGTAAGGGTTGGGTAAAGGAAAGTCTAAGTCCTTGCGCTGTGCCTATGATACTTGTTCCCAAAAAGGACGGTACTTGGCGCATGTGCACTGACTGTCGGGCTGTGAACGCTATCACTGTCAAATATCGTCATCCCATTCCTAGACTTGATGATATGCTTGATGAACTCGATGGTGCCATTATTTTCACCAAAATAGACTTAAGGAGCGGCTATCATCAAATTCGGATGAAAGAGGGCGACGAGTGGAAAACAGCCTTCAAAACCAAACATGGTCTCTATGAGTGGCTAGTCATGCCTTTTGGCTTAACTAATGCCCCTAGCACCTTCATGCGACTAATGAACCATGTGTTGAGACACTTTATTGGCAAGTTTGTCATTGTTTACTTTGATGACATCCTGATCTATAGTCATAGTGAGCATGAGCACCTAGAGCACGTGAGATTAGTTCTTGAGACACTTCGACAGGCGCATCTTTACGCCAACCTCAAGAAGTGCACCTTTTGTACTAACGAGCTTGTGTTTTTAGGCTATGTGGTAAGTTCGCAGGGCATCAAGGTGGACAAATCCAAGATTGAGGCCATCGAGCAATGGCCAACTCCCACATCCGTCCCTGACGTGCGCAGCTTTCTTGGATTGGCGGGCTTTTACCGGCGCTTTGTCAAAGATTTTAGCACCATTGCCGCCCCGTTGACCGCCGTGAAAAAGAAGAATGACAAGTTCCACTGGGGAGAATCACAAGAACAAGCATTTCTCGCCCTCAAGGACACACTCACACATGCACCTGTGTTAGCATTACCAAATTTTCACAAGACTTTTGAAATTGAATGTGATGCTTCTGGTGTAGGTATTGGAGCGGTCCTCATGCAAGACAAGAGGCCTTGTGCCTTCTTCAGTGAGAAACTGGGGGGAGCTGCATTAAACTACCCCACGTACGACAAGGAGTTGTACGCTTTAGTGAGGGCTTTGGAGACTTGGCAACACTATCTTCGCCCTCGGGAGTTCGTGATACACACTGATCACGAGTCATTGAAGTACCTCAAGGGACAACCCAAGTTAAGCAAGCGACATGCCAAATGGGTAAGCTTCATTGACACCTTTTCGTATGTCATTAAGTATAAGACTGGCAAAACGAATGTAGTGGCTGATGCATTATCACGTAGACATTCGTTGCTTGCCCTTCTGGATGCCAAGTTACTAGGGTTCGAAATGGTTAAGGAACTCTACACAAATGATCATGACTTTGGTGATATCTATGTTGCTTGTGTTAAGAACCCGCATGGAAAATATTCTATTCCATGTAGATAAACTGTGTGTACCTAATTCTTCCATTCGTGATCTTTTGATTCGAGAGGCACATAGTGGTGGTCTCATGGGCCACTTTGGCATCACCAAGACTCTGGCCATGTTGCAAGAGCACTTTTACTGGCCTCATATGCGTAGAGATGTTGAACGCATGGTTGGTAGATGTGCTACTTGTCACAAGGCAAAGTCTAAGACAAATCCATATGGCTTGTATACCCCATTACCTATCCCTCACCATCCTTGGGTTGATTTGTCTATGGACTTTGTATTAGGATTGCCTAGATCAACAAGGGGTAATGACTCCATCTTTGTTGTGGTTGATAGATTCTCTAAGATGGCTCATTTTATTCCTTGCCACAAAACTGACGATGCATCTCATATTGCTAATATGTTCTTCAAAGAAATTGTCCGTCTGCATGGCCTGCCTAAAACTATTGTCAGTGATAGAGATGTGAAATTCTTGAGTTACTTTTGGAAGACTTTGTGGTCCAAACTAGGCACTAGGTTATTATTCTCCACCACTAGTCATCCACAAAGCGATGGACAAACTGAAGTTGTCAATCGCACACTTGGCACTCTACTTCGGGCCTTGATTAACAAGAATCTTAAGACTTGGGAAGAGTGCCTCCCTCATGTTGAATTCGCCTACAATCGAACTGTGCATAGTGCCACACAATACTCCCCCTTTGAGATTGTTTATGGCTTCAACCCCGTCACCCCCCTTGATTTGGTGCCCTTACCTTCCTCTGACCACACAAGCTTAGATGGGAAAAAGAAAGCTGATTCTGTGCGCAGGTTACATGAGGCCGTCCGAGCAAACATTGAGAAGCGTACGCAGCAATACATCCAGCAAGCCAACAAGCACCGTCGCAAGATGATTTTTGAGCCTGGAGATTGGGTTTGGCTACACTTGAGGAACGAGCGATTTCCCAAGCAACGCCAAAGCAAATTGTCCCCAAGAGGTGATGGACCATTTCGGGTACTCCAACGAGTCAATGACAACGCATACAAGTTGGAGCTACCTGGGGAGTACACTGTTAGTGCAACCTTCAACGTCGCGGACCTAAGCCCATTTCTTGACGAGGAGGATCCAGATTTGAGGGCAAATCCTTCTCAAGAGGAGAGGACTGATGTGTGCACGAGTCTCGGCCCACGCAATAACCCAGTCCGAGTTCCATTGGGCCCAGTCACACGTGCACGGGCCAAGCTCTTCAAAGAATCACTCCAAGCCCTGGTTCGAGTCGTCCAAGACCAACATGGAGTTCACAAAGATATTGAGGGCTTAGAGAGAGACAATCAAGCCATTTGCACCATGATCCAAGCCCACGAAGACTCAAGTGGGCCTTCAAGAGGACCGGCCCTATAGGGCCTTAGCCTTAGTATTTGATAGATTGGATTAATTTGTCTTCATAGCTCATTGGGCCGGCCCATCTTGGACACCAAGATGGCCGAACTCTTTGCCATTGTTTCCTTAGGTTTTCTTAGTCACTTTGGCCTATAAATAGGCTTGCTTTGTAAGGTTTTAGGGTAGTCGTTTTATCAATAAAATTGGTTTAATTCGTTCCTTCTTCTAAGAAGAGAGTTCGAGCACTTTAACTTGCTTTGGCAAGGGTTATTGAGCAATCTTGCGTCCTGTCCTCGATTGTTCATCCGACCTATTCCCCTGGAGTATTCACCTTCATCGGAGCGTCGTCTACCACCTAAATCAAATCGTGTCGTCCGTTTGATTCTAGGTCCCGCGATCCAAGCGTTGGACAACCTTGCTAGATCCTTGGGCAAACGTGCTACGTGTCTCGAAACAAGTTGATCGAGGAACGTATCAGGACACTTTGGTGTCACCAAGACCTTGTGTGCTTTACAGGAACATTTCTGTTGGCCACGCATGAGGCGGGATGTAGAGCGAGTGGTGTCACGCTGCATCACCTGTCACCGTGCCAAGTCCAAGCTCCAACCTTTCAGTTTGTATACACCTCTACCTATCCCTTCAGCACCATGGGTACACACTTTTGCACGATGGCAAACGTAAGGTCCTTACACCTCTCACACCTGCACAAGTTTATGAGGACCAACTACTATTGCAAAGGGAGTGTGAACGAGACCGTCAAAGGAGGAAACTAAAGGCAGTCGACCCTGGTAAAGGATCCACGTCTACGAGTGAGCCATCAACCAAGGGTCAAGGGAGCACACCTAGGGGTATACATGACAAATCACCTACCGCACCTACCACTAGGAAGCACAACATGATTATTAAGGCTAAAGATGTTAGAAAAGTGGTGAACTCTAATCAGCCTATACTTCTCATGATTTGCAAGCATGTGCTCTTGGATGTTGCTGAGCTCGACAAGGCGTTGCCTGCGAGCATAGTTGCTCTTTTGCAAGAATTTGAGGATGTTTTCCCTGACGAGGTCCCTGATGGCTTACCACCCATTCGGGGAATTGAACACCAAATCGACCTCATTCCTGGAGCACCATTGCCCAACAAACCTGCTTACCGCATGGGCCCTGAGGAGACCAAGGAGCTTCAAAGGCAAGTTGATGGCCTCTTAGGTAAGGGTTGGGTAAAGGAAAGTCTAAGTCCTTGCGCTGTGCCTATGATACTTGTTCCCAAAAAGGACGGTACTTGGCGCATGTGCACTGACTGTCGGGCTGTGAACGCTATCACTGTCAAATATCGTCATCCCATTCCTAGACTTGATGATATGCTTGATGAACTCGATGGTGCCATTATTTTCACCAAAATAGACTTAAGGAGCGGCTATCATCAAATTCGGATGAAAGAGGGCGACGAGTGGAAAACAGCCTTCAAAACCAAACATGGTCTCTATGAGTGGCTAGTCATGCCTTTTGGCTTAACTAATGCCCCTAGCACCTTCATGCGACTAATGAACCATGTGTTGAGACACTTTATTGGCAAGTTTGTCATTGTTTACTTTGATGACATCCTGATCTATAGTCATAGTGAGCATGAGCACCTAGAGCACGTGAGATTAGTTCTTGAGACACTTCGACAGGCGCATCTTTACGCCAACCTCAAGAAGTGCACCTTTTGTACTAACGAGCTTGTGTTTTTAGGCTATGTGGTAAGTTCGCAGGGCATCAAGGTGGACAAATCCAAGATTGAGGCCATCGAGCAATGGCCAACTCCCACATCCGTCCCTGACGTGCGCAGCTTTCTTGGATTGGCGGGCTTTTACCGGCGCTTTGTCAAAGATTTTAGCACCATTGCCGCCCCGTTGACCGCCGTGAAAAAGAAGAATGACAAGTTCCACTGGGGAGAATCACAAGAACAAGCATTTCTCGCCCTCAAGGACACACTCACACATGCACCTGTGTTAGCATTACCAAATTTTCACAAGACTTTTGAAATTGAATGTGATGCTTCTGGTGTAGGTATTGGAGCGGTCCTCATGCAAGACAAGAGGCCTTGTGCCTTCTTCAGTGAGAAACTGGGGGGAGCTGCATTAAACTACCCCACGTACGACAAGGAGTTGTACGCTTTAGTGAGGGCTTTGGAGACTTGGCAACACTATCTTCGCCCTCGGGAGTTCGTGATACACACTGATCACGAGTCATTGAAGTACCTCAAGGGACAACCCAAGTTAAGCAAGCGACATGCCAAATGGGTAAGCTTCATTGACACCTTTTCGTATGTCATTAAGTATAAGACTGGCAAAACGAATGTAGTGGCTGATGCATTATCACGTAGACATTCGTTGCTTGCCCTTCTGGATGCCAAGTTACTAGGGTTCGAAATGGTTAAGGAACTCTACACAAATGATCATGACTTTGGTGATATCTATGTTGCTTGTGTTAAGAACCCGCATGGAAAATACTTCTTGCATGATGGATTTCTATTCCATGTAGATAAACTGTGTGTACCTAATTCTTCCATTCGTGATCTTTTGATTCGAGAGGCACATAGTGGTGTTCTCATGGGCCACTTTGGCATCACCAAGACTCTGGCCATGTTGCAAGAGCACTTTTACTGGCCTCATATGCGTAGAGATGTTGAACGCATGGTTGGTAGATGTGCTACTTGTCACAAGGCAAAGTCTAAGACAAATCCATATGGCTTGTATACCCCATTACCTATCCCTCACCATCCTTGGGTTGATTTGTCTATGGACTTTGTATTAGGATTGCCTAGATCAACAAGGGGTAATGACTCCATCTTTGTTGTGGTTGATAGATTCTCTAAGATGGCTCATTTTATTCCTTGCCACAAAACTGACGATGCATCTCATATTGCTAATATGTTCTTCAAAGAAATTGTCCGTCTGCATGGCCTGCCTAAAACTATTGTCAGTGATAGAGATGTGAAATTCTTGAGTTACTTTTGGAAGACTTTGTGGTCCAAACTAGGCACTAGGTTATTATTCTCCACCACTAGTCATCCACAAAGCGATGGACAAACTGAAGTTGTCAATCGCACACTTGGCACTCTACTTCGGGCCTTGATTAACAAGAATCTTAAGACTTGGGAAGAGTGCCTCCCTCATGTTGAATTCGCCTACAATCGAACTGTGCATAGTGCCACACAATACTCCCCCTTTGAGATTGTTTATGGCTTCAACCCCGTCACCCCCCTTGATTTGGTGCCCTTACCTTCCTCTGACCACACAAGCTTAGATGGGAAAAAGAAAGCTGATTCTGTGCGCAGGTTACATGAGGCCGTCCGAGCAAACATTGAGAAGCGTACGCAGCAATACATCCAGCAAGCCAACAAGCACCGTCGCAAGATGATTTTTGAGCCTGGAGATTGGGTTTGGCTACACTTGAGGAACGAGCGATTTCCCAAGCAACGCCAAAGCAAATTGTCCCCAAGAGGTGATGGACCATTTCGGGTACTCCAACGAGTCAATGACAACGCATACAAGTTGGAGCTACCTGGGGAGTACACTGTTAGTGCAACCTTCAACGTCGCGGACCTAAGCCCATTTCTTGACGAGGAGGATCCAGATTTGAGGGCAAATCCTTCTCAAGAGGAGAGGACTGATGTGTGCACGAGTCTCGGCCCACGCAATAACCCAGTCCGAGTTCCATTGGGCCCAGTCACACGTGCACGGGCCAAGCTCTTCAAAGAATCACTCCAAGCCCTGGTTCGAGTCGTCCAAGACCAACATGGAGTTCACAAAGATATTGAGGGCTTAGAGAGAGACAATCAAGCCATTTGCACCATGATCCAAGCCCACGAAGACTCAAGTGGGCCTTCAAGAGGACCGGCCCTATAGGGCCTTAGCCTTAGTATTTGATAGATTGGATTAATTTGTCTTCATAGCTCATTGGGCCGGCCCATCTTGGACACCAAGATGGCCGAACTCTTTGCCATTGTTTCCTTAGGTTTTCTTAGTCACTTTGGCCTATAAATAGGCTTGCTTTGTAAGGTTTTAGGGTAGTCGTTTTATCAATAAAATTGGTTTAATTCGTTCCTTCTTCTAAGAAGAGAGTTCGAGCACTTTAACTTGCTTTGGCAAGGGTTATTGAGCAATCTTGCGTCCTGTCCTCGATTGTTCATCCGACCTATTCCCCTGGAGTATTCACCTTCATCGGAGCGTCGTCTACCACCTAAATCAAATCGTGTCGTCCGTTTGATTCTAGGTCCCGCGATCCAAGCGTTGGACAACCTTGCTAGATCCTTGGGCAAACGTGCTACGTGTCTCGAAACAAGTTGATCGAGGAACGTATCAGGACACTTTGGTGTCACCAAGACCTTGTGTGCTTTACAGGAACATTTCTGTTGGCCACGCATGAGGCGGGATGTAGAGCGAGTGGTGTCACGCTGCATCACCTGTCACCGTGCCAAGTCCAAGCTCCAACCTTTCAGTTTGTATACACCTCTACCTATCCCTTCAGCACCATGGGTACACACTTTTGCACGATGGCAAACGTAAGGTCCTTACACCTCTCACACCTGCACAAGTTTATGAGGACCAACTACTATTGCAAAGGGAGTGTGAACAAGACCGTCAAAGGAGGAAACTAAAGGCAGTCGACCCTGGTAAAGGCTCCACGTCTACGAGTGAGCCATCAACCAAGGGTCAAGGGAGCACACCTAGGGGTATACATGACAAATCACCTACCGCACCTACCACTAGGAAGCACAACATGATTATTAAGGCTAAAGATGTTAGAAAAGTGGTGAACTCTAATCAGCCTATACTTCTCATGATTTGCAAGCATGTGCTCTTGGATGTTGCTGAGCTCGACAAGGCGTTGCCTGCGAGCATAGTTGCTCTTTTGCAAGAATTTGAGGATGTTTTCCCTGACGAGGTCCCTGATGGCTTACCACCCATTCGGGGAATTGAACACCAAATCGACCTCATTCCTGGAGCACCATTGCCCAACAAACCTGCTTACCGCATGGGCCCTGAGGAGACCAAGGAGCTTCAAAGGCAAGTTGATGGCCTCTTAGGTAAGGGTTGGGTAAAGGAAAGTCTAAGTCCTTGCGCTGTGCCTATGATACTTGTTCCCAAAAAGGACGGTACTTGGCGCATGTGCACTGACTGTCGGGCTGTGAACGCTATCACTGTCAAATATCGTCATCCCATTCCTAGACTTGATGATATGCTTGATGAACTCGATGGTGCCATTATTTTCACCAAAATAGACTTAAGGAGCGGCTATCATCAAATTCGGATGAAAGAGGGCGACGAGTGGAAAACAGCCTTCAAAACCAAACATGGTCTCTATGAGTGGCTAGTCATGCCTTTTGGCTTAACTAATGCCCCTAGCACCTTCATGCGACTAATGAACCATGTGTTGAGACACTTTATTGGCAAGTTTGTCATTGTTTACTTTGATGACATCCTGATCTATAGTCATAGTGAGCATGAGCACCTAGAGCACGTGAGATTAGTTCTTGAGACACTTCGACAGGCGCATCTTTACGCCAACCTCAAGAAGTGCACCTTTTGTACTAACGAGCTTGTGTTTTTAGGCTATGTGGTAAGTTCGCAGGGCATCAAGGTGGACAAATCCAAGATTGAGGCCATCGAGCAATGGCCAACTCCCACATCCGTCCCTGACGTGCGCAGCTTTCTTGGATTGGCGGGCTTTTACCGGCGCTTTGTCAAAGATTTTAGCACCATTGCCGCCCCGTTGACCGCCGTGAAAAAGAAGAATGACAAGTTCCACTGGGGAGAATCACAAGAACAAGCATTTCTCGCCCTCAAGGACACACTCACACATGCACCTGTGTTAGCATTACCAAATTTTCACAAGACTTTTGAAATTGAATGTGATGCTTCTGGTGTAGGTATTGGAGCGGTCCTCATGCAAGACAAGAGGCCTTGTGCCTTCTTCAGTGAGAAACTGGGGGGAGCTGCATTAAACTACCCCACGTACGACAAGGAGTTGTACGCTTTAGTGAGGGCTTTGGAGACTTGGCAACACTATCTTCGCCCTCGGGAGTTCGTGATACACACTGATCACGAGTCATTGAAGTACCTCAAGGGACAACCCAAGTTAAGCAAGCGACATGCCAAATGGGTAAGCTTCATTGACACCTTTTCGTATGTCATTAAGTATAAGACTGGCAAAACGAATGTAGTGGCTGATGCATTATCACGTAGACATTCGTTGCTTGCCCTTCTGGATGCCAAGTTACTAGGGTTCGAAATGGTTAAGGAACTCTACACAAATGATCATGACTTTGGTGATATCTATGTTGCTTGTGTTAAGAACCCGCATGGAAAATACTTCTTGCATGATGGATTTCTATTCCATGTAGATAAACTGTGTGTACCTAATTCTTCCATTCGTGATCTTTTGATTCGAGAGGCACATAGTGGTGTTCTCATGGGCCACTTTGGCATCACCAAGACTCTGGCCATGTTGCAAGAGCACTTTTACTGGCCTCATATGCGTAGAGATGTTGAACGCATGGTTGGTAGATGTGCTACTTGTCACAAGGCAAAGTCTAAGACAAATCCATATGGCTTGTATACCCCATTACCTATCCCTCACCATCCTTGGGTTGATTTGTCTATGGACTTTGTATTAGGATTGCCTAGATCAACAAGGGGTAATGACTCCATCTTTGTTGTGGTTGATAGATTCTCTAAGATGGCTCATTTTATTCCTTGCCACAAAACTGACGATGCATCTCATATTGCTAATATGTTCTTCAAAGAAATTGTCCGTCTGCATGGCCTGCCTAAAACTATTGTCAGTGATAGAGATGTGAAATTCTTGAGTTACTTTTGGAAGACTTTGTGGTCCAAACTAGGCACTAGGTTATTATTCTCCACCACTAGTCATCCACAAAGCGATGGACAAACTGAAGTTGTCAATCGCACACTTGGCACTCTACTTCGGGCCTTGATTAACAAGAATCTTAAGACTTGGGAAGAGTGCCTCCCTCATGTTGAATTCGCCTACAATCGAACTGTGCATAGTGCCACACAATACTCCCCCTTTGAGATTGTTTATGGCTTCAACCCCGTCACCCCCCTTGATTTGGTGCCCTTACCTTCCTCTGACCACACAAGCTTAGATGGGAAAAAGAAAGCTGATTCTGTGCGCAGGTTACATGAGGCCGTCCGAGCAAACATTGAGAAGCGTACGCAGCAATACATCCAGCAAGCCAACAAGCACCGTCGCAAGATGATTTTTGAGCCTGGAGATTGGGTTTGGCTACACTTGAGGAACGAGCGATTTCCCAAGCAACGCCAAAGCAAATTGTCCCCAAGAGGTGATGGACCATTTCGGGTACTCCAACGAGTCAATGACAACGCATACAAGTTGGAGCTACCTGGGGAGTACACTGTTAGTGCAACCTTCAACGTCGCGGACCTAAGCCCATTTCTTGACGAGGAGGATCCAGATTTGAGGGCAAATCCTTCTCAAGAGGAGAGGACTGATGTGTGCACGAGTCTCGGCCCACGCAATAACCCAGTCCGAGTTCCATTGGGCCCAGTCACACGTGCACGGGCCAAGCTCTTCAAAGAATCACTCCAAGCCCTGGTTCGAGTCGTCCAAGACCAACATGGAGTTCACAAAGATATTGAGGGCTTAGAGAGAGACAATCAAGCCATTTGCACCATGATCCAAGCCCACGAAGACTCAAGTGGGCCTTCAAGAGGACCGGCCCTATAGGGCCTTAGCCTTAGTATTTGATAGATTGGATTAATTTGTCTTCATAGCTCATTGGGCCGGCCCATCTTGGACACCAAGATGGCCGAACTCTTTGCCATTGTTTCCTTAGGTTTTCTTAGTCACTTTGGCCTATAAATAGGCTTGCTTTGTAAGGTTTTAGGGTAGTCGTTTTATCAATAAAATTGGTTTAATTCGTTCCTTCTTCTAAGAAGAGAGTTCGAGCACTTTAACTTGCTTTGGCAAGGGTTATTGAGCAATCTTGCGTCCTGTCCTCGATTGTTCATCCGACCTATTCCCCTGGAGTATTCACCTTCATCGGAGCGTCGTCTACCACCTAAATCAAATCGTGTCGTCCGTTTGATTCTAGGTCCCGCGATCCAAGCGTTGGACAACCTTGCTAGATCCTTGGGCAAACGTGCTACGTGTCTCGAAACAAGTTGATCGAGGAACGTATCAGGACACTTTGGTGTCACCAAGACCTTGTGTGCTTTACAGGAACATTTCTGTTGGCCACGCATGAGGCGGGATGTAGAGCGAGTGGTGTCACGCTGCATCACCTGTCACCGTGCCAAGTCCAAGCTCCAACCTTTCAGTTTGTATACACCTCTACCTATCCCTTCAGCACCATGGGTACACACTTTTGCACGATGGCAAACGTAAGGTCCTTACACCTCTCACACCTGCACAAGTTTATGAGGACCAACTACTATTGCAAAGGGAGTGTGAACAAGACCGTCAAAGGAGGAAACTAAAGGCAGTCGACCCTGGTAAAGGCTCCACGTCTACGAGTGAGCCATCAACCAAGGGTCAAGGGAGCACACCTAGGGGTATACATGACAAATCACCTACCGCACCTACCACTAGGAAGCACAACATGATTATTAAGGCTAAAGATGTTAGAAAAGTGGTGAACTCTAATCAGCCTATACTTCTCATGATTTGCAAGCATGTGCTCTTGGATGTTGCTGAGCTCGACAAGGCGTTGCCTGCGAGCATAGTTGCTCTTTTGCAAGAATTTGAGGATGTTTTCCCTGACGAGGTCCCTGATGGCTTACCACCCATTCGGGGAATTGAACACCAAATCGACCTCATTCCTGGAGCACCATTGCCCAACAAACCTGCTTACCGCATGGGCCCTGAGGAGACCAAGGAGCTTCAAAGGCAAGTTGATGGCCTCTTAGGTAAGGGTTGGGTAAAGGAAAGTCTAAGTCCTTGCGCTGTGCCTATGATACTTGTTCCCAAAAAGGACGGTACTTGGCGCATGTGCACTGACTGTCGGGCTGTGAACGCTATCACTGTCAAATATCGTCATCCCATTCCTAGACTTGATGATATGCTTGATGAACTCGATGGTGCCATTATTTTCACCAAAATAGACTTAAGGAGCGGCTATCATCAAATTCGGATGAAAGAGGGCGACGAGTGGAAAACAGCCTTCAAAACCAAACATGGTCTCTATGAGTGGCTAGTCATGCCTTTTGGCTTAACTAATGCCCCTAGCACCTTCATGCGACTAATGAACCATGTGTTGAGACACTTTATTGGCAAGTTTGTCATTGTTTACTTTGATGACATCCTGATCTATAGTCATAGTGAGCATGAGCACCTAGAGCACGTGAGATTAGTTCTTGAGACACTTCGACAGGCGCATCTTTACGCCAACCTCAAGAAGTGCACCTTTTGTACTAACGAGCTTGTGTTTTTAGGCTATGTGGTAAGTTCGCAGGGCATCAAGGTGGACAAATCCAAGATTGAGGCCATCGAGCAATGGCCAACTCCCACATCCGTCCCTGACGTGCGCAGCTTTCTTGGATTGGCGGGCTTTTACCGGCGCTTTGTCAAAGATTTTAGCACCATTGCCGCCCCGTTGACCGCCGTGAAAAAGAAGAATGACAAGTTCCACTGGGGAGAATCACAAGAACAAGCATTTCTCGCCCTCAAGGACACACTCACACATGCACCTGTGTTAGCATTACCAAATTTTCACAAGACTTTTGAAATTGAATGTGATGCTTCTGGTGTAGGTATTGGAGCGGTCCTCATGCAAGACAAGAGGCCTTGTGCCTTCTTCAGTGAGAAACTGGGGGGAGCTGCATTAAACTACCCCACGTACGACAAGGAGTTGTACGCTTTAGTGAGGGCTTTGGAGACTTGGCAACACTATCTTCGCCCTCGGGAGTTCGTGATACACACTGATCACGAGTCATTGAAGTACCTCAAGGGACAACCCAAGTTAAGCAAGCGACATGCCAAATGGGTAAGCTTCATTGACACCTTTTCGTATGTCATTAAGTATAAGACTGGCAAAACGAATGTAGTGGCTGATGCATTATCACGTAGACATTCGTTGCTTGCCCTTCTGGATGCCAAGTTACTAGGGTTCGAAATGGTTAAGGAACTCTACACAAATGATCATGACTTTGGTGATATCTATGTTGCTTGTGTTAAGAACCCGCATGGAAAATATTCTATTCCATGTAGATAAACTGTGTGTACCTAATTCTTCCATTCGTGATCTTTTGATTCGAGAGGCACATAGTGGTGGTCTCATGGGCCACTTTGGCATCACCAAGACTCTGGCCATGTTCCAAGAGCACTTTTACTGGCCTCATATGCGTAGAGATGTTGAACGCATGGTTTGTAGATGTGCTACTTGTCACAAGGCAAAGTCTAAGACAAATCCATATGGCTTGTATACCCCATTACCTATCCCTCACCATCCTTGGGTTGATTTGTCTATGGACTTTGTATTAGGATTGCCTAGATCAACAAGGGGTAATGACTCCATCTTTGTTGTGGTTGATAGATTCTCTAAGATGGCTCATTTTATTCCTTGCCACAAAACTGACGATGCATCTCATATTGCTAATATGTTCTTCAAAGAAATTGTCCGTCTGCATGGCCTGCCTAAAACTATTGTCAGTGATAGAGATGTGAAATTCTTGAGTTACTTTTGGAAGACTTTGTGGTCCAAACTAGGCACTAGGTTATTATTCTCCACCACTAGTCATCCACAAAGCGATGGACAAACTGAAGTTGTCAATCGCACACTTGGCACTCTACTTCGGGCCTTGATTAACAAGAATCTTAAGACTTGGGAAGAGTGCCTCCCTCATGTTGAATTCGCCTACAATCGAACTGTGCATAGTGCCACACAATACTCCCCCTTTGAGATTGTTTATGGCTTCAACCCCGTCACCCCCCTTGATTTGGTGCCCTTACCTTCCTCTGACCACACAAGCTTAGATGGGAAAAAGAAAGCTGATTCTGTGCGCAGGTTACATGAGGCCGTCCGAGCAAACATTGAGAAGCGTACGCAGCAATACATCCAGCAAGCCAACAAGCACCGTCGCAAGATGATTTTTGAGCCTGGAGATTGGGTTTGGCTACACTTGAGGAACGAGCGATTTCCCAAGCAACGCCAAAGCAAATTGTCCCCAAGAGGTGATGGACCATTTCGGGTACTCCAACGAGTCAATGACAACGCATACAAGTTGGAGCTACCTGGGGAGTACACTGTTAGTGCAACCTTCAACGTCGCGGACCTAAGCCCATTTCTTGACGAGGAGGATCCAGATTTGAGGGCAAATCCTTCTCAAGAGGAGAGGACTGATGTGTGCACGAGTCTCGGCCCACGCAATAACCCAGTCCGAGTTCCATTGGGCCCAGTCACACGTGCACGGGCCAAGCTCTTCAAAGAATCACTCCAAGCCCTGGTTCGAGTCGTCCAAGACCAACATGGAGTTCACAAAGATATTGAGGGCTTAGAGAGAGACAATCAAGCCATTTGCACCATGATCCAAGCCCACGAAGACTCAAGTGGGCCTTCAAGAGGACCGGCCCTATAGGGCCTTAGCCTTAGTATTTGATAGATTGGATTAATTTGTCTTCATAGCTCATTGGGCCGGCCCATCTTGGACACCAAGATGGCCGAACTCTTTGCCATTGTTTCCTTAGGTTTTCTTAGTCACTTTGGCCTATAAATAGGCTTGCTTTGTAAGGTTTTAGGGTAGTCGTTTTATCAATAAAATTGGTTTAATTCGTTCCTTCTTCTAAGAAGAGAGTTCGAGCACTTTAACTTGCTTTGGCAAGGGTTATTGAGCAATCTTGCGTCCTGTCCTCGATTGTTCATCCGACCTATTCCCCTGGAGTATTCACCTTCATCGGAGCGTCGTCTACCACCTAAATCAAATCGTGTCGTCCGTTTGATTCTAGGTCCCGCGATCCAAGCGTTGGACAACCTTGCTAGATCCTTGGGCAAACGTGCTACGTGTCTCGAAACAAGTTGATCGAGGAACGTATCAGGACACTTTGGTGTCACCAAGACCTTGTGTGCTTTACAGGAACATTTCTGTTGGCCACGCATGAGGCGGGATGTAGAGCGAGTGGTGTCACGCTGCATCACCTGTCACCGTGCCAAGTCCAAGCTCCAACCTTTCAGTTTGTATACACCTCTACCTATCCCTTCAGCACCATGGGTACACACTTTTGCACGATGGCAAACGTAAGGTCCTTACACCTCTCACACCTGCACAAGTTTATGAGGACCAACTACTATTGCAAAGGGAGTGTGAACAAGACCGTCAAAGGAGGAAACTAAAGGCAGTCGACCCTGGTAAAGGCTCCACGTCTACGAGTGAGCCATCAACCAAGGGTCAAGGGAGCACACCTAGGGGTATACATGACAAATCACCTACCGCACCTACCACTAGGAAGCACAACATGATTATTAAGGCTAAAGATGTTAGAAAAGTGGTGAACTCTAATCAGCCTATACTTCTCATGATTTGCAAGCATGTGCTCTTGGATGTTGCTGAGCTCGACAAGGCGTTGCCTGCGAGCATAGTTGCTCTTTTGCAAGAATTTGAGGATGTTTTCCCTGACGAGGTCCCTGATGGCTTACCACCCATTCGGGGAATTGAACACCAAATCGACCTCATTCCTGGAGCACCATTGCCCAACAAACCTGCTTACCGCATGGGCCCTGAGGAGACCAAGGAGCTTCAAAGGCAAGTTGATGGCCTCTTAGGTAAGGGTTGGGTAAAGGAAAGTCTAAGTCCTTGCGCTGTGCCTATGATACTTGTTCCCAAAAAGGACGGTACTTGGCGCATGTGCACTGACTGTCGGGCTGTGAACGCTATCACTGTCAAATATCGTCATCCCATTCCTAGACTTGATGATATGCTTGATGAACTCGATGGTGCCATTATTTTCACCAAAATAGACTTAAGGAGCGGCTATCATCAAATTCGGATGAAAGAGGGCGACGAGTGGAAAACAGCCTTCAAAACCAAACATGGTCTCTATGAGTGGCTAGTCATGCCTTTTGGCTTAACTAATGCCCCTAGCACCTTCATGCGACTAATGAACCATGTGTTGAGACACTTTATTGGCAAGTTTGTCATTGTTTACTTTGATGACATCCTGATCTATAGTCATAGTGAGCATGAGCACCTAGAGCACGTGAGATTAGTTCTTGAGACACTTCGACAGGCGCATCTTTACGCCAACCTCAAGAAGTGCACCTTTTGTACTAACGAGCTTGTGTTTTTAGGCTATGTGGTAAGTTCGCAGGGCATCAAGGTGGACAAATCCAAGATTGAGGCCATCGAGCAATGGCCAACTCCCACATCCGTCCCTGACGTGCGCAGCTTTCTTGGATTGGCGGGCTTTTACCGGCGCTTTGTCAAAGATTTTAGCACCATTGCCGCCCCGTTGACCGCCGTGAAAAAGAAGAATGACAAGTTCCACTGGGGAGAATCACAAGAACAAGCATTTCTCGCCCTCAAGGACACACTCACACATGCACCTGTGTTAGCATTACCAAATTTTCACAAGACTTTTGAAATTGAATGTGATGCTTCTGGTGTAGGTATTGGAGCGGTCCTCATGCAAGACAAGAGGCCTTGTGCCTTCTTCAGTGAGAAACTGGGGGGAGCTGCATTAAACTACCCCACGTACGACAAGGAGTTGTACGCTTTAGTGAGGGCTTTGGAGACTTGGCAACACTATCTTCGCCCTCGGGAGTTCGTGATACACACTGATCACGAGTCATTGAAGTACCTCAAGGGACAACCCAAGTTAAGCAAGCGACATGCCAAATGGGTAAGCTTCATTGACACCTTTTCGTATGTCATTAAGTATAAGACTGGCAAAACGAATGTAGTGGCTGATGCATTATCACGTAGACATTCGTTGCTTGCCCTTCTGGATGCCAAGTTACTAGGGTTCGAAATGGTTAAGGAACTCTACACAAATGATCATGACTTTGGTGATATCTATGTTGCTTGTGTTAAGAACCCGCATGGAAAATATTCTATTCCATGTAGATAAACTGTGTGTACCTAATTCTTCCATTCGTGATCTTTTGATTCGAGAGGCACATAGTGGTGGTCTCATGGGCCACTTTGGCATCACCAAGACTCTGGCCATGTTGCAAGAGCACTTTTACTGGCCTCATATGCGTAGAGATGTTGAACGCATGGTTGGTAGATGTGCTACTTGTCACAAGGCAAAGTCTAAGACAAATCCATATGGCTTGTATACCCCATTACCTATCCCTCACCATCCTTGGGTTGATTTGTCTATGGACTTTGTATTAGGATTGCCTAGATCAACAAGGGGTAATGACTCCATCTTTGTTGTGGTTGATAGATTCTCTAAGATGGCTCATTTTATTCCTTGCCACAAAACTGACGATGCATCTCATATTGCTAATATGTTCTTCAAAGAAATTGTCCGTCTGCATGGCCTGCCTAAAACTATTGTCAGTGATAGAGATGTGAAATTCTTGAGTTACTTTTGGAAGACTTTGTGGTCCAAACTAGGCACTAGGTTATTATTCTCCACCACTAGTCATCCACAAAGCGATGGACAAACTGAAGTTGTCAATCGCACACTTGGCACTCTACTTCGGGCCTTGATTAACAAGAATCTTAAGACTTGGGAAGAGTGCCTCCCTCATGTTGAATTCGCCTACAATCGAACTGTGCATAGTGCCACACAATACTCCCCCTTTGAGATTGTTTATGGCTTCAACCCCGTCACCCCCCTTGATTTGGTGCCCTTACCTTCCTCTGACCACACAAGCTTAGATGGGAAAAAGAAAGCTGATTCTGTGCGCAGGTTACATGAGGCCGTCCGAGCAAACATTGAGAAGCGTACGCAGCAATACATCCAGCAAGCCAACAAGCACCGTCGCAAGATGATTTTTGAGCCTGGAGATTGGGTTTGGCTACACTTGAGGAACGAGCGATTTCCCAAGCAACGCCAAAGCAAATTGTCCCCAAGAGGTGATGGACCATTTCGGGTACTCCAACGAGTCAATGACAACGCATACAAGTTGGAGCTACCTGGGGAGTACACTGTTAGTGCAACCTTCAACGTCGCGGACCTAAGCCCATTTCTTGACGAGGAGGATCCAGATTTGAGGGCAAATCCTTCTCAAGAGGAGAGGACTGATGTGTGCACGAGTCTCGGCCCACGCAATAACCCAGTCCGAGTTCCATTGGGCCCAGTCACACGTGCACGGGCCAAGCTCTTCAAAGAATCACTCCAAGCCCTGGTTCGAGTCGTCCAAGACCAACATGGAGTTCACAAAGATATTGAGGGCTTAGAGAGAGACAATCAAGCCATTTGCACCATGATCCAAGCCCACGAAGACTCAAGTGGGCCTTCAAGAGGACCGGCCCTATAGGGCCTTAGCCTTAGTATTTGATAGATTGGAATAGCTCATTGGGCCGGCCCATCTTGGACACCAAGATGGCCGAACTCTTTGCCATTGTTTCCTTAGGTTTTCTTAGTCACTTTGGCCTATAAATAGGCTTGCTTTGTAAGGTTTTAGGGTAGTCGTTTTATCAATAAAATTGGTTTAATTCGTTCCTTCTTCTAAGAAGAGAGTTCGAGCACTTTAACTTGCTTTGGCAAGGGTTATTGAGCAATCTTGCGTCCTGTCCTCGATTGTTCATCCGACCTATTCCCCTGGAGTATTCACCTTCATCGGAGCGTCGTCTACCACCTAAATCAAATCGTGTCGTCCGTTTGATTCTAGGTCCCGCGATCCAAGCGTTGGACAACCTTGCTAGATCCTTGGGCAAACGTGCTACGTGTCTCGAAACAAGTTGATCGAGGAACGTATCAGGACACTTTGGTGTCACCAAGACCTTGTGTGCTTTACAGGAACATTTCTGTTGGCCACGCATGAGGCGGGATGTAGAGCGAGTGGTGTCACGCTGCATCACCTGTCACCGTGCCAAGTCCAAGCTCCAACCTTTCAGTTTGTATACACCTCTACCTATCCCTTCAGCACCATGGGTACACACTTTTGCACGATGGCAAACGTAAGGTCCTTACACCTCTCACACCTGCACAAGTTTATGAGGACCAACTACTATTGCAAAGGGAGTGTGAACAAGACCGTCAAAGGAGGAAACTAAAGGCAGTCGACCCTGGTAAAGGCTCCACGTCTACGAGTGAGCCATCAACCAAGGGTCAAGGGAGCACACCTAGGGGTATACATGACAAATCACCTACCGCACCTACCACTAGGAAGCACAACATGATTATTAAGGCTAAAGATGTTAGAAAAGTGGTGAACTCTAATCAGCCTATACTTCTCATGATTTGCAAGCATGTGCTCTTGGATGTTGCTGAGCTCGACAAGGCGTTGCCTGCGAGCATAGTTGCTCTTTTGCAAGAATTTGAGGATGTTTTCCCTGACGAGGTCCCTGATGGCTTACCACCCATTCGGGGAATTGAACACCAAATCGACCTCATTCCTGGAGCACCATTGCCCAACAAACCTGCTTACCGCATGGGCCCTGAGGAGACCAAGGAGCTTCAAAGGCAAGTTGATGGCCTCTTAGGTAAGGGTTGGGTAAAGGAAAGTCTAAGTCCTTGCGCTGTGCCTATGATACTTGTTCCCAAAAAGGACGGTACTTGGCGCATGTGCACTGACTGTCGGGCTGTGAACGCTATCACTGTCAAATATCGTCATCCCATTCCTAGACTTGATGATATGCTTGATGAACTCGATGGTGCCATTATTTTCACCAAAATAGACTTAAGGAGCGGCTATCATCAAATTCGGATGAAAGAGGGCGACGAGTGGAAAACAGCCTTCAAAACCAAACATGGTCTCTATGAGTGGCTAGTCATGCCTTTTGGCTTAACTAATGCCCCTAGCACCTTCATGCGACTAATGAACCATGTGTTGAGACACTTTATTGGCAAGTTTGTCATTGTTTACTTTGATGACATCCTGATCTATAGTCATAGTGAGCATGAGCACCTAGAGCACGTGAGATTAGTTCTTGAGACACTTCGACAGGCGCATCTTTACGCCAACCTCAAGAAGTGCACCTTTTGTACTAACGAGCTTGTGTTTTTAGGCTATGTGGTAAGTTCGCAGGGCATCAAGGTGGACAAATCCAAGATTGAGGCCATCGAGCAATGGCCAACTCCCACATCCGTCCCTGACGTGCGCAGCTTTCTTGGATTGGCGGGCTTTTACCGGCGCTTTGTCAAAGATTTTAGCACCATTGCCGCCCCGTTGACCGCCGTGAAAAAGAAGAATGACAAGTTCCACTGGGGAGAATCACAAGAACAAGCATTTCTCGCCCTCAAGGACACACTCACACATGCACCTGTGTTAGCATTACCAAATTTTCACAAGACTTTTGAAATTGAATGTGATGCTTCTGGTGTAGGTATTGGAGCGGTCCTCATGCAAGACAAGAGGCCTTGTGCCTTCTTCAGTGAGAAACTGGGGGGAGCTGCATTAAACTACCCCACGTACGACAAGGAGTTGTACGCTTTAGTGAGGGCTTTGGAGACTTGGCAACACTATCTTCGCCCTCGGGAGTTCGTGATACACACTGATCACGAGTCATTGAAGTACCTCAAGGGACAACCCAAGTTAAGCAAGCGACATGCCAAATGGGTAAGCTTCATTGACACCTTTTCGTATGTCATTAAGTATAAGACTGGCAAAACGAATGTAGTGGCTGATGCATTATCACGTAGACATTCGTTGCTTGCCCTTCTGGATGCCAAGTTACTAGGGTTCGAAATGGTTAAGGAACTCTACACAAATGATCATGACTTTGGTGATATCTATGTTGCTTGTGTTAAGAACCCGCATGGAAAATATTCTATTCCATGTAGATAAACTGTGTGTACCTAATTCTTCCATTCGTGATCTTTTGATTCGAGAGGCACATAGTGGTGGTCTCATGGGCCACTTTGGCATCACCAAGACTCTGGCCATGTTGCAAGAGCACTTTTACTGGCCTCATATGCGTAGAGATGTTGAACGCATGGTTGGTAGATGTGCTACTTGTCACAAGGCAAAGTCTAAGACAAATCCATATGGCTTGTATACCCCATTACCTATCCCTCACCATCCTTGGGTTGATTTGTCTATGGACTTTGTATTAGGATTGCCTAGATCAACAAGGGGTAATGACTCCATCTTTGTTGTGGTTGATAGATTCTCTAAGATGGCTCATTTTATTCCTTGCCACAAAACTGACGATGCATCTCATATTGCTAATATGTTCTTCAAAGAAATTGTCCGTCTGCATGGCCTGCCTAAAACTATTGTCAGTGATAGAGATGTGAAATTCTTGAGTTACTTTTGGAAGACTTTGTGGTCCAAACTAGGCACTAGGTTATTATTCTCCACCACTAGTCATCCACAAAGCGATGGACAAACTGAAGTTGTCAATCGCACACTTGGCACTCTACTTCGGGCCTTGATTAACAAGAATCTTAAGACTTGGGAAGAGTGCCTCCCTCATGTTGAATTCGCCTACAATCGAACTGTGCATAGTGCCACACAATACTCCCCCTTTGAGATTGTTTATGGCTTCAACCCCGTCACCCCCCTTGATTTGGTGCCCTTACCTTCCTCTGACCACACAAGCTTAGATGGGAAAAAGAAAGCTGATTCTGTGCGCAGGTTACATGAGGCCGTCCGAGCAAACATTGAGAAGCGTACGCAGCAATACATCCAGCAAGCCAACAAGCACCGTCGCAAGATGATTTTTGAGCCTGGAGATTGGGTTTGGCTACACTTGAGGAACGAGCGATTTCCCAAGCAACGCCAAAGCAAATTGTCCCCAAGAGGTGATGGACCATTTCGGGTACTCCAACGAGTCAATGACAACGCATACAAGTTGGAGCTACCTGGGGAGTACACTGTTAGTGCAACCTTCAACGTCGCGGACCTAAGCCCATTTCTTGACGAGGAGGATCCAGATTTGAGGGCAAATCCTTCTCAAGAGGAGAGGACTGATGTGTGCACGAGTCTCGGCCCACGCAATAACCCAGTCCGAGTTCCATTGGGCCCAGTCACACGTGCACGGGCCAAGCTCTTCAAAGAATCACTCCAAGCCCTGGTTCGAGTCGTCCAAGACCAACATGGAGTTCACAAAGATATTGAGGGCTTAGAGAGAGACAATCAAGCCATTTGCACCATGATCCAAGCCCACGAAGACTCAAGTGGGCCTTCAAGAGGACCGGCCCTATAGGGCCTTAGCCTTAGTATTTGATAGATTGGAATAGCTCATTGGGCCGGCCCATCTTGGACACCAAGATGGCCGAACTCTTTGCCATTGTTTCCTTAGGTTTTCTTAGTCACTTTGGCCTATAAATAGGCTTGCTTTGTAAGGTTTTAGGGTAGTCGTTTTATCAATAAAATTGGTTTAATTCGTTCCTTCTTCTAAGAAGAGAGTTCGAGCACTTTAACTTGCTTTGGCAAGGGTTATTGAGCAATCTTGCGTCCTGTCCTCGATTGTTCATCCGACCTATTCCCCTGGAGTATTCACCTTCATCGGAGCGTCGTCTACCACCTAAATCAAATCGTGTCGTCCGTTTGATTCTAGGTCCCGCGATCCAAGCGTTGGACAACCTTGCTAGATCCTTGGGCAAACGTGCTACGTGTCTCGAAACAAGTTGATCGAGGAACGTATCAGGACACTTTGGTGTCACCAAGACCTTGTGTGCTTTACAGGAACATTTCTGTTGGCCACGCATGAGGCGGGATGTAGAGCGAGTGGTGTCACGCTGCATCACCTGTCACCGTGCCAAGTCCAAGCTCCAACCTTTCAGTTTGTATACACCTCTACCTATCCCTTCAGCACCATGGGTACACACTTTTGCACGATGGCAAACGTAAGGTCCTTACACCTCTCACACCTGCACAAGTTTATGAGGACCAACTACTATTGCAAAGGGAGTGTGAACAAGACCGTCAAAGGAGGAAACTAAAGGCAGTCGACCCTGGTAAAGGCTCCACGTCTACGAGTGAGCCATCAACCAAGGGTCAAGGGAGCACACCTAGGGGTATACATGACAAATCACCTACCGCACCTACCACTAGGAAGCACAACATGATTATTAAGGCTAAAGATGTTAGAAAAGTGGTGAACTCTAATCAGCCTATACTTCTCATGATTTGCAAGCATGTGCTCTTGGATGTTGCTGAGCTCGACAAGGCGTTGCCTGCGAGCATAGTTGCTCTTTTGCAAGAATTTGAGGATGTTTTCCCTGACGAGGTCCCTGATGGCTTACCACCCATTCGGGGAATTGAACACCAAATCGACCTCATTCCTGGAGCACCATTGCCCAACAAACCTGCTTACCGCATGGGCCCTGAGGAGACCAAGGAGCTTCAAAGGCAAGTTGATGGCCTCTTAGGTAAGGGTTGGGTAAAGGAAAGTCTAAGTCCTTGCGCTGTGCCTATGATACTTGTTCCCAAAAAGGACGGTACTTGGCGCATGTGCACTGACTGTCGGGCTGTGAACGCTATCACTGTCAAATATCGTCATCCCATTCCTAGACTTGATGATATGCTTGATGAACTCGATGGTGCCATTATTTTCACCAAAATAGACTTAAGGAGCGGCTATCATCAAATTCGGATGAAAGAGGGCGACGAGTGGAAAACAGCCTTCAAAACCAAACATGGTCTCTATGAGTGGCTAGTCATGCCTTTTGGCTTAACTAATGCCCCTAGCACCTTCATGCGACTAATGAACCATGTGTTGAGACACTTTATTGGCAAGTTTGTCATTGTTTACTTTGATGACATCCTGATCTATAGTCATAGTGAGCATGAGCACCTAGAGCACGTGAGATTAGTTCTTGAGACACTTCGACAGGCGCATCTTTACGCCAACCTCAAGAAGTGCACCTTTTGTACTAACGAGCTTGTGTTTTTAGGCTATGTGGTAAGTTCGCAGGGCATCAAGGTGGACAAATCCAAGATTGAGGCCATCGAGCAATGGCCAACTCCCACATCCGTCCCTGACGTGCGCAGCTTTCTTGGATTGGCGGGCTTTTACCGGCGCTTTGTCAAAGATTTTAGCACCATTGCCGCCCCGTTGACCGCCGTGAAAAAGAAGAATGACAAGTTCCACTGGGGAGAATCACAAGAACAAGCATTTCTCGCCCTCAAGGACACACTCACACATGCACCTGTGTTAGCATTACCAAATTTTCACAAGACTTTTGAAATTGAATGTGATGCTTCTGGTGTAGGTATTGGAGCGGTCCTCATGCAAGACAAGAGGCCTTGTGCCTTCTTCAGTGAGAAACTGGGGGGAGCTGCATTAAACTACCCCACGTACGACAAGGAGTTGTACGCTTTAGTGAGGGCTTTGGAGACTTGGCAACACTATCTTCGCCCTCGGGAGTTCGTGATACACACTGATCACGAGTCATTGAAGTACCTCAAGGGACAACCCAAGTTAAGCAAGCGACATGCCAAATGGGTAAGCTTCATTGACACCTTTTCGTATGTCATTAAGTATAAGACTGGCAAAACGAATGTAGTGGCTGATGCATTATCACGTAGACATTCGTTGCTTGCCCTTCTGGATGCCAAGTTACTAGGGTTCGAAATGGTTAAGGAACTCTACACAAATGATCATGACTTTGGTGATATCTATGTTGCTTGTGTTAAGAACCCGCATGGAAAATATTCTATTCCATGTAGATAAACTGTGTGTACCTAATTCTTCCATTCGTGATCTTTTGATTCGAGAGGCACATAGTGGTGGTCTCATGGGCCACTTTGGCATCACCAAGACTCTGGCCATGTTGCAAGAGCACTTTTACTGGCCTCATATGCGTAGAGATGTTGAACGCATGGTTGGTAGATGTGCTACTTGTCACAAGGCAAAGTCTAAGACAAATCCATATGGCTTGTATACCCCATTACCTATCCCTCACCATCCTTGGGTTGATTTGTCTATGGACTTTGTATTAGGATTGCCTAGATCAACAAGGGGTAATGACTCCATCTTTGTTGTGGTTGATAGATTCTCTAAGATGGCTCATTTTATTCCTTGCCACAAAACTGACGATGCATCTCATATTGCTAATATGTTCTTCAAAGAAATTGTCCGTCTGCATGGCCTGCCTAAAACTATTGTCAGTGATAGAGATGTGAAATTCTTGAGTTACTTTTGGAAGACTTTGTGGTCCAAACTAGGCACTAGGTTATTATTCTCCACCACTAGTCATCCACAAAGCGATGGACAAACTGAAGTTGTCAATCGCACACTTGGCACTCTACTTCGGGCCTTGATTAACAAGAATCTTAAGACTTGGGAAGAGTGCCTCCCTCATGTTGAATTCGCCTACAATCGAACTGTGCATAGTGCCACACAATACTCCCCCTTTGAGATTGTTTATGGCTTCAACCCCGTCACCCCCCTTGATTTGGTGCCCTTACCTTCCTCTGACCACACAAGCTTAGATGGGAAAAAGAAAGCTGATTCTGTGCGCAGGTTACATGAGGCCGTCCGAGCAAACATTGAGAAGCGTACGCAGCAATACATCCAGCAAGCCAACAAGCACCGTCGCAAGATGATTTTTGAGCCTGGAGATTGGGTTTGGCTACACTTGAGGAACGAGCGATTTCCCAAGCAACGCCAAAGCAAATTGTCCCCAAGAGGTGATGGACCATTTCGGGTACTCCAACGAGTCAATGACAACGCATACAAGTTGGAGCTACCTGGGGAGTACACTGTTAGTGCAACCTTCAACGTCGCGGACCTAAGCCCATTTCTTGACGAGGAGGATCCAGATTTGAGGGCAAATCCTTCTCAAGAGGAGAGGACTGATGTGTGCACGAGTCTCGGCCCACGCAATAACCCAGTCCGAGTTCCATTGGGCCCAGTCACACGTGCACGGGCCAAGCTCTTCAAAGAATCACTCCAAGCCCTGGTTCGAGTCGTCCAAGACCAACATGGAGTTCACAAAGATATTGAGGGCTTAGAGAGAGACAATCAAGCCATTTGCACCATGATCCAAGCCCACGAAGACTCAAGTGGGCCTTCAAGAGGACCGGCCCTATAGGGCCTTAGCCTTAGTATTTGATAGATTGGAATAGCTCATTGGGCCGGCCCATCTTGGACACCAAGATGGCCGAACTCTTTGCCATTGTTTCCTTAGGTTTTCTTAGTCACTTTGGCCTATAAATAGGCTTGCTTTGTAAGGTTTTAGGGTAGTCGTTTTATCAATAAAATTGGTTTAATTCGTTCCTTCTTCTAAGAAGAGAGTTCGAGCACTTTAACTTGCTTTGGCAAGGGTTATTGAGCAATCTTGCGTCCTGTCCTCGATTGTTCATCCGACCTATTCCCCTGGAGTATTCACCTTCATCGGAGCGTCGTCTACCACCTAAATCAAATCGTGTCGTCCGTTTGATTCTAGGTCCCGCGATCCAAGCGTTGGACAACCTTGCTAGATCCTTGGGCAAACGTGCTACGTGTCTCGAAACAAGTTGATCGAGGAACGTATCAGGACACTTTGGTGTCACCAAGACCTTGTGTGCTTTACAGGAACATTTCTGTTGGCCACGCATGAGGCGGGATGTAGAGCGAGTGGTGTCACGCTGCATCACCTGTCACCGTGCCAAGTCCAAGCTCCAACCTTTCAGTTTGTATACACCTCTACCTATCCCTTCAGCACCATGGGTACACACTTTTGCACGATGGCAAACGTAAGGTCCTTACACCTCTCACACCTGCACAAGTTTATGAGGACCAACTACTATTGCAAAGGGAGTGTGAACAAGACCGTCAAAGGAGGAAACTAAAGGCAGTCGACCCTGGTAAAGGCTCCACGTCTACGAGTGAGCCATCAACCAAGGGTCAAGGGAGCACACCTAGGGGTATACATGACAAATCACCTACCGCACCTACCACTAGGAAGCACAACATGATTATTAAGGCTAAAGATGTTAGAAAAGTGGTGAACTCTAATCAGCCTATACTTCTCATGATTTGCAAGCATGTGCTCTTGGATGTTGCTGAGCTCGACAAGGCGTTGCCTGCGAGCATAGTTGCTCTTTTGCAAGAATTTGAGGATGTTTTCCCTGACGAGGTCCCTGATGGCTTACCACCCATTCGGGGAATTGAACACCAAATCGACCTCATTCCTGGAGCACCATTGCCCAACAAACCTGCTTACCGCATGGGCCCTGAGGAGACCAAGGAGCTTCAAAGGCAAGTTGATGGCCTCTTAGGTAAGGGTTGGGTAAAGGAAAGTCTAAGTCCTTGCGCTGTGCCTATGATACTTGTTCCCAAAAAGGACGGTACTTGGCGCATGTGCACTGACTGTCGGGCTGTGAACGCTATCACTGTCAAATATCGTCATCCCATTCCTAGACTTGATGATATGCTTGATGAACTCGATGGTGCCATTATTTTCACCAAAATAGACTTAAGGAGCGGCTATCATCAAATTCGGATGAAAGAGGGCGACGAGTGGAAAACAGCCTTCAAAACCAAACATGGTCTCTATGAGTGGCTAGTCATGCCTTTTGGCTTAACTAATGCCCCTAGCACCTTCATGCGACTAATGAACCATGTGTTGAGACACTTTATTGGCAAGTTTGTCATTGTTTACTTTGATGACATCCTGATCTATAGTCATAGTGAGCATGAGCACCTAGAGCACGTGAGATTAGTTCTTGAGACACTTCGACAGGCGCATCTTTACGCCAACCTCAAGAAGTGCACCTTTTGTACTAACGAGCTTGTGTTTTTAGGCTATGTGGTAAGTTCGCAGGGCATCAAGGTGGACAAATCCAAGATTGAGGCCATCGAGCAATGGCCAACTCCCACATCCGTCCCTGACGTGCGCAGCTTTCTTGGATTGGCGGGCTTTTACCGGCGCTTTGTCAAAGATTTTAGCACCATTGCCGCCCCGTTGACCGCCGTGAAAAAGAAGAATGACAAGTTCCACTGGGGAGAATCACAAGAACAAGCATTTCTCGCCCTCAAGGACACACTCACACATGCACCTGTGTTAGCATTACCAAATTTTCACAAGACTTTTGAAATTGAATGTGATGCTTCTGGTGTAGGTATTGGAGCGGTCCTCATGCAAGACAAGAGGCCTTGTGCCTTCTTCAGTGAGAAACTGGGGGGAGCTGCATTAAACTACCCCACGTACGACAAGGAGTTGTACGCTTTAGTGAGGGCTTTGGAGACTTGGCAACACTATCTTCGCCCTCGGGAGTTCGTGATACACACTGATCACGAGTCATTGAAGTACCTCAAGGGACAACCCAAGTTAAGCAAGCGACATGCCAAATGGGTAAGCTTCATTGACACCTTTTCGTATGTCATTAAGTATAAGACTGGCAAAACGAATGTAGTGGCTGATGCATTATCACGTAGACATTCGTTGCTTGCCCTTCTGGATGCCAAGTTACTAGGGTTCGAAATGGTTAAGGAACTCTACACAAATGATCATGACTTTGGTGATATCTATGTTGCTTGTGTTAAGAACCCGCATGGAAAATATTCTATTCCATGTAGATAAACTGTGTGTACCTAATTCTTCCATTCGTGATCTTTTGATTCGAGAGGCACATAGTGGTGGTCTCATGGGCCACTTTGGCATCACCAAGACTCTGGCCATGTTGCAAGAGCACTTTTACTGGCCTCATATGCGTAGAGATGTTGAACGCATGGTTGGTAGATGTGCTACTTGTCACAAGGCAAAGTCTAAGACAAATCCATATGGCTTGTATACCCCATTACCTATCCCTCACCATCCTTGGGTTGATTTGTCTATGGACTTTGTATTAGGATTGCCTAGATCAACAAGGGGTAATGACTCCATCTTTGTTGTGGTTGATAGATTCTCTAAGATGGCTCATTTTATTCCTTGCCACAAAACTGACGATGCATCTCATATTGCTAATATGTTCTTCAAAGAAATTGTCCGTCTGCATGGCCTGCCTAAAACTATTGTCAGTGATAGAGATGTGAAATTCTTGAGTTACTTTTGGAAGACTTTGTGGTCCAAACTAGGCACTAGGTTATTATTCTCCACCACTAGTCATCCACAAAGCGATGGACAAACTGAAGTTGTCAATCGCACACTTGGCACTCTACTTCGGGCCTTGATTAACAAGAATCTTAAGACTTGGGAAGAGTGCCTCCCTCATGTTGAATTCGCCTACAATCGAACTGTGCATAGTGCCACACAATACTCCCCCTTTGAGATTGTTTATGGCTTCAACCCCGTCACCCCCCTTGATTTGGTGCCCTTACCTTCCTCTGACCACACAAGCTTAGATGGGAAAAAGAAAGCTGATTCTGTGCGCAGGTTACATGAGGCCGTCCGAGCAAACATTGAGAAGCGTACGCAGCAATACATCCAGCAAGCCAACAAGCACCGTCGCAAGATGATTTTTGAGCCTGGAGATTGGGTTTGGCTACACTTGAGGAACGAGCGATTTCCCAAGCAACGCCAAAGCAAATTGTCCCCAAGAGGTGATGGACCATTTCGGGTACTCCAACGAGTCAATGACAACGCATACAAGTTGGAGCTACCTGGGGAGTACACTGTTAGTGCAACCTTCAACGTCGCGGACCTAAGCCCATTTCTTGACGAGGAGGATCCAGATTTGAGGGCAAATCCTTCTCAAGAGGAGAGGACTGATGTGTGCACGAGTCTCGGCCCACGCAATAACCCAGTCCGAGTTCCATTGGGCCCAGTCACACGTGCACGGGCCAAGCTCTTCAAAGAATCACTCCAAGCCCTGGTTCGAGTCGTCCAAGACCAACATGGAGTTCACAAAGATATTGAGGGCTTAGAGAGAGACAATCAAGCCATTTGCACCATGATCCAAGCCCACGAAGACTCAAGTGGGCCTTCAAGAGGACCGGCCCTATAGGGCCTTAGCCTTAGTATTTGATAGATTGGAATAGCTCATTGGGCCGGCCCATCTTGGACACCAAGATGGCCGAACTCTTTGCCATTGTTTCCTTAGGTTTTCTTAGTCACTTTGGCCTATAAATAGGCTTGCTTTGTAAGGTTTTAGGGTAGTCGTTTTATCAATAAAATTGGTTTAATTCGTTCCTTCTTCTAAGAAGAGAGTTCGAGCACTTTAACTTGCTTTGGCAAGGGTTATTGAGCAATCTTGCGTCCTGTCCTCGATTGTTCATCCGACCTATTCCCCTGGAGTATTCACCTTCATCGGAGCGTCGTCTACCACCTAAATCAAATCGTGTCGTCCGTTTGATTCTAGGTCCCGCGATCCAAGCGTTGGACAACCTTGCTAGATCCTTGGGCAAACGTGCTACGTGTCTCGAAACAAGTTGATCGAGGAACGTATCAGGACACTTTGGTGTCACCAAGACCTTGTGTGCTTTACAGGAACATTTCTGTTGGCCACGCATGAGGCGGGATGTAGAGCGAGTGGTGTCACGCTGCATCACCTGTCACCGTGCCAAGTCCAAGCTCCAACCTTTCAGTTTGTATACACCTCTACCTATCCCTTCAGCACCATGGGTACACACTTTTGCACGATGGCAAACGTAAGGTCCTTACACCTCTCACACCTGCACAAGTTTATGAGGACCAACTACTATTGCAAAGGGAGTGTGAACAAGACCGTCAAAGGAGGAAACTAAAGGCAGTCGACCCTGGTAAAGGCTCCACGTCTACGAGTGAGCCATCAACCAAGGGTCAAGGGAGCACACCTAGGGGTATACATGACAAATCACCTACCGCACCTACCACTAGGAAGCACAACATGATTATTAAGGCTAAAGATGTTAGAAAAGTGGTGAACTCTAATCAGCCTATACTTCTCATGATTTGCAAGCATGTGCTCTTGGATGTTGCTGAGCTCGACAAGGCGTTGCCTGCGAGCATAGTTGCTCTTTTGCAAGAATTTGAGGATGTTTTCCCTGACGAGGTCCCTGATGGCTTACCACCCATTCGGGGAATTGAACACCAAATCGACCTCATTCCTGGAGCACCATTGCCCAACAAACCTGCTTACCGCATGGGCCCTGAGGAGACCAAGGAGCTTCAAAGGCAAGTTGATGGCCTCTTAGGTAAGGGTTGGGTAAAGGAAAGTCTAAGTCCTTGCGCTGTGCCTATGATACTTGTTCCCAAAAAGGACGGTACTTGGCGCATGTGCACTGACTGTCGGGCTGTGAACGCTATCACTGTCAAATATCGTCATCCCATTCCTAGACTTGATGATATGCTTGATGAACTCGATGGTGCCATTATTTTCACCAAAATAGACTTAAGGAGCGGCTATCATCAAATTCGGATGAAAGAGGGCGACGAGTGGAAAACAGCCTTCAAAACCAAACATGGTCTCTATGAGTGGCTAGTCATGCCTTTTGGCTTAACTAATGCCCCTAGCACCTTCATGCGACTAATGAACCATGTGTTGAGACACTTTATTGGCAAGTTTGTCATTGTTTACTTTGATGACATCCTGATCTATAGTCATAGTGAGCATGAGCACCTAGAGCACGTGAGATTAGTTCTTGAGACACTTCGACAGGCGCATCTTTACGCCAACCTCAAGAAGTGCACCTTTTGTACTAACGAGCTTGTGTTTTTAGGCTATGTGGTAAGTTCGCAGGGCATCAAGGTGGACAAATCCAAGATTGAGGCCATCGAGCAATGGCCAACTCCCACATCCGTCCCTGACGTGCGCAGCTTTCTTGGATTGGCGGGCTTTTACCGGCGCTTTGTCAAAGATTTTAGCACCATTGCCGCCCCGTTGACCGCCGTGAAAAAGAAGAATGACAAGTTCCACTGGGGAGAATCACAAGAACAAGCATTTCTCGCCCTCAAGGACACACTCACACATGCACCTGTGTTAGCATTACCAAATTTTCACAAGACTTTTGAAATTGAATGTGATGCTTCTGGTGTAGGTATTGGAGCGGTCCTCATGCAAGACAAGAGGCCTTGTGCCTTCTTCAGTGAGAAACTGGGGGGAGCTGCATTAAACTACCCCACGTACGACAAGGAGTTGTACGCTTTAGTGAGGGCTTTGGAGACTTGGCAACACTATCTTCGCCCTCGGGAGTTCGTGATACACACTGATCACGAGTCATTGAAGTACCTCAAGGGACAACCCAAGTTAAGCAAGCGACATGCCAAATGGGTAAGCTTCATTGACACCTTTTCGTATGTCATTAAGTATAAGACTGGCAAAACGAATGTAGTGGCTGATGCATTATCACGTAGACATTCGTTGCTTGCCCTTCTGGATGCCAAGTTACTAGGGTTCGAAATGGTTAAGGAACTCTACACAAATGATCATGACTTTGGTGATATCTATGTTGCTTGTGTTAAGAACCCGCATGGAAAATATTCTATTCCATGTAGATAAACTGTGTGTACCTAATTCTTCCATTCGTGATCTTTTGATTCGAGAGGCACATAGTGGTGGTCTCATGGGCCACTTTGGCATCACCAAGACTCTGGCCATGTTGCAAGAGCACTTTTACTGGCCTCATATGCGTAGAGATGTTGAACGCATGGTTGGTAGATGTGCTACTTGTCACAAGGCAAAGTCTAAGACAAATCCATATGGCTTGTATACCCCATTACCTATCCCTCACCATCCTTGGGTTGATTTGTCTATGGACTTTGTATTAGGATTGCCTAGATCAACAAGGGGTAATGACTCCATCTTTGTTGTGGTTGATAGATTCTCTAAGATGGCTCATTTTATTCCTTGCCACAAAACTGACGATGCATCTCATATTGCTAATATGTTCTTCAAAGAAATTGTCCGTCTGCATGGCCTGCCTAAAACTATTGTCAGTGATAGAGATGTGAAATTCTTGAGTTACTTTTGGAAGACTTTGTGGTCCAAACTAGGCACTAGGTTATTATTCTCCACCACTAGTCATCCACAAAGCGATGGACAAACTGAAGTTGTCAATCGCACACTTGGCACTCTACTTCGGGCCTTGATTAACAAGAATCTTAAGACTTGGGAAGAGTGCCTCCCTCATGTTGAATTCGCCTACAATCGAACTGTGCATAGTGCCACACAATACTCCCCCTTTGAGATTGTTTATGGCTTCAACCCCGTCACCCCCCTTGATTTGGTGCCCTTACCTTCCTCTGACCACACAAGCTTAGATGGGAAAAAGAAAGCTGATTCTGTGCGCAGGTTACATGAGGCCGTCCGAGCAAACATTGAGAAGCGTACGCAGCAATACATCCAGCAAGCCAACAAGCACCGTCGCAAGATGATTTTTGAGCCTGGAGATTGGGTTTGGCTACACTTGAGGAACGAGCGATTTCCCAAGCAACGCCAAAGCAAATTGTCCCCAAGAGGTGATGGACCATTTCGGGTACTCCAACGAGTCAATGACAACGCATACAAGTTGGAGCTACCTGGGGAGTACACTGTTAGTGCAACCTTCAACGTCGCGGACCTAAGCCCATTTCTTGACGAGGAGGATCCAGATTTGAGGGCAAATCCTTCTCAAGAGGAGAGGACTGATGTGTGCACGAGTCTCGGCCCACGCAATAACCCAGTCCGAGTTCCATTGGGCCCAGTCACACGTGCACGGGCCAAGCTCTTCAAAGAATCACTCCAAGCCCTGGTTCGAGTCGTCCAAGACCAACATGGAGTTCACAAAGATATTGAGGGCTTAGAGAGAGACAATCAAGCCATTTGCACCATGATCCAAGCCCACGAAGACTCAAGTGGGCCTTCAAGAGGACCGGCCCTATAGGGCCTTAGCCTTAGTATTTGATAGATTGGAATAGCTCATTGGGCCGGCCCATCTTGGACACCAAGATGGCCGAACTCTTTGCCATTGTTTCCTTAGGTTTTCTTAGTCACTTTGGCCTATAAATAGGCTTGCTTTGTAAGGTTTTAGGGTAGTCGTTTTATCAATAAAATTGGTTTAATTCGTTCCTTCTTCTAAGAAGAGAGTTCGAGCACTTTAACTTGCTTTGGCAAGGGTTATTGAGCAATCTTGCGTCCTGTCCTCGATTGTTCATCCGACCTATTCCCCTGGAGTATTCACCTTCATCGGAGCGTCGTCTACCACCTAAATCAAATCGTGTCGTCCGTTTGATTCTAGGTCCCGCGATCCAAGCGTTGGACAACCTTGCTAGATCCTTGGGCAAACGTGCTACGTGTCTCGAAACAAGTTGATCGAGGAACGTATCAGGACACTTTGGTGTCACCAAGACCTTGTGTGCTTTACAGGAACATTTCTGTTGGCCACGCATGAGGCGGGATGTAGAGCGAGTGGTGTCACGCTGCATCACCTGTCACCGTGCCAAGTCCAAGCTCCAACCTTTCAGTTTGTATACACCTCTACCTATCCCTTCAGCACCATGGGTACACACTTTTGCACGATGGCAAACGTAAGGTCCTTACACCTCTCACACCTGCACAAGTTTATGAGGACCAACTACTATTGCAAAGGGAGTGTGAACAAGACCGTCAAAGGAGGAAACTAAAGGCAGTCGACCCTGGTAAAGGCTCCACGTCTACGAGTGAGCCATCAACCAAGGGTCAAGGGAGCACACCTAGGGGTATACATGACAAATCACCTACCGCACCTACCACTAGGAAGCACAACATGATTATTAAGGCTAAAGATGTTAGAAAAGTGGTGAACTCTAATCAGCCTATACTTCTCATGATTTGCAAGCATGTGCTCTTGGATGTTGCTGAGCTCGACAAGGCGTTGCCTGCGAGCATAGTTGCTCTTTTGCAAGAATTTGAGGATGTTTTCCCTGACGAGGTCCCTGATGGCTTACCACCCATTCGGGGAATTGAACACCAAATCGACCTCATTCCTGGAGCACCATTGCCCAACAAACCTGCTTACCGCATGGGCCCTGAGGAGACCAAGGAGCTTCAAAGGCAAGTTGATGGCCTCTTAGGTAAGGGTTGGGTAAAGGAAAGTCTAAGTCCTTGCGCTGTGCCTATGATACTTGTTCCCAAAAAGGACGGTACTTGGCGCATGTGCACTGACTGTCGGGCTGTGAACGCTATCACTGTCAAATATCGTCATCCCATTCCTAGACTTGATGATATGCTTGATGAACTCGATGGTGCCATTATTTTCACCAAAATAGACTTAAGGAGCGGCTATCATCAAATTCGGATGAAAGAGGGCGACGAGTGGAAAACAGCCTTCAAAACCAAACATGGTCTCTATGAGTGGCTAGTCATGCCTTTTGGCTTAACTAATGCCCCTAGCACCTTCATGCGACTAATGAACCATGTGTTGAGACACTTTATTGGCAAGTTTGTCATTGTTTACTTTGATGACATCCTGATCTATAGTCATAGTGAGCATGAGCACCTAGAGCACGTGAGATTAGTTCTTGAGACACTTCGACAGGCGCATCTTTACGCCAACCTCAAGAAGTGCACCTTTTGTACTAACGAGCTTGTGTTTTTAGGCTATGTGGTAAGTTCGCAGGGCATCAAGGTGGACAAATCCAAGATTGAGGCCATCGAGCAATGGCCAACTCCCACATCCGTCCCTGACGTGCGCAGCTTTCTTGGATTGGCGGGCTTTTACCGGCGCTTTGTCAAAGATTTTAGCACCATTGCCGCCCCGTTGACCGCCGTGAAAAAGAAGAATGACAAGTTCCACTGGGGAGAATCACAAGAACAAGCATTTCTCGCCCTCAAGGACACACTCACACATGCACCTGTGTTAGCATTACCAAATTTTCACAAGACTTTTGAAATTGAATGTGATGCTTCTGGTGTAGGTATTGGAGCGGTCCTCATGCAAGACAAGAGGCCTTGTGCCTTCTTCAGTGAGAAACTGGGGGGAGCTGCATTAAACTACCCCACGTACGACAAGGAGTTGTACGCTTTAGTGAGGGCTTTGGAGACTTGGCAACACTATCTTCGCCCTCGGGAGTTCGTGATACACACTGATCACGAGTCATTGAAGTACCTCAAGGGACAACCCAAGTTAAGCAAGCGACATGCCAAATGGGTAAGCTTCATTGACACCTTTTCGTATGTCATTAAGTATAAGACTGGCAAAACGAATGTAGTGGCTGATGCATTATCACGTAGACATTCGTTGCTTGCCCTTCTGGATGCCAAGTTACTAGGGTTCGAAATGGTTAAGGAACTCTACACAAATGATCATGACTTTGGTGATATCTATGTTGCTTGTGTTAAGAACCCGCATGGAAAATATTCTATTCCATGTAGATAAACTGTGTGTACCTAATTCTTCCATTCGTGATCTTTTGATTCGAGAGGCACATAGTGGTGGTCTCATGGGCCACTTTGGCATCACCAAGACTCTGGCCATGTTGCAAGAGCACTTTTACTGGCCTCATATGCGTAGAGATGTTGAACGCATGGTTGGTAGATGTGCTACTTGTCACAAGGCAAAGTCTAAGACAAATCCATATGGCTTGTATACCCCATTACCTATCCCTCACCATCCTTGGGTTGATTTGTCTATGGACTTTGTATTAGGATTGCCTAGATCAACAAGGGGTAATGACTCCATCTTTGTTGTGGTTGATAGATTCTCTAAGATGGCTCATTTTATTCCTTGCCACAAAACTGACGATGCATCTCATATTGCTAATATGTTCTTCAAAGAAATTGTCCGTCTGCATGGCCTGCCTAAAACTATTGTCAGTGATAGAGATGTGAAATTCTTGAGTTACTTTTGGAAGACTTTGTGGTCCAAACTAGGCACTAGGTTATTATTCTCCACCACTAGTCATCCACAAAGCGATGGACAAACTGAAGTTGTCAATCGCACACTTGGCACTCTACTTCGGGCCTTGATTAACAAGAATCTTAAGACTTGGGAAGAGTGCCTCCCTCATGTTGAATTCGCCTACAATCGAACTGTGCATAGTGCCACACAATACTCCCCCTTTGAGATTGTTTATGGCTTCAACCCCGTCACCCCCCTTGATTTGGTGCCCTTACCTTCCTCTGACCACACAAGCTTAGATGGGAAAAAGAAAGCTGATTCTGTGCGCAGGTTACATGAGGCCGTCCGAGCAAACATTGAGAAGCGTACGCAGCAATACATCCAGCAAGCCAACAAGCACCGTCGCAAGATGATTTTTGAGCCTGGAGATTGGGTTTGGCTACACTTGAGGAACGAGCGATTTCCCAAGCAACGCCAAAGCAAATTGTCCCCAAGAGGTGATGGACCATTTCGGGTACTCCAACGAGTCAATGACAACGCATACAAGTTGGAGCTACCTGGGGAGTACACTGTTAGTGCAACCTTCAACGTCGCGGACCTAAGCCCATTTCTTGACGAGGAGGATCCAGATTTGAGGGCAAATCCTTCTCAAGAGGAGAGGACTGATGTGTGCACGAGTCTCGGCCCACGCAATAACCCAGTCCGAGTTCCATTGGGCCCAGTCACACGTGCACGGGCCAAGCTCTTCAAAGAATCACTCCAAGCCCTGGTTCGAGTCGTCCAAGACCAACATGGAGTTCACAAAGATATTGAGGGCTTAGAGAGAGACAATCAAGCCATTTGCACCATGATCCAAGCCCACGAAGACTCAAGTGGGCCTTCAAGAGGACCGGCCCTATAGGGCCTTAGCCTTAGTATTTGATAGATTGGAATAGCTCATTGGGCCGGCCCATCTTGGACACCAAGATGGCCGAACTCTTTGCCATTGTTTCCTTAGGTTTTCTTAGTCACTTTGGCCTATAAATAGGCTTGCTTTGTAAGGTTTTAGGGTAGTCGTTTTATCAATAAAATTGGTTTAATTCGTTCCTTCTTCTAAGAAGAGAGTTCGAGCACTTTAACTTGCTTTGGCAAGGGTTATTGAGCAATCTTGCGTCCTGTCCTCGATTGTTCATCCGACCTATTCCCCTGGAGTATTCACCTTCATCGGAGCGTCGTCTACCACCTAAATCAAATCGTGTCGTCCGTTTGATTCTAGGTCCCGCGATCCAAGCGTTGGACAACCTTGCTAGATCCTTGGGCAAACGTGCTACGTGTCTCGAAACAAGTTGATCGAGGAACGTATCAGGACACTTTGGTGTCACCAAGACCTTGTGTGCTTTACAGGAACATTTCTGTTGGCCACGCATGAGGCGGGATGTAGAGCGAGTGGTGTCACGCTGCATCACCTGTCACCGTGCCAAGTCCAAGCTCCAACCTTTCAGTTTGTATACACCTCTACCTATCCCTTCAGCACCATGGGTACACACTTTTGCACGATGGCAAACGTAAGGTCCTTACACCTCTCACACCTGCACAAGTTTATGAGGACCAACTACTATTGCAAAGGGAGTGTGAACAAGACCGTCAAAGGAGGAAACTAAAGGCAGTCGACCCTGGTAAAGGCTCCACGTCTACGAGTGAGCCATCAACCAAGGGTCAAGGGAGCACACCTAGGGGTATACATGACAAATCACCTACCGCACCTACCACTAGGAAGCACAACATGATTATTAAGGCTAAAGATGTTAGAAAAGTGGTGAACTCTAATCAGCCTATACTTCTCATGATTTGCAAGCATGTGCTCTTGGATGTTGCTGAGCTCGACAAGGCGTTGCCTGCGAGCATAGTTGCTCTTTTGCAAGAATTTGAGGATGTTTTCCCTGACGAGGTCCCTGATGGCTTACCACCCATTCGGGGAATTGAACACCAAATCGACCTCATTCCTGGAGCACCATTGCCCAACAAACCTGCTTACCGCATGGGCCCTGAGGAGACCAAGGAGCTTCAAAGGCAAGTTGATGGCCTCTTAGGTAAGGGTTGGGTAAAGGAAAGTCTAAGTCCTTGCGCTGTGCCTATGATACTTGTTCCCAAAAAGGACGGTACTTGGCGCATGTGCACTGACTGTCGGGCTGTGAACGCTATCACTGTCAAATATCGTCATCCCATTCCTAGACTTGATGATATGCTTGATGAACTCGATGGTGCCATTATTTTCACCAAAATAGACTTAAGGAGCGGCTATCATCAAATTCGGATGAAAGAGGGCGACGAGTGGAAAACAGCCTTCAAAACCAAACATGGTCTCTATGAGTGGCTAGTCATGCCTTTTGGCTTAACTAATGCCCCTAGCACCTTCATGCGACTAATGAACCATGTGTTGAGACACTTTATTGGCAAGTTTGTCATTGTTTACTTTGATGACATCCTGATCTATAGTCATAGTGAGCATGAGCACCTAGAGCACGTGAGATTAGTTCTTGAGACACTTCGACAGGCGCATCTTTACGCCAACCTCAAGAAGTGCACCTTTTGTACTAACGAGCTTGTGTTTTTAGGCTATGTGGTAAGTTCGCAGGGCATCAAGGTGGACAAATCCAAGATTGAGGCCATCGAGCAATGGCCAACTCCCACATCCGTCCCTGACGTGCGCAGCTTTCTTGGATTGGCGGGCTTTTACCGGCGCTTTGTCAAAGATTTTAGCACCATTGCCGCCCCGTTGACCGCCGTGAAAAAGAAGAATGACAAGTTCCACTGGGGAGAATCACAAGAACAAGCATTTCTCGCCCTCAAGGACACACTCACACATGCACCTGTGTTAGCATTACCAAATTTTCACAAGACTTTTGAAATTGAATGTGATGCTTCTGGTGTAGGTATTGGAGCGGTCCTCATGCAAGACAAGAGGCCTTGTGCCTTCTTCAGTGAGAAACTGGGAGGAGCTGCATTAAACTACCCCACGTACGACAAGGAGTTGTACGCTTTAGTGAGGGCTTTGGAGACTTGGCAACACTATCTTCGCCCTCGGGAGTTCGTGATACACACTGATCACGAGTCATTGAAGTACCTCAAGGGACAACCCAAGTTAAGCAAGCGACATGCCAAATGGGTAAGCTTCATTGACACCTTTTCGTATGTCATTAAGTATAAGACTGGCAAAACGAATGTAGTGGCTGATGCATTATCACGTAGACATTCGTTGCTTGCCCTTCTGGATGCCAAGTTACTAGGGTTCGAAATGGTTAAGGAACTCTACACAAATGATCATGACTTTGGTGATATCTATGTTGCTTGTGTTAAGAACCCGCATGGAAAATATTCTATTCCATGTAGATAAACTGTGTGTACCTAATTCTTCCATTCGTGATCTTTTGATTCGAGAGGCACATAGTGGTGGTCTCATGGGCCACTTTGGCATCACCAAGACTCTGGCCATGTTGCAAGAGCACTTTTACTGGCCTCATATGCGTAGAGATGTTGAACGCATGGTTGGTAGATGTGCTACTTGTCACAAGGCAAAGTCTAAGACAAATCCATATGGCTTGTATACCCCATTACCTATCCCTCACCATCCTTGGGTTGATTTGTCTATGGACTTTGTATTAGGATTGCCTAGATCAACAAGGGGTAATGACTCCATCTTTGTTGTGGTTGATAGATTCTCTAAGATGGCTCATTTTATTCCTTGCCACAAAACTGACGATGCATCTCATATTGCTAATATGTTCTTCAAAGAAATTGTCCGTCTGCATGGCCTGCCTAAAACTATTGTCAGTGATAGAGATGTGAAATTCTTGAGTTACTTTTGGAAGACTTTGTGGTCCAAACTAGGCACTAGGTTATTATTCTCCACCACTAGTCATCCACAAAGCGATGGACAAACTGAAGTTGTCAATCGCACACTTGGCACTCTACTTCGGGCCTTGATTAACAAGAATCTTAAGACTTGGGAAGAGTGCCTCCCTCATGTTGAATTCGCCTACAATCGAACTGTGCATAGTGCCACACAATACTCCCCCTTTGAGATTGTTTATGGCTTCAACCCCGTCACCCCCCTTGATTTGGTGCCCTTACCTTCCTCTGACCACACAAGCTTAGATGGGAAAAAGAAAGCTGATTCTGTGCGCAGGTTACATGAGGCCGTCCGAGCAAACATTGAGAAGCGTACGCAGCAATACATCCAGCAAGCCAACAAGCACCGTCGCAAGATGATTTTTGAGCCTGGAGATTGGGTTTGGCTACACTTGAGGAACGAGCGATTTCCCAAGCAACGCCAAAGCAAATTGTCCCCAAGAGGTGATGGACCATTTCGGGTACTCCAACGAGTCAATGACAACGCATACAAGTTGGAGCTACCTGGGGAGTACACTGTTAGTGCAACCTTCAACGTCGCGGACCTAAGCCCATTTCTTGACGAGGAGGATCCAGATTTGAGGGCAAATCCTTCTCAAGAGGAGAGGACTGATGTGTGCACGAGTCTCGGCCCACGCAATAACCCAGTCCGAGTTCCATTGGGCCCAGTCACACGTGCACGGGCCAAGCTCTTCAAAGAATCACTCCAAGCCCTGGTTCGAGTCGTCCAAGACCAACATGGAGTTCACAAAGATATTGAGGGCTTAGAGAGAGACAATCAAGCCATTTGCACCATGATCCAAGCCTACGAAGACTCAAGTGGGCCTTCAAGAGGACCGGCCCTATAGGGCCTTAGCCTTAGTATTTGATAGATTGGATTAATTTGTCTTCATAGCTCATTGGGCCGGCCCATCTTGGACACCAAGATGGCCGAACTCTTTGCCATTGTTTCCTTAGGTTTTCTTAGTCACTTTGGCCTATAAATAGGCTTGCTTTGTAAGGTTTTAGGGTAGTCGTTTTATCAATAAAATTGGTTTAATTCGTTCCTTCTTCTAAGAAGAGAGTTCGAGCACTTTAACTTGCTTTGGCAAGGGTTATTGAGCAATCTTGCGTCCTGTCCTCGATTGTTCATCCGACCTATTCCCCTGGAGTATTCACCTTCATCGGAGCGTCGTCTACCACCTAAATCAAATCGTGTCGTCCGTTTGATTCTAGGTCCCGCGATCCAAGCGTTGGACAACCTTGCTAGATCCTTGGGCAAACGTGCTACGTGTCTCGAAACAAGTTGATCGAGGAACGTATCAGGACACTTTGGTGTCACCAAGACCTTGTGTGCTTTACAGGAACATTTCTGTTGGCCACGCATGAGGCGGGATGTAGAGCGAGTGGTGTCACGCTGCATCACCTGTCACCGTGCCAAGTCCAAGCTCCAACCTTTCAGTTTGTATACACCTCTACCTATCCCTTCAGCACCATGGGTACACACTTTTGCACGATGGCAAACGTAAGGTCCTTACACCTCTCACACCTGCACAAGTTTATGAGGACCAACTACTATTGCAAAGGGAGTGTGAACAAGACCGTCAAAGGAGGAAACTAAAGGCAGTCGACCCTGGTAAAGGCTCCACGTCTACGAGTGAGCCATCAACCAAGGGTCAAGGGAGCACACCTAGGGGTATACATGACAAATCACCTACCGCACCTACCACTAGGAAGCACAACATGATTATTAAGGCTAAAGATGTTAGAAAAGTGGTGAACTCTAATCAGCCTATACTTCTCATGATTTGCAAGCATGTGCTCTTGGATGTTGCTGAGCTCGACAAGGCGTTGCCTGCGAGCATAGTTGCTCTTTTGCAAGAATTTGAGGATGTTTTCCCTGACGAGGTCCCTGATGGCTTACCACCCATTCGGGGAATTGAACACCAAATCGACCTCATTCCTGGAGCACCATTGCCCAACAAACCTGCTTACCGCATGGGCCCTGAGGAGACCAAGGAGCTTCAAAGGCAAGTTGATGGCCTCTTAGGTAAGGGTTGGGTAAAGGAAAGTCTAAGTCCTTGCGCTGTGCCTATGATACTTGTTCCCAAAAAGGACGGTACTTGGCGCATGTGCACTGACTGTCGGGCTGTGAACGCTATCACTGTCAAATATCGTCATCCCATTCCTAGACTTGATGATATGCTTGATGAACTCGATGGTGCCATTATTTTCACCAAAATAGACTTAAGGAGCGGCTATCATCAAATTCGGATGAAAGAGGGCGACGAGTGGAAAACAGCCTTCAAAACCAAACATGGTCTCTATGAGTGGCTAGTCATGCCTTTTGGCTTAACTAATGCCCCTAGCACCTTCATGCGACTAATGAACCATGTGTTGAGACACTTTATTGGCAAGTTTGTCATTGTTTACTTTGATGACATCCTGATCTATAGTCATAGTGAGCATGAGCACCTAGAGCACGTGAGATTAGTTCTTGAGACACTTCGACAGGCGCATCTTTACGCCAACCTCAAGAAGTGCACCTTTTGTACTAACGAGCTTGTGTTTTTAGGCTATGTGGTAAGTTCGCAGGGCATCAAGGTGGACAAATCCAAGATTGAGGCCATCGAGCAATGGCCAACTCCCACATCCGTCCCTGACGTGCGCAGCTTTCTTGGATTGGCGGGCTTTTACCGGCGCTTTGTCAAAGATTTTAGCACCATTGCCGCCCCGTTGACCGCCGTGAAAAAGAAGAATGACAAGTTCCACTGGGGAGAATCACAAGAACAAGCATTTCTCGCCCTCAAGGACACACTCACACATGCACCTGTGTTAGCATTACCAAATTTTCACAAGACTTTTGAAATTGAATGTGATGCTTCTGGTGTAGGTATTGGAGCGGTCCTCATGCAAGACAAGAGGCCTTGTGCCTTCTTCAGTGAGAAACTGGGAGGAGCTGCATTAAACTACCCCACGTACGACAAGGAGTTGTACGCTTTAGTGAGGGCTTTGGAGACTTGGCAACACTATCTTCGCCCTCGGGAGTTCGTGATACACACTGATCACGAGTCATTGAAGTACCTCAAGGGACAACCCAAGTTAAGCAAGCGACATGCCAAATGGGTAAGCTTCATTGACACCTTTTCGTATGTCATTAAGTATAAGACTGGCAAAACGAATGTAGTGGCTGATGCATTATCACGTAGACATTCGTTGCTTGCCCTTCTGGATGCCAAGTTACTAGGGTTCGAAATGGTTAAGGAACTCTACACAAATGATCATGACTTTGGTGATATCTATGTTGCTTGTGTTAAGAACCCGCATGGAAAATATTCTATTCCATGTAGATAAACTGTGTGTACCTAATTCTTCCATTCGTGATCTTTTGATTCGAGAGGCACATAGTGGTGGTCTCATGGGCCACTTTGGCATCACCAAGACTCTGGCCATGTTGCAAGAGCACTTTTACTGGCCTCATATGCGTAGAGATGTTGAACGCATGGTTGGTAGATGTGCTACTTGTCACAAGGCAAAGTCTAAGACAAATCCATATGGCTTGTATACCCCATTACCTATCCCTCACCATCCTTGGGTTGATTTGTCTATGGACTTTGTATTAGGATTGCCTAGATCAACAAGGGGTAATGACTCCATCTTTGTTGTGGTTGATAGATTCTCTAAGATGGCTCATTTTATTCCTTGCCACAAAACTGACGATGCATCTCATATTGCTAATATGTTCTTCAAAGAAATTGTCCGTCTGCATGGCCTGCCTAAAACTATTGTCAGTGATAGAGATGTGAAATTCTTGAGTTACTTTTGGAAGACTTTGTGGTCCAAACTAGGCACTAGGTTATTATTCTCCACCACTAGTCATCCACAAAGCGATGGACAAACTGAAGTTGTCAATCGCACACTTGGCACTCTACTTCGGGCCTTGATTAACAAGAATCTTAAGACTTGGGAAGAGTGCCTCCCTCATGTTGAATTCGCCTACAATCGAACTGTGCATAGTGCCACACAATACTCCCCCTTTGAGATTGTTTATGGCTTCAACCCCGTCACCCCCCTTGATTTGGTGCCCTTACCTTCCTCTGACCACACAAGCTTAGATGGGAAAAAGAAAGCTGATTCTGTGCGCAGGTTACATGAGGCCGTCCGAGCAAACATTGAGAAGCGTACGCAGCAATACATCCAGCAAGCCAACAAGCACCGTCGCAAGATGATTTTTGAGCCTGGAGATTGGGTTTGGCTACACTTGAGGAACGAGCGATTTCCCAAGCAACGCCAAAGCAAATTGTCCCCAAGAGGTGATGGACCATTTCGGGTACTCCAACGAGTCAATGACAACGCATACAAGTTGGAGCTACCTGGGGAGTACACTGTTAGTGCAACCTTCAACGTCGCGGACCTAAGCCCATTTCTTGACGAGGAGGATCCAGATTTGAGGGCAAATCCTTCTCAAGAGGAGAGGACTGATGTGTGCACGAGTCTCGGCCCACGCAATAACCCAGTCCGAGTTCCATTGGGCCCAGTCACACGTGCACGGGCCAAGCTCTTCAAAGAATCACTCCAAGCCCTGGTTCGAGTCGTCCAAGACCAACATGGAGTTCACAAAGATATTGAGGGCTTAGAGAGAGACAATCAAGCCATTTGCACCATGATCCAAGCCTACGAAGACTCAAGTGGGCCTTCAAGAGGACCGGCCCTATAGGGCCTTAGCCTTAGTATTTGATAGATTGGATTAATTTGTCTTCATAGCTCATTGGGCCGGCCCATCTTGGACACCAAGATGGCCGAACTCTTTGCCATTGTTTCCTTAGGTTTTCTTAGTCACTTTGGCCTATAAATAGGCTTGCTTTGTAAGGTTTTAGGGTAGTCGTTTTATCAATAAAATTGGTTTAATTCGTTCCTTCTTCTAAGAAGAGAGTTCGAGCACTTTAACTTGCTTTGGCAAGGGTTATTGAGCAATCTTGCGTCCTGTCCTCGATTGTTCATCCGACCTATTCCCCTGGAGTATTCACCTTCATCGGAGCGTCGTCTACCACCTAAATCAAATCGTGTCGTCCGTTTGATTCTAGGTCCCGCGATCCAAGCGTTGGACAACCTTGCTAGATCCTTGGGCAAACGTGCTACGTGTCTCGAAACAAGTTGATCGAGGAACGTATCAGGACACTTTGGTGTCACCAAGACCTTGTGTGCTTTACAGGAACATTTCTGTTGGCCACGCATGAGGCGGGATGTAGAGCGAGTGGTGTCACGCTGCATCACCTGTCACCGTGCCAAGTCCAAGCTCCAACCTTTCAGTTTGTATACACCTCTACCTATCCCTTCAGCACCATGGGTACACACTTTTGCACGATGGCAAACGTAAGGTCCTTACACCTCTCACACCTGCACAAGTTTATGAGGACCAACTACTATTGCAAAGGGAGTGTGAACAAGACCGTCAAAGGAGGAAACTAAAGGCAGTCGACCCTGGTAAAGGCTCCACGTCTACGAGTGAGCCATCAACCAAGGGTCAAGGGAGCACACCTAGGGGTATACATGACAAATCACCTACCGCACCTACCACTAGGAAGCACAACATGATTATTAAGGCTAAAGATGTTAGAAAAGTGGTGAACTCTAATCAGCCTATACTTCTCATGATTTGCAAGCATGTGCTCTTGGATGTTGCTGAGCTCGACAAGGCGTTGCCTGCGAGCATAGTTGCTCTTTTGCAAGAATTTGAGGATGTTTTCCCTGACGAGGTCCCTGATGGCTTACCACCCATTCGGGGAATTGAACACCAAATCGACCTCATTCCTGGAGCACCATTGCCCAACAAACCTGCTTACCGCATGGGCCCTGAGGAGACCAAGGAGCTTCAAAGGCAAGTTGATGGCCTCTTAGGTAAGGGTTGGGTAAAGGAAAGTCTAAGTCCTTGCGCTGTGCCTATGATACTTGTTCCCAAAAAGGACGGTACTTGGCGCATGTGCACTGACTGTCGGGCTGTGAACGCTATCACTGTCAAATATCGTCATCCCATTCCTAGACTTGATGATATGCTTGATGAACTCGATGGTGCCATTATTTTCACCAAAATAGACTTAAGGAGCGGCTATCATCAAATTCGGATGAAAGAGGGCGACGAGTGGAAAACAGCCTTCAAAACCAAACATGGTCTCTATGAGTGGCTAGTCATGCCTTTTGGCTTAACTAATGCCCCTAGCACCTTCATGCGACTAATGAACCATGTGTTGAGACACTTTATTGGCAAGTTTGTCATTGTTTACTTTGATGACATCCTGATCTATAGTCATAGTGAGCATGAGCACCTAGAGCACGTGAGATTAGTTCTTGAGACACTTCGACAGGCGCATCTTTACGCCAACCTCAAGAAGTGCACCTTTTGTACTAACGAGCTTGTGTTTTTAGGCTATGTGGTAAGTTCGCAGGGCATCAAGGTGGACAAATCCAAGATTGAGGCCATCGAGCAATGGCCAACTCCCACATCCGTCCCTGACGTGCGCAGCTTTCTTGGATTGGCGGGCTTTTACCGGCGCTTTGTCAAAGATTTTAGCACCATTGCCGCCCCGTTGACCGCCGTGAAAAAGAAGAATGACAAGTTCCACTGGGGAGAATCACAAGAACAAGCATTTCTCGCCCTCAAGGACACACTCACACATGCACCTGTGTTAGCATTACCAAATTTTCACAAGACTTTTGAAATTGAATGTGATGCTTCTGGTGTAGGTATTGGAGCGGTCCTCATGCAAGACAAGAGGCCTTGTGCCTTCTTCAGTGAGAAACTGGGAGGAGCTGCATTAAACTACCCCACGTACGACAAGGAGTTGTACGCTTTAGTGAGGGCTTTGGAGACTTGGCAACACTATCTTCGCCCTCGGGAGTTCGTGATACACACTGATCACGAGTCATTGAAGTACCTCAAGGGACAACCCAAGTTAAGCAAGCGACATGCCAAATGGGTAAGCTTCATTGACACCTTTTCGTATGTCATTAAGTATAAGACTGGCAAAACGAATGTAGTGGCTGATGCATTATCACGTAGACATTCGTTGCTTGCCCTTCTGGATGCCAAGTTACTAGGGTTCGAAATGGTTAAGGAACTCTACACAAATGATCATGACTTTGGTGATATCTATGTTGCTTGTGTTAAGAACCCGCATGGAAAATATTCTATTCCATGTAGATAAACTGTGTGTACCTAATTCTTCCATTCGTGATCTTTTGATTCGAGAGGCACATAGTGGTGGTCTCATGGGCCACTTTGGCATCACCAAGACTCTGGCCATGTTGCAAGAGCACTTTTACTGGCCTCATATGCGTAGAGATGTTGAACGCATGGTTGGTAGATGTGCTACTTGTCACAAGGCAAAGTCTAAGACAAATCCATATGGCTTGTATACCCCATTACCTATCCCTCACCATCCTTGGGTTGATTTGTCTATGGACTTTGTATTAGGATTGCCTAGATCAACAAGGGGTAATGACTCCATCTTTGTTGTGGTTGATAGATTCTCTAAGATGGCTCATTTTATTCCTTGCCACAAAACTGACGATGCATCTCATATTGCTAATATGTTCTTCAAAGAAATTGTCCGTCTGCATGGCCTGCCTAAAACTATTGTCAGTGATAGAGATGTGAAATTCTTGAGTTACTTTTGGAAGACTTTGTGGTCCAAACTAGGCACTAGGTTATTATTCTCCACCACTAGTCATCCACAAAGCGATGGACAAACTGAAGTTGTCAATCGCACACTTGGCACTCTACTTCGGGCCTTGATTAACAAGAATCTTAAGACTTGGGAAGAGTGCCTCCCTCATGTTGAATTCGCCTACAATCGAACTGTGCATAGTGCCACACAATACTCCCCCTTTGAGATTGTTTATGGCTTCAACCCCGTCACCCCCCTTGATTTGGTGCCCTTACCTTCCTCTGACCACACAAGCTTAGATGGGAAAAAGAAAGCTGATTCTGTGCGCAGGTTACATGAGGCCGTCCGAGCAAACATTGAGAAGCGTACGCAGCAATACATCCAGCAAGCCAACAAGCACCGTCGCAAGATGATTTTTGAGCCTGGAGATTGGGTTTGGCTACACTTGAGGAACGAGCGATTTCCCAAGCAACGCCAAAGCAAATTGTCCCCAAGAGGTGATGGACCATTTCGGGTACTCCAACGAGTCAATGACAACGCATACAAGTTGGAGCTACCTGGGGAGTACACTGTTAGTGCAACCTTCAACGTCGCGGACCTAAGCCCATTTCTTGACGAGGAGGATCCAGATTTGAGGGCAAATCCTTCTCAAGAGGAGAGGACTGATGTGTGCACGAGTCTCGGCCCACGCAATAACCCAGTCCGAGTTCCATTGGGCCCAGTCACACGTGCACGGGCCAAGCTCTTCAAAGAATCACTCCAAGCCCTGGTTCGAGTCGTCCAAGACCAACATGGAGTTCACAAAGATATTGAGGGCTTAGAGAGAGACAATCAAGCCATTTGCACCATGATCCAAGCCTACGAAGACTCAAGTGGGCCTTCAAGAGGACCGGCCCTATAGGGCCTTAGCCTTAGTATTTGATAGATTGGATTAATTTGTCTTCATAGCTCATTGGGCCGGCCCATCTTGGACACCAAGATGGCCGAACTCTTTGCCATTGTTTCCTTAGGTTTTCTTAGTCACTTTGGCCTATAAATAGGCTTGCTTTGTAAGGTTTTAGGGTAGTCGTTTTATCAATAAAATTGGTTTAATTCGTTCCTTCTTCTAAGAAGAGAGTTCGAGCACTTTAACTTGCTTTGGCAAGGGTTATTGAGCAATCTTGCGTCCTGTCCTCGATTGTTCATCCGACCTATTCCCCTGGAGTATTCACCTTCATCGGAGCGTCGTCTACCACCTAAATCAAATCGTGTCGTCCGTTTGATTCTAGGTCCCGCGATCCAAGCGTTGGACAACCTTGCTAGATCCTTGGGCAAACGTGCTACGTGTCTCGAAACAAGTTGATCGAGGAACGTATCAGGACACTTTGGTGTCACCAAGACCTTGTGTGCTTTACAGGAACATTTCTGTTGGCCACGCATGAGGCGGGATGTAGAGCGAGTGGTGTCACGCTGCATCACCTGTCACCGTGCCAAGTCCAAGCTCCAACCTTTCAGTTTGTATACACCTCTACCTATCCCTTCAGCACCATGGGTACACACTTTTGCACGATGGCAAACGTAAGGTCCTTACACCTCTCACACCTGCACAAGTTTATGAGGACCAACTACTATTGCAAAGGGAGTGTGAACAAGACCGTCAAAGGAGGAAACTAAAGGCAGTCGACCCTGGTAAAGGCTCCACGTCTACGAGTGAGCCATCAACCAAGGGTCAAGGGAGCACACCTAGGGGTATACATGACAAATCACCTACCGCACCTACCACTAGGAAGCACAACATGATTATTAAGGCTAAAGATGTTAGAAAAGTGGTGAACTCTAATCAGCCTATACTTCTCATGATTTGCAAGCATGTGCTCTTGGATGTTGCTGAGCTCGACAAGGCGTTGCCTGCGAGCATAGTTGCTCTTTTGCAAGAATTTGAGGATGTTTTCCCTGACGAGGTCCCTGATGGCTTACCACCCATTCGGGGAATTGAACACCAAATCGACCTCATTCCTGGAGCACCATTGCCCAACAAACCTGCTTACCGCATGGGCCCTGAGGAGACCAAGGAGCTTCAAAGGCAAGTTGATGGCCTCTTAGGTAAGGGTTGGGTAAAGGAAAGTCTAAGTCCTTGCGCTGTGCCTATGATACTTGTTCCCAAAAAGGACGGTACTTGGCGCATGTGCACTGACTGTCGGGCTGTGAACGCTATCACTGTCAAATATCGTCATCCCATTCCTAGACTTGATGATATGCTTGATGAACTCGATGGTGCCATTATTTTCACCAAAATAGACTTAAGGAGCGGCTATCATCAAATTCGGATGAAAGAGGGCGACGAGTGGAAAACAGCCTTCAAAACCAAACATGGTCTCTATGAGTGGCTAGTCATGCCTTTTGGCTTAACTAATGCCCCTAGCACCTTCATGCGACTAATGAACCATGTGTTGAGACACTTTATTGGCAAGTTTGTCATTGTTTACTTTGATGACATCCTGATCTATAGTCATAGTGAGCATGAGCACCTAGAGCACGTGAGATTAGTTCTTGAGACACTTCGACAGGCGCATCTTTACGCCAACCTCAAGAAGTGCACCTTTTGTACTAACGAGCTTGTGTTTTTAGGCTATGTGGTAAGTTCGCAGGGCATCAAGGTGGACAAATCCAAGATTGAGGCCATCGAGCAATGGCCAACTCCCACATCCGTCCCTGACGTGCGCAGCTTTCTTGGATTGGCGGGCTTTTACCGGCGCTTTGTCAAAGATTTTAGCACCATTGCCGCCCCGTTGACCGCCGTGAAAAAGAAGAATGACAAGTTCCACTGGGGAGAATCACAAGAACAAGCATTTCTCGCCCTCAAGGACACACTCACACATGCACCTGTGTTAGCATTACCAAATTTTCACAAGACTTTTGAAATTGAATGTGATGCTTCTGGTGTAGGTATTGGAGCGGTCCTCATGCAAGACAAGAGGCCTTGTGCCTTCTTCAGTGAGAAACTGGGAGGAGCTGCATTAAACTACCCCACGTACGACAAGGAGTTGTACGCTTTAGTGAGGGCTTTGGAGACTTGGCAACACTATCTTCGCCCTCGGGAGTTCGTGATACACACTGATCACGAGTCATTGAAGTACCTCAAGGGACAACCCAAGTTAAGCAAGCGACATGCCAAATGGGTAAGCTTCATTGACACCTTTTCGTATGTCATTAAGTATAAGACTGGCAAAACGAATGTAGTGGCTGATGCATTATCACGTAGACATTCGTTGCTTGCCCTTCTGGATGCCAAGTTACTAGGGTTCGAAATGGTTAAGGAACTCTACACAAATGATCATGACTTTGGTGATATCTATGTTGCTTGTGTTAAGAACCCGCATGGAAAATATTCTATTCCATGTAGATAAACTGTGTGTACCTAATTCTTCCATTCGTGATCTTTTGATTCGAGAGGCACATAGTGGTGGTCTCATGGGCCACTTTGGCATCACCAAGACTCTGGCCATGTTGCAAGAGCACTTTTACTGGCCTCATATGCGTAGAGATGTTGAACGCATGGTTGGTAGATGTGCTACTTGTCACAAGGCAAAGTCTAAGACAAATCCATATGGCTTGTATACCCCATTACCTATCCCTCACCATCCTTGGGTTGATTTGTCTATGGACTTTGTATTAGGATTGCCTAGATCAACAAGGGGTAATGACTCCATCTTTGTTGTGGTTGATAGATTCTCTAAGATGGCTCATTTTATTCCTTGCCACAAAACTGACGATGCATCTCATATTGCTAATATGTTCTTCAAAGAAATTGTCCGTCTGCATGGCCTGCCTAAAACTATTGTCAGTGATAGAGATGTGAAATTCTTGAGTTACTTTTGGAAGACTTTGTGGTCCAAACTAGGCACTAGGTTATTATTCTCCACCACTAGTCATCCACAAAGCGATGGACAAACTGAAGTTGTCAATCGCACACTTGGCACTCTACTTCGGGCCTTGATTAACAAGAATCTTAAGACTTGGGAAGAGTGCCTCCCTCATGTTGAATTCGCCTACAATCGAACTGTGCATAGTGCCACACAATACTCCCCCTTTGAGATTGTTTATGGCTTCAACCCCGTCACCCCCCTTGATTTGGTGCCCTTACCTTCCTCTGACCACACAAGCTTAGATGGGAAAAAGAAAGCTGATTCTGTGCGCAGGTTACATGAGGCCGTCCGAGCAAACATTGAGAAGCGTACGCAGCAATACATCCAGCAAGCCAACAAGCACCGTCGCAAGATGATTTTTGAGCCTGGAGATTGGGTTTGGCTACACTTGAGGAACGAGCGATTTCCCAAGCAACGCCAAAGCAAATTGTCCCCAAGAGGTGATGGACCATTTCGGGTACTCCAACGAGTCAATGACAACGCATACAAGTTGGAGCTACCTGGGGAGTACACTGTTAGTGCAACCTTCAACGTCGCGGACCTAAGCCCATTTCTTGACGAGGAGGATCCAGATTTGAGGGCAAATCCTTCTCAAGAGGAGAGGACTGATGTGTGCACGAGTCTCGGCCCACGCAATAACCCAGTCCGAGTTCCATTGGGCCCAGTCACACGTGCACGGGCCAAGCTCTTCAAAGAATCACTCCAAGCCCTGGTTCGAGTCGTCCAAGACCAACATGGAGTTCACAAAGATATTGAGGGCTTAGAGAGAGACAATCAAGCCATTTGCACCATGATCCAAGCCTACGAAGACTCAAGTGGGCCTTCAAGAGGACCGGCCCTATAGGGCCTTAGCCTTAGTATTTGATAGATTGGATTAATTTGTCTTCATAGCTCATTGGGCCGGCCCATCTTGGACACCAAGATGGCCGAACTCTTTGCCATTGTTTCCTTAGGTTTTCTTAGTCACTTTGGCCTATAAATAGGCTTGCTTTGTAAGGTTTTAGGGTAGTCGTTTTATCAATAAAATTGGTTTAATTCGTTCCTTCTTCTAAGAAGAGAGTTCGAGCACTTTAACTTGCTTTGGCAAGGGTTATTGAGCAATCTTGCGTCCTGTCCTCGATTGTTCATCCGACCTATTCCCCTGGAGTATTCACCTTCATCGGAGCGTCGTCTACCACCTAAATCAAATCGTGTCGTCCGTTTGATTCTAGGTCCCGCGATCCAAGCGTTGGACAACCTTGCTAGATCCTTGGGCAAACGTGCTACGTGTCTCGAAACAAGTTGATCGAGGAACGTATCAGGACACTTTGGTGTCACCAAGACCTTGTGTGCTTTACAGGAACATTTCTGTTGGCCACGCATGAGGCGGGATGTAGAGCGAGTGGTGTCACGCTGCATCACCTGTCACCGTGCCAAGTCCAAGCTCCAACCTTTCAGTTTGTATACACCTCTACCTATCCCTTCAGCACCATGGGTACACACTTTTGCACGATGGCAAACGTAAGGTCCTTACACCTCTCACACCTGCACAAGTTTATGAGGACCAACTACTATTGCAAAGGGAGTGTGAACAAGACCGTCAAAGGAGGAAACTAAAGGCAGTCGACCCTGGTAAAGGCTCCACGTCTACGAGTGAGCCATCAACCAAGGGTCAAGGGAGCACACCTAGGGGTATACATGACAAATCACCTACCGCACCTACCACTAGGAAGCACAACATGATTATTAAGGCTAAAGATGTTAGAAAAGTGGTGAACTCTAATCAGCCTATACTTCTCATGATTTGCAAGCATGTGCTCTTGGATGTTGCTGAGCTCGACAAGGCGTTGCCTGCGAGCATAGTTGCTCTTTTGCAAGAATTTGAGGATGTTTTCCCTGACGAGGTCCCTGATGGCTTACCACCCATTCGGGGAATTGAACACCAAATCGACCTCATTCCTGGAGCACCATTGCCCAACAAACCTGCTTACCGCATGGGCCCTGAGGAGACCAAGGAGCTTCAAAGGCAAGTTGATGGCCTCTTAGGTAAGGGTTGGGTAAAGGAAAGTCTAAGTCCTTGCGCTGTGCCTATGATACTTGTTCCCAAAAAGGACGGTACTTGGCGCATGTGCACTGACTGTCGGGCTGTGAACGCTATCACTGTCAAATATCGTCATCCCATTCCTAGACTTGATGATATGCTTGATGAACTCGATGGTGCCATTATTTTCACCAAAATAGACTTAAGGAGCGGCTATCATCAAATTCGGATGAAAGAGGGCGACGAGTGGAAAACAGCCTTCAAAACCAAACATGGTCTCTATGAGTGGCTAGTCATGCCTTTTGGCTTAACTAATGCCCCTAGCACCTTCATGCGACTAATGAACCATGTGTTGAGACACTTTATTGGCAAGTTTGTCATTGTTTACTTTGATGACATCCTGATCTATAGTCATAGTGAGCATGAGCACCTAGAGCACGTGAGATTAGTTCTTGAGACACTTCGACAGGCGCATCTTTACGCCAACCTCAAGAAGTGCACCTTTTGTACTAACGAGCTTGTGTTTTTAGGCTATGTGGTAAGTTCGCAGGGCATCAAGGTGGACAAATCCAAGATTGAGGCCATCGAGCAATGGCCAACTCCCACATCCGTCCCTGACGTGCGCAGCTTTCTTGGATTGGCGGGCTTTTACCGGCGCTTTGTCAAAGATTTTAGCACCATTGCCGCCCCGTTGACCGCCGTGAAAAAGAAGAATGACAAGTTCCACTGGGGAGAATCACAAGAACAAGCATTTCTCGCCCTCAAGGACACACTCACACATGCACCTGTGTTAGCATTACCAAATTTTCACAAGACTTTTGAAATTGAATGTGATGCTTCTGGTGTAGGTATTGGAGCGGTCCTCATGCAAGACAAGAGGCCTTGTGCCTTCTTCAGTGAGAAACTGGGAGGAGCTGCATTAAACTACCCCACGTACGACAAGGAGTTGTACGCTTTAGTGAGGGCTTTGGAGACTTGGCAACACTATCTTCGCCCTCGGGAGTTCGTGATACACACTGATCACGAGTCATTGAAGTACCTCAAGGGACAACCCAAGTTAAGCAAGCGACATGCCAAATGGGTAAGCTTCATTGACACCTTTTCGTATGTCATTAAGTATAAGACTGGCAAAACGAATGTAGTGGCTGATGCATTATCACGTAGACATTCGTTGCTTGCCCTTCTGGATGCCAAGTTACTAGGGTTCGAAATGGTTAAGGAACTCTACACAAATGATCATGACTTTGGTGATATCTATGTTGCTTGTGTTAAGAACCCGCATGGAAAATATTCTATTCCATGTAGATAAACTGTGTGTACCTAATTCTTCCATTCGTGATCTTTTGATTCGAGAGGCACATAGTGGTGGTCTCATGGGCCACTTTGGCATCACCAAGACTCTGGCCATGTTGCAAGAGCACTTTTACTGGCCTCATATGCGTAGAGATGTTGAACGCATGGTTGGTAGATGTGCTACTTGTCACAAGGCAAAGTCTAAGACAAATCCATATGGCTTGTATACCCCATTACCTATCCCTCACCATCCTTGGGTTGATTTGTCTATGGACTTTGTATTAGGATTGCCTAGATCAACAAGGGGTAATGACTCCATCTTTGTTGTGGTTGATAGATTCTCTAAGATGGCTCATTTTATTCCTTGCCACAAAACTGACGATGCATCTCATATTGCTAATATGTTCTTCAAAGAAATTGTCCGTCTGCATGGCCTGCCTAAAACTATTGTCAGTGATAGAGATGTGAAATTCTTGAGTTACTTTTGGAAGACTTTGTGGTCCAAACTAGGCACTAGGTTATTATTCTCCACCACTAGTCATCCACAAAGCGATGGACAAACTGAAGTTGTCAATCGCACACTTGGCACTCTACTTCGGGCCTTGATTAACAAGAATCTTAAGACTTGGGAAGAGTGCCTCCCTCATGTTGAATTCGCCTACAATCGAACTGTGCATAGTGCCACACAATACTCCCCCTTTGAGATTGTTTATGGCTTCAACCCCGTCACCCCCCTTGATTTGGTGCCCTTACCTTCCTCTGACCACACAAGCTTAGATGGGAAAAAGAAAGCTGATTCTGTGCGCAGGTTACATGAGGCCGTCCGAGCAAACATTGAGAAGCGTACGCAGCAATACATCCAGCAAGCCAACAACCACCGTCGCAAGATGATTTTTGAGCCTGGAGATTGGGTTTGGCTACACTTGAGGAACGAGCGATTTCCCAAGCAACGCCAAAGCAAATTGTCCCCAAGAGGTGATGGACCATTTCGGGTACTCCAACGAGTCAATGACAACGCATACAAGTTGGAGCTACCTGGGGAGTACACTGTTAGTGCAACCTTCAACGTCGCGGACCTAAGCCCATTTCTTGACGAGGAGGATCCAGATTTGAGGGCAAATCCTTCTCAAGAGGAGAGGACTGATGTGTGCACGAGTCTCGGCCCACGCAATAACCCAGTCCGAGTTCCATTGGGCCCAGTCACACGTGCACGGGCCAAGCTCTTCAAAGAATCACTCCAAGCCCTGGTTCGAGTCGTCCAAGACCAACATGGAGTTCACAAAGATATTGAGGGCTTAGAGAGAGACAATCAAGCCATTTGCACCATGATCCAAGCCCACGAAGACTCAAGTGGGCCTTCAAGAGGACCGGCCCTATAGGGCCTTAGCCTTAGTATTTGATAGATTGGATTAATTTGTCTTCATAGCTCATTGGGCCGGCCCATCTTGGACACCAAGATGGCCGAACTCTTTGCCATTGTTTCCTTAGGTTTTCTTAGTCACTTTGGCCTATAAATAGGCTTGCTTTGTAAGGTTTTAGGGTAGTCGTTTTATCAATAAAATTGGTTTAATTCGTTCCTTCTTCTAAGAAGAGAGTTCGAGCACTTTAACTTGCTTTGGCAAGGGTTATTGAGCAATCTTGCGTCCTGTCCTCGATTGTTCATCCGACCTATTCCCCTGGAGTATTCACCTTCATCGGAGTGTCGTCTACCACCTAAATCAAATCGTGTCGTCCGTTTGATTCTAGGTCCCGCGATCCAAGCGTTGGACAACCTTGCTAGATCCTTGGGCAAACGTGCTACGTGTCTCGAAACAAGTTGATCGAGGAACGTATCAGGACACTTTGGTGTCACCAAGACCTTGTGTGCTTTACAGGAACATTTCTGTTGGCCACGCATGAGGCGGGATGTAGAGCGAGTGGTGTCACGCTGCATCACCTGTCACCGTGCCAAGTCCAAGCTCCAACCTTTCAGTTTGTATACACCTCTACCTATCCCTTCAGCACCATGGGTACACACTTTTGCACGATGGCAAACGTAAGGTCCTTACACCTCTCACACCTGCACAAGTTTATGAGGACCAACTACTATTGCAAAGGGAGTGTGAACAAGACCGTCAAAGGAGGAAACTAAAGGCAGTCGACCCTGGTAAAGGCTCCACGTCTACGAGTGAGCCATCAACCAAGGGTCAAGGGAGCACACCTAGGGGTATACATGACAAATCACCTACCGCACCTACCACTAGGAAGCACAACATGATTATTAAGGCTAAAGATGTTAGAAAAGTGGTGAACTCTAATCAGCCTATACTTCTCATGATTTGCAAGCATGTGCTCTTGGATGTTGCTGAGCTCGACAAGGCGTTGCCTGCGAGCATAGTTGCTCTTTTGCAAGAATTTGAGGATGTTTTCCCTGACGAGGTCCCTGATGGCTTACCACCCATTCGGGGAATTGAACACCAAATCGACCTCATTCCTGGAGCACCATTGCCCAACAAACCTGCTTACCGCATGGGCCCTGAGGAGACCAAGGAGCTTCAAAGGCAAGTTGATGGCCTCTTAGGTAAGGGTTGGGTAAAGGAAAGTCTAAGTCCTTGCGCTGTGCCTATGATACTTGTTCCCAAAAAGGACGGTACTTGGCGCATGTGCACTGACTGTCGGGCTGTGAACGCTATCACTGTCAAATATCGTCATCCCATTCCTAGACTTGATGATATGCTTGATGAACTCGATGGTGCCATTATTTTCACCAAAATAGACTTAAGGAGCGGCTATCATCAAATTCGGATGAAAGAGGGCGACGAGTGGAAAACAGCCTTCAAAACCAAACATGGTCTCTATGAGTGGCTAGTCATGCCTTTTGGCTTAACTAATGCCCCTAGCACCTTCATGCGACTAATGAACCATGTGTTGAGACACTTTATTGGCAAGTTTGTCATTGTTTACTTTGATGACATCCTGATCTATAGTCATAGTGAGCATGAGCACCTAGAGCACGTGAGATTAGTTCTTGAGACACTTCGACAGGCGCATCTTTACGCCAACCTCAAGAAGTGCACCTTTTGTACTAACGAGCTTGTGTTTTTAGGCTATGTGGTAAGTTCGCAGGGCATCAAGGTGGACAAATCCAAGATTGAGGCCATCGAGCAATGGCCAACTCCCACATCCGTCCCTGACGTGCGCAGCTTTCTTGGATTGGCGGGCTTTTACCGGCGCTTTGTCAAAGATTTTAGCACCATTGCCGCCCCGTTGACCGCCGTGAAAAAGAAGAATGACAAGTTCCACTGGGGAGAATCACAAGAACAAGCATTTCTCGCCCTCAAGGACACACTCACACATGCACCTGTGTTAGCATTACCAAATTTTCACAAGACTTTTGAAATTGAATGTGATGCTTCTGGTGTAGGTATTGGAGCGGTCCTCATGCAAGACAAGAGGCCTTGTGCCTTCTTCAGTGAGAAACTGGGAGGAGCTGCATTAAACTACCCCACGTACGACAAGGAGTTGTACGCTTTAGTGAGGGCTTTGGAGACTTGGCAACACTATCTTCGCCCTCGGGAGTTCGTGATACACACTGATCACGAGTCATTGAAGTACCTCAAGGGACAACCCAAGTTAAGCAAGCGACATGCCAAATGGGTAAGCTTCATTGACACCTTTTCGTATGTCATTAAGTATAAGACTGGCAAAACGAATGTAGTGGCTGATGCATTATCACGTAGACATTCGTTGCTTGCCCTTCTGGATGCCAAGTTACTAGGGTTCGAAATGGTTAAGGAACTCTACACAAATGATCATGACTTTGGTGATATCTATGTTGCTTGTGTTAAGAACCCGCATGGAAAATATTCTATTCCATGTAGATAAACTGTGTGTACCTAATTCTTCCATTCGTGATCTTTTGATTCGAGAGGCACATAGTGGTGGTCTCATGGGCCACTTTGGCATCACCAAGACTCTGGCCATGTTGCAAGAGCACTTTTACTGGCCTCATATGCGTAGAGATGTTGAACGCATGGTTGGTAGATGTGCTACTTGTCACAAGGCAAAGTCTAAGACAAATCCATATGGCTTGTATACCCCATTACCTATCCCTCACCATCCTTGGGTTGATTTGTCTATGGACTTTGTATTAGGATTGCCTAGATCAACAAGGGGTAATGACTCCATCTTTGTTGTGGTTGATAGATTCTCTAAGATGGCTCATTTTATTCCTTGCCACAAAACTGACGATGCATCTCATATTGCTAATATGTTCTTCAAAGAAATTGTCCGTCTGCATGGCCTGCCTAAAACTATTGTCAGTGATAGAGATGTGAAATTCTTGAGTTACTTTTGGAAGACTTTGTGGTCCAAACTAGGCACTAGGTTATTATTCTCCACCACTAGTCATCCACAAAGCGATGGACAAACTGAAGTTGTCAATCGCACACTTGGCACTCTACTTCGGGCCTTGATTAACAAGAATCTTAAGACTTGGGAAGAGTGCCTCCCTCATGTTGAATTCGCCTACAATCGAACTGTGCATAGTGCCACACAATACTCCCCCTTTGAGATTGTTTATGGCTTCAACCCCGTCACCCCCCTTGATTTGGTGCCCTTACCTTCCTCTGACCACACAAGCTTAGATGGGAAAAAGAAAGCTGATTCTGTGCGCAGGTTACATGAGGCCGTCCGAGCAAACATTGAGAAGCGTACGCAGCAATACATCCAGCAAGCCAACAACCACCGTCGCAAGATGATTTTTGAGCCTGGAGATTGGGTTTGGCTACACTTGAGGAACGAGCGATTTCCCAAGCAACGCCAAAGCAAATTGTCCCCAAGAGGTGATGGACCATTTCGGGTACTCCAACGAGTCAATGACAACGCATACAAGTTGGAGCTACCTGGGGAGTACACTGTTAGTGCAACCTTCAACGTCGCGGACCTAAGCCCATTTCTTGACGAGGAGGATCCAGATTTGAGGGCAAATCCTTCTCAAGAGGAGAGGACTGATGTGTGCACGAGTCTCGGCCCACGCAATAACCCAGTCCGAGTTCCATTGGGCCCAGTCACACGTGCACGGGCCAAGCTCTTCAAAGAATCACTCCAAGCCCTGGTTCGAGTCGTCCAAGACCAACATGGAGTTCACAAAGATATTGAGGGCTTAGAGAGAGACAATCAAGCCATTTGCACCATGATCCAAGCCCACGAAGACTCAAGTGGGCCTTCAAGAGGACCGGCCCTATAGGGCCTTAGCCTTAGTATTTGATAGATTGGATTAATTTGTCTTCATAGCTCATTGGGCCGGCCCATCTTGGACACCAAGATGGCCGAACTCTTTGCCATTGTTTCCTTAGGTTTTCTTAGTCACTTTGGCCTATAAATAGGCTTGCTTTGTAAGGTTTTAGGGTAGTCGTTTTATCAATAAAATTGGTTTAATTCGTTCCTTCTTCTAAGAAGAGAGTTCGAGCACTTTAACTTGCTTTGGCAAGGGTTATTGAGCAATCTTGCGTCCTGTCCTCGATTGTTCATCCGACCTATTCCCCTGGAGTATTCACCTTCATCGGAGTGTCGTCTACCACCTAAATCAAATCGTGTCGTCCGTTTGATTCTAGGTCCCGCGATCCAAGCGTTGGACAACCTTGCTAGATCCTTGGGCAAACGTGCTACGTGTCTCGAAACAAGTTGATCGAGGAACGTATCAGGACACTTTGGTGTCACCAAGACCTTGTGTGCTTTACAGGAACATTTCTGTTGGCCACGCATGAGGCGGGATGTAGAGCGAGTGGTGTCACGCTGCATCACCTGTCACCGTGCCAAGTCCAAGCTCCAACCTTTCAGTTTGTATACACCTCTACCTATCCCTTCAGCACCATGGGTACACACTTTTGCACGATGGCAAACGTAAGGTCCTTACACCTCTCACACCTGCACAAGTTTATGAGGACCAACTACTATTGCAAAGGGAGTGTGAACAAGACCGTCAAAGGAGGAAACTAAAGGCAGTCGACCCTGGTAAAGGCTCCACGTCTACGAGTGAGCCATCAACCAAGGGTCAAGGGAGCACACCTAGGGGTATACATGACAAATCACCTACCGCACCTACCACTAGGAAGCACAACATGATTATTAAGGCTAAAGATGTTAGAAAAGTGGTGAACTCTAATCAGCCTATACTTCTCATGATTTGCAAGCATGTGCTCTTGGATGTTGCTGAGCTCGACAAGGCGTTGCCTGCGAGCATAGTTGCTCTTTTGCAAGAATTTGAGGATGTTTTCCCTGACGAGGTCCCTGATGGCTTACCACCCATTCGGGGAATTGAACACCAAATCGACCTCATTCCTGGAGCACCATTGCCCAACAAACCTGCTTACCGCATGGGCCCTGAGGAGACCAAGGAGCTTCAAAGGCAAGTTGATGGCCTCTTAGGTAAGGGTTGGGTAAAGGAAAGTCTAAGTCCTTGCGCTGTGCCTATGATACTTGTTCCCAAAAAGGACGGTACTTGGCGCATGTGCACTGACTGTCGGGCTGTGAACGCTATCACTGTCAAATATCGTCATCCCATTCCTAGACTTGATGATATGCTTGATGAACTCGATGGTGCCATTATTTTCACCAAAATAGACTTAAGGAGCGGCTATCATCAAATTCGGATGAAAGAGGGCGACGAGTGGAAAACAGCCTTCAAAACCAAACATGGTCTCTATGAGTGGCTAGTCATGCCTTTTGGCTTAACTAATGCCCCTAGCACCTTCATGCGACTAATGAACCATGTGTTGAGACACTTTATTGGCAAGTTTGTCATTGTTTACTTTGATGACATCCTGATCTATAGTCATAGTGAGCATGAGCACCTAGAGCACGTGAGATTAGTTCTTGAGACACTTCGACAGGCGCATCTTTACGCCAACCTCAAGAAGTGCACCTTTTGTACTAACGAGCTTGTGTTTTTAGGCTATGTGGTAAGTTCGCAGGGCATCAAGGTGGACAAATCCAAGATTGAGGCCATCGAGCAATGGCCAACTCCCACATCCGTCCCTGACGTGCGCAGCTTTCTTGGATTGGCGGGCTTTTACCGGCGCTTTGTCAAAGATTTTAGCACCATTGCCGCCCCGTTGACCGCCGTGAAAAAGAAGAATGACAAGTTCCACTGGGGAGAATCACAAGAACAAGCATTTCTCGCCCTCAAGGACACACTCACACATGCACCTGTGTTAGCATTACCAAATTTTCACAAGACTTTTGAAATTGAATGTGATGCTTCTGGTGTAGGTATTGGAGCGGTCCTCATGCAAGACAAGAGGCCTTGTGCCTTCTTCAGTGAGAAACTGGGAGGAGCTGCATTAAACTACCCCACGTACGACAAGGAGTTGTACGCTTTAGTGAGGGCTTTGGAGACTTGGCAACACTATCTTCGCCCTCGGGAGTTCGTGATACACACTGATCACGAGTCATTGAAGTACCTCAAGGGACAACCCAAGTTAAGCAAGCGACATGCCAAATGGGTAAGCTTCATTGACACCTTTTCGTATGTCATTAAGTATAAGACTGGCAAAACGAATGTAGTGGCTGATGCATTATCACGTAGACATTCGTTGCTTGCCCTTCTGGATGCCAAGTTACTAGGGTTCGAAATGGTTAAGGAACTCTACACAAATGATCATGACTTTGGTGATATCTATGTTGCTTGTGTTAAGAACCCGCATGGAAAATATTCTATTCCATGTAGATAAACTGTGTGTACCTAATTCTTCCATTCGTGATCTTTTGATTCGAGAGGCACATAGTGGTGGTCTCATGGGCCACTTTGGCATCACCAAGACTCTGGCCATGTTGCAAGAGCACTTTTACTGGCCTCATATGCGTAGAGATGTTGAACGCATGGTTGGTAGATGTGCTACTTGTCACAAGGCAAAGTCTAAGACAAATCCATATGGCTTGTATACCCCATTACCTATCCCTCACCATCCTTGGGTTGATTTGTCTATGGACTTTGTATTAGGATTGCCTAGATCAACAAGGGGTAATGACTCCATCTTTGTTGTGGTTGATAGATTCTCTAAGATGGCTCATTTTATTCCTTGCCACAAAACTGACGATGCATCTCATATTGCTAATATGTTCTTCAAAGAAATTGTCCGTCTGCATGGCCTGCCTAAAACTATTGTCAGTGATAGAGATGTGAAATTCTTGAGTTACTTTTGGAAGACTTTGTGGTCCAAACTAGGCACTAGGTTATTATTCTCCACCACTAGTCATCCACAAAGCGATGGACAAACTGAAGTTGTCAATCGCACACTTGGCACTCTACTTCGGGCCTTGATTAACAAGAATCTTAAGACTTGGGAAGAGTGCCTCCCTCATGTTGAATTCGCCTACAATCGAACTGTGCATAGTGCCACACAATACTCCCCCTTTGAGATTGTTTATGGCTTCAACCCCGTCACCCCCCTTGATTTGGTGCCCTTACCTTCCTCTGACCACACAAGCTTAGATGGGAAAAAGAAAGCTGATTCTGTGCGCAGGTTACATGAGGCCGTCCGAGCAAACATTGAGAAGCGTACGCAGCAATACATCCAGCAAGCCAACAAGCACCGTCGCAAGATGATTTTTGAGCCTGGAGATTGGGTTTGGCTACACTTGAGGAACGAGCGATTTCCCAAGCAACGCCAAAGCAAATTGTCCCCAAGAGGTGATGGACCATTTCGGGTACTCCAACGAGTCAATGACAACGCATACAAGTTGGAGCTACCTGGGGAGTACACTGTTAGTGCAACCTTCAACGTCGCGGACCTAAGCCCATTTCTTGACGAGGAGGATCCAGATTTGAGGGCAAATCCTTCTCAAGAGGAGAGGACTGATGTGTGCACGAGTCTCGGCCCACGCAATAACCCAGTCCGAGTTCCATTGGGCCCAGTCACACGTGCACGGGCCAAGCTCTTCAAAGAATCACTCCAAGCCCTGGTTCGAGTCGTCCAAGACCAACATGGAGTTCACAAAGATATTGAGGGCTTAGAGAGAGACAATCAAGCCATTTGCACCATGATCCAAGCCTACGAAGACTCAAGTGGGCCTTCAAGAGGACCGGCCCTATAGGGCCTTAGCCTTAGTATTTGATAGATTGGATTAATTTGTCTTCATAGCTCATTGGGCCGGCCCATCTTGGACACCAAGATGGCCGAACTCTTTGCCATTGTTTCCTTAGGTTTTCTTAGTCACTTTGGCCTATAAATAGGCTTGCTTTGTAAGGTTTTAGGGTAGTCGTTTTATCAATAAAATTGGTTTAATTCGTTCCTTCTTCTAAGAAGAGAGTTCGAGCACTTTAACTTGCTTTGGCAAGGGTTATTGAGCAATCTTGCGTCCTGTCCTCGATTGTTCATCCGACCTATTCCCCTGGAGTATTCACCTTCATCGGAGCGTCGTCTACCACCTAAATCAAATCGTGTCGTCCGTTTGATTCTAGGTCCCGCGATCCAAGCGTTGGACAACCTTGCTAGATCCTTGGGCAAACGTGCTACGTGTCTCGAAACAAGTTGATCGAGGAACGTATCAGGACACTTTGGTGTCACCAAGACCTTGTGTGCTTTACAGGAACATTTCTGTTGGCCACGCATGAGGCGGGATGTAGAGCGAGTGGTGTCACGCTGCATCACCTGTCACCGTGCCAAGTCCAAGCTCCAACCTTTCAGTTTGTATACACCTCTACCTATCCCTTCAGCACCATGGGTACACACTTTTGCACGATGGCAAACGTAAGGTCCTTACACCTCTCACACCTGCACAAGTTTATGAGGACCAACTACTATTGCAAAGGGAGTGTGAACAAGACCGTCAAAGGAGGAAACTAAAGGCAGTCGACCCTGGTAAAGGCTCCACGTCTACGAGTGAGCCATCAACCAAGGGTCAAGGGAGCACACCTAGGGGTATACATGACAAATCACCTACCGCACCTACCACTAGGAAGCACAACATGATTATTAAGGCTAAAGATGTTAGAAAAGTGGTGAACTCTAATCAGCCTATACTTCTCATGATTTGCAAGCATGTGCTCTTGGATGTTGCTGAGCTCGACAAGGCGTTGCCTGCGAGCATAGTTGCTCTTTTGCAAGAATTTGAGGATGTTTTCCCTGACGAGGTCCCTGATGGCTTACCACCCATTCGGGGAATTGAACACCAAATCGACCTCATTCCTGGAGCACCATTGCCCAACAAACCTGCTTACCGCATGGGCCCTGAGGAGACCAAGGAGCTTCAAAGGCAAGTTGATGGCCTCTTAGGTAAGGGTTGGGTAAAGGAAAGTCTAAGTCCTTGCGCTGTGCCTATGATACTTGTTCCCAAAAAGGACGGTACTTGGCGCATGTGCACTGACTGTCGGGCTGTGAACGCTATCACTGTCAAATATCGTCATCCCATTCCTAGACTTGATGATATGCTTGATGAACTCGATGGTGCCATTATTTTCACCAAAATAGACTTAAGGAGCGGCTATCATCAAATTCGGATGAAAGAGGGCGACGAGTGGAAAACAGCCTTCAAAACCAAACATGGTCTCTATGAGTGGCTAGTCATGCCTTTTGGCTTAACTAATGCCCCTAGCACCTTCATGCGACTAATGAACCATGTGTTGAGACACTTTATTGGCAAGTTTGTCATTGTTTACTTTGATGACATCCTGATCTATAGTCATAGTGAGCATGAGCACCTAGAGCACGTGAGATTAGTTCTTGAGACACTTCGACAGGCGCATCTTTACGCCAACCTCAAGAAGTGCACCTTTTGTACTAACGAGCTTGTGTTTTTAGGCTATGTGGTAAGTTCGCAGGGCATCAAGGTGGACAAATCCAAGATTGAGGCCATCGAGCAATGGCCAACTCCCACATCCGTCCCTGACGTGCGCAGCTTTCTTGGATTGGCGGGCTTTTACCGGCGCTTTGTCAAAGATTTTAGCACCATTGCCGCCCCGTTGACCGCCGTGAAAAAGAAGAATGACAAGTTCCACTGGGGAGAATCACAAGAACAAGCATTTCTCGCCCTCAAGGACACACTCACACATGCACCTGTGTTAGCATTACCAAATTTTCACAAGACTTTTGAAATTGAATGTGATGCTTCTGGTGTAGGTATTGGAGCGGTCCTCATGCAAGACAAGAGGCCTTGTGCCTTCTTCAGTGAGAAACTGGGAGGAGCTGCATTAAACTACCCCACGTACGACAAGGAGTTGTACGCTTTAGTGAGGGCTTTGGAGACTTGGCAACACTATCTTCGCCCTCGGGAGTTCGTGATACACACTGATCACGAGTCATTGAAGTACCTCAAGGGACAACCCAAGTTAAGCAAGCGACATGCCAAATGGGTAAGCTTCATTGACACCTTTTCGTATGTCATTAAGTATAAGACTGGCAAAACGAATGTAGTGGCTGATGCATTATCACGTAGACATTCGTTGCTTGCCCTTCTGGATGCCAAGTTACTAGGGTTCGAAATGGTTAAGGAACTCTACACAAATGATCATGACTTTGGTGATATCTATGTTGCTTGTGTTAAGAACCCGCATGGAAAATATTCTATTCCATGTAGATAAACTGTGTGTACCTAATTCTTCCATTCGTGATCTTTTGATTCGAGAGGCACATAGTGGTGGTCTCATGGGCCACTTTGGCATCACCAAGACTCTGGCCATGTTGCAAGAGCACTTTTACTGGCCTCATATGCGTAGAGATGTTGAACGCATGGTTGGTAGATGTGCTACTTGTCACAAGGCAAAGTCTAAGACAAATCCATATGGCTTGTATACCCCATTACCTATCCCTCACCATCCTTGGGTTGATTTGTCTATGGACTTTGTATTAGGATTGCCTAGATCAACAAGGGGTAATGACTCCATCTTTGTTGTGGTTGATAGATTCTCTAAGATGGCTCATTTTATTCCTTGCCACAAAACTGACGATGCATCTCATATTGCTAATATGTTCTTCAAAGAAATTGTCCGTCTGCATGGCCTGCCTAAAACTATTGTCAGTGATAGAGATGTGAAATTCTTGAGTTACTTTTGGAAGACTTTGTGGTCCAAACTAGGCACTAGGTTATTATTCTCCACCACTAGTCATCCACAAAGCGATGGACAAACTGAAGTTGTCAATCGCACACTTGGCACTCTACTTCGGGCCTTGATTAACAAGAATCTTAAGACTTGGGAAGAGTGCCTCCCTCATGTTGAATTCGCCTACAATCGAACTGTGCATAGTGCCACACAATACTCCCCCTTTGAGATTGTTTATGGCTTCAACCCCGTCACCCCCCTTGATTTGGTGCCCTTACCTTCCTCTGACCACACAAGCTTAGATGGGAAAAAGAAAGCTGATTCTGTGCGCAGGTTACATGAGGCCGTCCGAGCAAACATTGAGAAGCGTACGCAGCAATACATCCAGCAAGCCAACAAGCACCGTCGCAAGATGATTTTTGAGCCTGGAGATTGGGTTTGGCTACACTTGAGGAACGAGCGATTTCCCAAGCAACGCCAAAGCAAATTGTCCCCAAGAGGTGATGGACCATTTCGGGTACTCCAACGAGTCAATGACAACGCATACAAGTTGGAGCTACCTGGGGAGTACACTGTTAGTGCAACCTTCAACGTCGCGGACCTAAGCCCATTTCTTGACGAGGAGGATCCAGATTTGAGGGCAAATCCTTCTCAAGAGGAGAGGACTGATGTGTGCACGAGTCTCGGCCCACGCAATAACCCAGTCCGAGTTCCATTGGGCCCAGTCACACGTGCACGGGCCAAGCTCTTCAAAGAATCACTCCAAGCCCTGGTTCGAGTCGTCCAAGACCAACATGGAGTTCACAAAGATATTGAGGGCTTAGAGAGAGACAATCAAGCCATTTGCACCATGATCCAAGCCTACGAAGACTCAAGTGGGCCTTCAAGAGGACCGGCCCTATAGGGCCTTAGCCTTAGTATTTGATAGATTGGATTAATTTGTCTTCATAGCTCATTGGGCCGGCCCATCTTGGACACCAAGATGGCCGAACTCTTTGCCATTGTTTCCTTAGGTTTTCTTAGTCACTTTGGCCTATAAATAGGCTTGCTTTGTAAGGTTTTAGGGTAGTCGTTTTATCAATAAAATTGGTTTAATTCGTTCCTTCTTCTAAGAAGAGAGTTCGAGCACTTTAACTTGCTTTGGCAAGGGTTATTGAGCAATCTTGCGTCCTGTCCTCGATTGTTCATCCGACCTATTCCCCTGGAGTATTCACCTTCATCGGAGCGTCGTCTACCACCTAAATCAAATCGTGTCGTCCGTTTGATTCTAGGTCCCGCGATCCAAGCGTTGGACAACCTTGCTAGATCCTTGGGCAAACGTGCTACGTGTCTCGAAACAAGTTGATCGAGGAACGTATCAGGACACTTTGGTGTCACCAAGACCTTGTGTGCTTTACAGGAACATTTCTGTTGGCCACGCATGAGGCGGGATGTAGAGCGAGTGGTGTCACGCTGCATCACCTGTCACCGTGCCAAGTCCAAGCTCCAACCTTTCAGTTTGTATACACCTCTACCTATCCCTTCAGCACCATGGGTACACACTTTTGCACGATGGCAAACGTAAGGTCCTTACACCTCTCACACCTGCACAAGTTTATGAGGACCAACTACTATTGCAAAGGGAGTGTGAACAAGACCGTCAAAGGAGGAAACTAAAGGCAGTCGACCCTGGTAAAGGCTCCACGTCTACGAGTGAGCCATCAACCAAGGGTCAAGGGAGCACACCTAGGGGTATACATGACAAATCACCTACCGCACCTACCACTAGGAAGCACAACATGATTATTAAGGCTAAAGATGTTAGAAAAGTGGTGAACTCTAATCAGCCTATACTTCTCATGATTTGCAAGCATGTGCTCTTGGATGTTGCTGAGCTCGACAAGGCGTTGCCTGCGAGCATAGTTGCTCTTTTGCAAGAATTTGAGGATGTTTTCCCTGACGAGGTCCCTGATGGCTTACCACCCATTCGGGGAATTGAACACCAAATCGACCTCATTCCTGGAGCACCATTGCCCAACAAACCTGCTTACCGCATGGGCCCTGAGGAGACCAAGGAGCTTCAAAGGCAAGTTGATGGCCTCTTAGGTAAGGGTTGGGTAAAGGAAAGTCTAAGTCCTTGCGCTGTGCCTATGATACTTGTTCCCAAAAAGGACGGTACTTGGCGCATGTGCACTGACTGTCGGGCTGTGAACGCTATCACTGTCAAATATCGTCATCCCATTCCTAGACTTGATGATATGCTTGATGAACTCGATGGTGCCATTATTTTCACCAAAATAGACTTAAGGAGCGGCTATCATCAAATTCGGATGAAAGAGGGCGACGAGTGGAAAACAGCCTTCAAAACCAAACATGGTCTCTATGAGTGGCTAGTCATGCCTTTTGGCTTAACTAATGCCCCTAGCACCTTCATGCGACTAATGAACCATGTGTTGAGACACTTTATTGGCAAGTTTGTCATTGTTTACTTTGATGACATCCTGATCTATAGTCATAGTGAGCATGAGCACCTAGAGCACGTGAGATTAGTTCTTGAGACACTTCGACAGGCGCATCTTTACGCCAACCTCAAGAAGTGCACCTTTTGTACTAACGAGCTTGTGTTTTTAGGCTATGTGGTAAGTTCGCAGGGCATCAAGGTGGACAAATCCAAGATTGAGGCCATCGAGCAATGGCCAACTCCCACATCCGTCCCTGACGTGCGCAGCTTTCTTGGATTGGCGGGCTTTTACCGGCGCTTTGTCAAAGATTTTAGCACCATTGCCGCCCCGTTGACCGCCGTGAAAAAGAAGAATGACAAGTTCCACTGGGGAGAATCACAAGAACAAGCATTTCTCGCCCTCAAGGACACACTCACACATGCACCTGTGTTAGCATTACCAAATTTTCACAAGACTTTTGAAATTGAATGTGATGCTTCTGGTGTAGGTATTGGAGCGGTCCTCATGCAAGACAAGAGGCCTTGTGCCTTCTTCAGTGAGAAACTGGGAGGAGCTGCATTAAACTACCCCACGTACGACAAGGAGTTGTACGCTTTAGTGAGGGCTTTGGAGACTTGGCAACACTATCTTCGCCCTCGGGAGTTCGTGATACACACTGATCACGAGTCATTGAAGTACCTCAAGGGACAACCCAAGTTAAGCAAGCGACATGCCAAATGGGTAAGCTTCATTGACACCTTTTCGTATGTCATTAAGTATAAGACTGGCAAAACGAATGTAGTGGCTGATGCATTATCACGTAGACATTCGTTGCTTGCCCTTCTGGATGCCAAGTTACTAGGGTTCGAAATGGTTAAGGAACTCTACACAAATGATCATGACTTTGGTGATATCTATGTTGCTTGTGTTAAGAACCCGCATGGAAAATATTCTATTCCATGTAGATAAACTGTGTGTACCTAATTCTTCCATTCGTGATCTTTTGATTCGAGAGGCACATAGTGGTGGTCTCATGGGCCACTTTGGCATCACCAAGACTCTGGCCATGTTGCAAGAGCACTTTTACTGGCCTCATATGCGTAGAGATGTTGAACGCATGGTTGGTAGATGTGCTACTTGTCACAAGGCAAAGTCTAAGACAAATCCATATGGCTTGTATACCCCATTACCTATCCCTCACCATCCTTGGGTTGATTTGTCTATGGACTTTGTATTAGGATTGCCTAGATCAACAAGGGGTAATGACTCCATCTTTGTTGTGGTTGATAGATTCTCTAAGATGGCTCATTTTATTCCTTGCCACAAAACTGACGATGCATCTCATATTGCTAATATGTTCTTCAAAGAAATTGTCCGTCTGCATGGCCTGCCTAAAACTATTGTCAGTGATAGAGATGTGAAATTCTTGAGTTACTTTTGGAAGACTTTGTGGTCCAAACTAGGCACTAGGTTATTATTCTCCACCACTAGTCATCCACAAAGCGATGGACAAACTGAAGTTGTCAATCGCACACTTGGCACTCTACTTCGGGCCTTGATTAACAAGAATCTTAAGACTTGGGAAGAGTGCCTCCCTCATGTTGAATTCGCCTACAATCGAACTGTGCATAGTGCCACACAATACTCCCCCTTTGAGATTGTTTATGGCTTCAACCCCGTCACCCCCCTTGATTTGGTGCCCTTACCTTCCTCTGACCACACAAGCTTAGATGGGAAAAAGAAAGCTGATTCTGTGCGCAGGTTACATGAGGCCGTCCGAGCAAACATTGAGAAGCGTACGCAGCAATACATCCAGCAAGCCAACAAGCACCGTCGCAAGATGATTTTTGAGCCTGGAGATTGGGTTTGGCTACACTTGAGGAACGAGCGATTTCCCAAGCAACGCCAAAGCAAATTGTCCCCAAGAGGTGATGGACCATTTCGGGTACTCCAACGAGTCAATGACAACGCATACAAGTTGGAGCTACCTGGGGAGTACACTGTTAGTGCAACCTTCAACGTCGCGGACCTAAGCCCATTTCTTGACGAGGAGGATCCAGATTTGAGGGCAAATCCTTCTCAAGAGGAGAGGACTGATGTGTGCACGAGTCTCGGCCCACGCAATAACCCAGTCCGAGTTCCATTGGGCCCAGTCACACGTGCACGGGCCAAGCTCTTCAAAGAATCACTCCAAGCCCTGGTTCGAGTCGTCCAAGACCAACATGGAGTTCACAAAGATATTGAGGGCTTAGAGAGAGACAATCAAGCCATTTGCACCATGATCCAAGCCTACGAAGACTCAAGTGGGCCTTCAAGAGGACCGGCCCTATAGGGCCTTAGCCTTAGTATTTGATAGATTGGATTAATTTGTCTTCATAGCTCATTGGGCCGGCCCATCTTGGACACCAAGATGGCCGAACTCTTTGCCATTGTTTCCTTAGGTTTTCTTAGTCACTTTGGCCTATAAATAGGCTTGCTTTGTAAGGTTTTAGGGTAGTCGTTTTATCAATAAAATTGGTTTAATTCGTTCCTTCTTCTAAGAAGAGAGTTCGAGCACTTTAACTTGCTTTGGCAAGGGTTATTGAGCAATCTTGCGTCCTGTCCTCGATTGTTCATCCGACCTATTCCCCTGGAGTATTCACCTTCATCGGAGCGTCGTCTACCACCTAAATCAAATCGTGTCGTCCGTTTGATTCTAGGTCCCGCGATCCAAGCGTTGGACAACCTTGCTAGATCCTTGGGCAAACGTGCTACGTGTCTCGAAACAAGTTGATCGAGGAACGTATCAGGACACTTTGGTGTCACCAAGACCTTGTGTGCTTTACAGGAACATTTCTGTTGGCCACGCATGAGGCGGGATGTAGAGCGAGTGGTGTCACGCTGCATCACCTGTCACCGTGCCAAGTCCAAGCTCCAACCTTTCAGTTTGTATACACCTCTACCTATCCCTTCAGCACCATGGGTACACACTTTTGCACGATGGCAAACGTAAGGTCCTTACACCTCTCACACCTGCACAAGTTTATGAGGACCAACTACTATTGCAAAGGGAGTGTGAACAAGACCGTCAAAGGAGGAAACTAAAGGCAGTCGACCCTGGTAAAGGCTCCACGTCTACGAGTGAGCCATCAACCAAGGGTCAAGGGAGCACACCTAGGGGTATACATGACAAATCACCTACCGCACCTACCACTAGGAAGCACAACATGATTATTAAGGCTAAAGATGTTAGAAAAGTGGTGAACTCTAATCAGCCTATACTTCTCATGATTTGCAAGCATGTGCTCTTGGATGTTGCTGAGCTCGACAAGGCGTTGCCTGCGAGCATAGTTGCTCTTTTGCAAGAATTTGAGGATGTTTTCCCTGACGAGGTCCCTGATGGCTTACCACCCATTCGGGGAATTGAACACCAAATCGACCTCATTCCTGGAGCACCATTGCCCAACAAACCTGCTTACCGCATGGGCCCTGAGGAGACCAAGGAGCTTCAAAGGCAAGTTGATGGCCTCTTAGGTAAGGGTTGGGTAAAGGAAAGTCTAAGTCCTTGCGCTGTGCCTATGATACTTGTTCCCAAAAAGGACGGTACTTGGCGCATGTGCACTGACTGTCGGGCTGTGAACGCTATCACTGTCAAATATCGTCATCCCATTCCTAGACTTGATGATATGCTTGATGAACTCGATGGTGCCATTATTTTCACCAAAATAGACTTAAGGAGCGGCTATCATCAAATTCGGATGAAAGAGGGCGACGAGTGGAAAACAGCCTTCAAAACCAAACATGGTCTCTATGAGTGGCTAGTCATGCCTTTTGGCTTAACTAATGCCCCTAGCACCTTCATGCGACTAATGAACCATGTGTTGAGACACTTTATTGGCAAGTTTGTCATTGTTTACTTTGATGACATCCTGATCTATAGTCATAGTGAGCATGAGCACCTAGAGCACGTGAGATTAGTTCTTGAGACACTTCGACAGGCGCATCTTTACGCCAACCTCAAGAAGTGCACCTTTTGTACTAACGAGCTTGTGTTTTTAGGCTATGTGGTAAGTTCGCAGGGCATCAAGGTGGACAAATCCAAGATTGAGGCCATCGAGCAATGGCCAACTCCCACATCCGTCCCTGACGTGCGCAGCTTTCTTGGATTGGCGGGCTTTTACCGGCGCTTTGTCAAAGATTTTAGCACCATTGCCGCCCCGTTGACCGCCGTGAAAAAGAAGAATGACAAGTTCCACTGGGGAGAATCACAAGAACAAGCATTTCTCGCCCTCAAGGACACACTCACACATGCACCTGTGTTAGCATTACCAAATTTTCACAAGACTTTTGAAATTGAATGTGATGCTTCTGGTGTAGGTATTGGAGCGGTCCTCATGCAAGACAAGAGGCCTTGTGCCTTCTTCAGTGAGAAACTGGGAGGAGCTGCATTAAACTACCCCACGTACGACAAGGAGTTGTACGCTTTAGTGAGGGCTTTGGAGACTTGGCAACACTATCTTCGCCCTCGGGAGTTCGTGATACACACTGATCACGAGTCATTGAAGTACCTCAAGGGACAACCCAAGTTAAGCAAGCGACATGCCAAATGGGTAAGCTTCATTGACACCTTTTCGTATGTCATTAAGTATAAGACTGGCAAAACGAATGTAGTGGCTGATGCATTATCACGTAGACATTCGTTGCTTGCCCTTCTGGATGCCAAGTTACTAGGGTTCGAAATGGTTAAGGAACTCTACACAAATGATCATGACTTTGGTGATATCTATGTTGCTTGTGTTAAGAACCCGCATGGAAAATATTCTATTCCATGTAGATAAACTGTGTGTACCTAATTCTTCCATTCGTGATCTTTTGATTCGAGAGGCACATAGTGGTGGTCTCATGGGCCACTTTGGCATCACCAAGACTCTGGCCATGTTGCAAGAGCACTTTTACTGGCCTCATATGCGTAGAGATGTTGAACGCATGGTTGGTAGATGTGCTACTTGTCACAAGGCAAAGTCTAAGACAAATCCATATGGCTTGTATACCCCATTACCTATCCCTCACCATCCTTGGGTTGATTTGTCTATGGACTTTGTATTAGGATTGCCTAGATCAACAAGGGGTAATGACTCCATCTTTGTTGTGGTTGATAGATTCTCTAAGATGGCTCATTTTATTCCTTGCCACAAAACTGACGATGCATCTCATATTGCTAATATGTTCTTCAAAGAAATTGTCCGTCTGCATGGCCTGCCTAAAACTATTGTCAGTGATAGAGATGTGAAATTCTTGAGTTACTTTTGGAAGACTTTGTGGTCCAAACTAGGCACTAGGTTATTATTCTCCACCACTAGTCATCCACAAAGCGATGGACAAACTGAAGTTGTCAATCGCACACTTGGCACTCTACTTCGGGCCTTGATTAACAAGAATCTTAAGACTTGGGAAGAGTGCCTCCCTCATGTTGAATTCGCCTACAATCGAACTGTGCATAGTGCCACACAATACTCCCCCTTTGAGATTGTTTATGGCTTCAACCCCGTCACCCCCCTTGATTTGGTGCCCTTACCTTCCTCTGACCACACAAGCTTAGATGGGAAAAAGAAAGCTGATTCTGTGCGCAGGTTACATGAGGCCGTCCGAGCAAACATTGAGAAGCGTACGCAGCAATACATCCAGCAAGCCAACAAGCACCGTCGCAAGATGATTTTTGAGCCTGGAGATTGGGTTTGGCTACACTTGAGGAACGAGCGATTTCCCAAGCAACGCCAAAGCAAATTGTCCCCAAGAGGTGATGGACCATTTCGGGTACTCCAACGAGTCAATGACAACGCATACAAGTTGGAGCTACCTGGGGAGTACACTGTTAGTGCAACCTTCAACGTCGCGGACCTAAGCCCATTTCTTGACGAGGAGGATCCAGATTTGAGGGCAAATCCTTCTCAAGAGGAGAGGACTGATGTGTGCACGAGTCTCGGCCCACGCAATAACCCAGTCCGAGTTCCATTGGGCCCAGTCACACGTGCACGGGCCAAGCTCTTCAAAGAATCACTCCAAGCCCTGGTTCGAGTCGTCCAAGACCAACATGGAGTTCACAAAGATATTGAGGGCTTAGAGAGAGACAATCAAGCCATTTGCACCATGATCCAAGCCTACGAAGACTCAAGTGGGCCTTCAAGAGGACCGGCCCTATAGGGCCTTAGCCTTAGTATTTGATAGATTGGATTAATTTGTCTTCATAGCTCATTGGGCCGGCCCATCTTGGACACCAAGATGGCCGAACTCTTTGCCATTGTTTCCTTAGGTTTTCTTAGTCACTTTGGCCTATAAATAGGCTTGCTTTGTAAGGTTTTAGGGTAGTCGTTTTATCAATAAAATTGGTTTAATTCGTTCCTTCTTCTAAGAAGAGAGTTCGAGCACTTTAACTTGCTTTGGCAAGGGTTATTGAGCAATCTTGCGTCCTGTCCTCGATTGTTCATCCGACCTATTCCCCTGGAGTATTCACCTTCATCGGAGCGTCGTCTACCACCTAAATCAAATCGTGTCGTCCGTTTGATTCTAGGTCCCGCGATCCAAGCGTTGGACAACCTTGCTAGATCCTTGGGCAAACGTGCTACGTGTCTCGAAACAAGTTGATCGAGGAACGTATCAGGACACTTTGGTGTCACCAAGACCTTGTGTGCTTTACAGGAACATTTCTGTTGGCCACGCATGAGGCGGGATGTAGAGCGAGTGGTGTCACGCTGCATCACCTGTCACCGTGCCAAGTCCAAGCTCCAACCTTTCAGTTTGTATACACCTCTACCTATCCCTTCAGCACCATGGGTACACACTTTTGCACGATGGCAAACGTAAGGTCCTTACACCTCTCACACCTGCACAAGTTTATGAGGACCAACTACTATTGCAAAGGGAGTGTGAACAAGACCGTCAAAGGAGGAAACTAAAGGCAGTCGACCCTGGTAAAGGCTCCACGTCTACGAGTGAGCCATCAACCAAGGGTCAAGGGAGCACACCTAGGGGTATACATGACAAATCACCTACCGCACCTACCACTAGGAAGCACAACATGATTATTAAGGCTAAAGATGTTAGAAAAGTGGTGAACTCTAATCAGCCTATACTTCTCATGATTTGCAAGCATGTGCTCTTGGATGTTGCTGAGCTCGACAAGGCGTTGCCTGCGAGCATAGTTGCTCTTTTGCAAGAATTTGAGGATGTTTTCCCTGACGAGGTCCCTGATGGCTTACCACCCATTCGGGGAATTGAACACCAAATCGACCTCATTCCTGGAGCACCATTGCCCAACAAACCTGCTTACCGCATGGGCCCTGAGGAGACCAAGGAGCTTCAAAGGCAAGTTGATGGCCTCTTAGGTAAGGGTTGGGTAAAGGAAAGTCTAAGTCCTTGCGCTGTGCCTATGATACTTGTTCCCAAAAAGGACGGTACTTGGCGCATGTGCACTGACTGTCGGGCTGTGAACGCTATCACTGTCAAATATCGTCATCCCATTCCTAGACTTGATGATATGCTTGATGAACTCGATGGTGCCATTATTTTCACCAAAATAGACTTAAGGAGCGGCTATCATCAAATTCGGATGAAAGAGGGCGACGAGTGGAAAACAGCCTTCAAAACCAAACATGGTCTCTATGAGTGGCTAGTCATGCCTTTTGGCTTAACTAATGCCCCTAGCACCTTCATGCGACTAATGAACCATGTGTTGAGACACTTTATTGGCAAGTTTGTCATTGTTTACTTTGATGACATCCTGATCTATAGTCATAGTGAGCATGAGCACCTAGAGCACGTGAGATTAGTTCTTGAGACACTTCGACAGGCGCATCTTTACGCCAACCTCAAGAAGTGCACCTTTTGTACTAACGAGCTTGTGTTTTTAGGCTATGTGGTAAGTTCGCAGGGCATCAAGGTGGACAAATCCAAGATTGAGGCCATCGAGCAATGGCCAACTCCCACATCCGTCCCTGACGTGCGCAGCTTTCTTGGATTGGCGGGCTTTTACCGGCGCTTTGTCAAAGATTTTAGCACCATTGCCGCCCCGTTGACCGCCGTGAAAAAGAAGAATGACAAGTTCCACTGGGGAGAATCACAAGAACAAGCATTTCTCGCCCTCAAGGACACACTCACACATGCACCTGTGTTAGCATTACCAAATTTTCACAAGACTTTTGAAATTGAATGTGATGCTTCTGGTGTAGGTATTGGAGCGGTCCTCATGCAAGACAAGAGGCCTTGTGCCTTCTTCAGTGAGAAACTGGGAGGAGCTGCATTAAACTACCCCACGTACGACAAGGAGTTGTACGCTTTAGTGAGGGCTTTGGAGACTTGGCAACACTATCTTCGCCCTCGGGAGTTCGTGATACACACTGATCACGAGTCATTGAAGTACCTCAAGGGACAACCCAAGTTAAGCAAGCGACATGCCAAATGGGTAAGCTTCATTGACACCTTTTCGTATGTCATTAAGTATAAGACTGGCAAAACGAATGTAGTGGCTGATGCATTATCACGTAGACATTCGTTGCTTGCCCTTCTGGATGCCAAGTTACTAGGGTTCGAAATGGTTAAGGAACTCTACACAAATGATCATGACTTTGGTGATATCTATGTTGCTTGTGTTAAGAACCCGCATGGAAAATATTCTATTCCATGTAGATAAACTGTGTGTACCTAATTCTTCCATTCGTGATCTTTTGATTCGAGAGGCACATAGTGGTGGTCTCATGGGCCACTTTGGCATCACCAAGACTCTGGCCATGTTGCAAGAGCACTTTTACTGGCCTCATATGCGTAGAGATGTTGAACGCATGGTTGGTAGATGTGCTACTTGTCACAAGGCAAAGTCTAAGACAAATCCATATGGCTTGTATACCCCATTACCTATCCCTCACCATCCTTGGGTTGATTTGTCTATGGACTTTGTATTAGGATTGCCTAGATCAACAAGGGGTAATGACTCCATCTTTGTTGTGGTTGATAGATTCTCTAAGATGGCTCATTTTATTCCTTGCCACAAAACTGACGATGCATCTCATATTGCTAATATGTTCTTCAAAGAAATTGTCCGTCTGCATGGCCTGCCTAAAACTATTGTCAGTGATAGAGATGTGAAATTCTTGAGTTACTTTTGGAAGACTTTGTGGTCCAAACTAGGCACTAGGTTATTATTCTCCACCACTAGTCATCCACAAAGCGATGGACAAACTGAAGTTGTCAATCGCACACTTGGCACTCTACTTCGGGCCTTGATTAACAAGAATCTTAAGACTTGGGAAGAGTGCCTCCCTCATGTTGAATTCGCCTACAATCGAACTGTGCATAGTGCCACACAATACTCCCCCTTTGAGATTGTTTATGGCTTCAACCCCGTCACCCCCCTTGATTTGGTGCCCTTACCTTCCTCTGACCACACAAGCTTAGATGGGAAAAAGAAAGCTGATTCTGTGCGCAGGTTACATGAGGCCGTCCGAGCAAACATTGAGAAGCGTACGCAGCAATACATCCAGCAAGCCAACAAGCACCGTCGCAAGATGATTTTTGAGCCTGGAGATTGGGTTTGGCTACACTTGAGGAACGAGCGATTTCCCAAGCAACGCCAAAGCAAATTGTCCCCAAGAGGTGATGGACCATTTCGGGTACTCCAACGAGTCAATGACAACGCATACAAGTTGGAGCTACCTGGGGAGTACACTGTTAGTGCAACCTTCAACGTCGCGGACCTAAGCCCATTTCTTGACGAGGAGGATCCAGATTTGAGGGCAAATCCTTCTCAAGAGGAGAGGACTGATGTGTGCACGAGTCTCGGCCCACGCAATAACCCAGTCCGAGTTCCATTGGGCCCAGTCACACGTGCACGGGCCAAGCTCTTCAAAGAATCACTCCAAGCCCTGGTTCGAGTCGTCCAAGACCAACATGGAGTTCACAAAGATATTGAGGGCTTAGAGAGAGACAATCAAGCCATTTGCACCATGATCCAAGCCTACGAAGACTCAAGTGGGCCTTCAAGAGGACCGGCCCTATAGGGCCTTAGCCTTAGTATTTGATAGATTGGATTAATTTGTCTTCATAGCTCATTGGGCCGGCCCATCTTGGACACCAAGATGGCCGAACTCTTTGCCATTGTTTCCTTAGGTTTTCTTAGTCACTTTGGCCTATAAATAGGCTTGCTTTGTAAGGTTTTAGGGTAGTCGTTTTATCAATAAAATTGGTTTAATTCGTTCCTTCTTCTAAGAAGAGAGTTCGAGCACTTTAACTTGCTTTGGCAAGGGTTATTGAGCAATCTTGCGTCCTGTCCTCGATTGTTCATCCGACCTATTCCCCTGGAGTATTCACCTTCATCGGAGCGTCGTCTACCACCTAAATCAAATCGTGTCGTCCGTTTGATTCTAGGTCCCGCGATCCAAGCGTTGGACAACCTTGCTAGATCCTTGGGCAAACGTGCTACGTGTCTCGAAACAAGTTGATCGAGGAACGTATCAGGACACTTTGGTGTCACCAAGACCTTGTGTGCTTTACAGGAACATTTCTGTTGGCCACGCATGAGGCGGGATGTAGAGCGAGTGGTGTCACGCTGCATCACCTGTCACCGTGCCAAGTCCAAGCTCCAACCTTTCAGTTTGTATACACCTCTACCTATCCCTTCAGCACCATGGGTACACACTTTTGCACGATGGCAAACGTAAGGTCCTTACACCTCTCACACCTGCACAAGTTTATGAGGACCAACTACTATTGCAAAGGGAGTGTGAACAAGACCGTCAAAGGAGGAAACTAAAGGCAGTCGACCCTGGTAAAGGCTCCACGTCTACGAGTGAGCCATCAACCAAGGGTCAAGGGAGCACACCTAGGGGTATACATGACAAATCACCTACCGCACCTACCACTAGGAAGCACAACATGATTATTAAGGCTAAAGATGTTAGAAAAGTGGTGAACTCTAATCAGCCTATACTTCTCATGATTTGCAAGCATGTGCTCTTGGATGTTGCTGAGCTCGACAAGGCGTTGCCTGCGAGCATAGTTGCTCTTTTGCAAGAATTTGAGGATGTTTTCCCTGACGAGGTCCCTGATGGCTTACCACCCATTCGGGGAATTGAACACCAAATCGACCTCATTCCTGGAGCACCATTGCCCAACAAACCTGCTTACCGCATGGGCCCTGAGGAGACCAAGGAGCTTCAAAGGCAAGTTGATGGCCTCTTAGGTAAGGGTTGGGTAAAGGAAAGTCTAAGTCCTTGCGCTGTGCCTATGATACTTGTTCCCAAAAAGGACGGTACTTGGCGCATGTGCACTGACTGTCGGGCTGTGAACGCTATCACTGTCAAATATCGTCATCCCATTCCTAGACTTGATGATATGCTTGATGAACTCGATGGTGCCATTATTTTCACCAAAATAGACTTAAGGAGCGGCTATCATCAAATTCGGATGAAAGAGGGCGACGAGTGGAAAACAGCCTTCAAAACCAAACATGGTCTCTATGAGTGGCTAGTCATGCCTTTTGGCTTAACTAATGCCCCTAGCACCTTCATGCGACTAATGAACCATGTGTTGAGACACTTTATTGGCAAGTTTGTCATTGTTTACTTTGATGACATCCTGATCTATAGTCATAGTGAGCATGAGCACCTAGAGCACGTGAGATTAGTTCTTGAGACACTTCGACAGGCGCATCTTTACGCCAACCTCAAGAAGTGCACCTTTTGTACTAACGAGCTTGTGTTTTTAGGCTATGTGGTAAGTTCGCAGGGCATCAAGGTGGACAAATCCAAGATTGAGGCCATCGAGCAATGGCCAACTCCCACATCCGTCCCTGACGTGCGCAGCTTTCTTGGATTGGCGGGCTTTTACCGGCGCTTTGTCAAAGATTTTAGCACCATTGCCGCCCCGTTGACCGCCGTGAAAAAGAAGAATGACAAGTTCCACTGGGGAGAATCACAAGAACAAGCATTTCTCGCCCTCAAGGACACACTCACACATGCACCTGTGTTAGCATTACCAAATTTTCACAAGACTTTTGAAATTGAATGTGATGCTTCTGGTGTAGGTATTGGAGCGGTCCTCATGCAAGACAAGAGGCCTTGTGCCTTCTTCAGTGAGAAACTGGGAGGAGCTGCATTAAACTACCCCACGTACGACAAGGAGTTGTACGCTTTAGTGAGGGCTTTGGAGACTTGGCAACACTATCTTCGCCCTCGGGAGTTCGTGATACACACTGATCACGAGTCATTGAAGTACCTCAAGGGACAACCCAAGTTAAGCAAGCGACATGCCAAATGGGTAAGCTTCATTGACACCTTTTCGTATGTCATTAAGTATAAGACTGGCAAAACGAATGTAGTGGCTGATGCATTATCACGTAGACATTCGTTGCTTGCCCTTCTGGATGCCAAGTTACTAGGGTTCGAAATGGTTAAGGAACTCTACACAAATGATCATGACTTTGGTGATATCTATGTTGCTTGTGTTAAGAACCCGCATGGAAAATATTCTATTCCATGTAGATAAACTGTGTGTACCTAATTCTTCCATTCGTGATCTTTTGATTCGAGAGGCACATAGTGGTGGTCTCATGGGCCACTTTGGCATCACCAAGACTCTGGCCATGTTGCAAGAGCACTTTTACTGGCCTCATATGCGTAGAGATGTTGAACGCATGGTTGGTAGATGTGCTACTTGTCACAAGGCAAAGTCTAAGACAAATCCATATGGCTTGTATACCCCATTACCTATCCCTCACCATCCTTGGGTTGATTTGTCTATGGACTTTGTATTAGGATTGCCTAGATCAACAAGGGGTAATGACTCCATCTTTGTTGTGGTTGATAGATTCTCTAAGATGGCTCATTTTATTCCTTGCCACAAAACTGACGATGCATCTCATATTGCTAATATGTTCTTCAAAGAAATTGTCCGTCTGCATGGCCTGCCTAAAACTATTGTCAGTGATAGAGATGTGAAATTCTTGAGTTACTTTTGGAAGACTTTGTGGTCCAAACTAGGCACTAGGTTATTATTCTCCACCACTAGTCATCCACAAAGCGATGGACAAACTGAAGTTGTCAATCGCACACTTGGCACTCTACTTCGGGCCTTGATTAACAAGAATCTTAAGACTTGGGAAGAGTGCCTCCCTCATGTTGAATTCGCCTACAATCGAACTGTGCATAGTGCCACACAATACTCCCCCTTTGAGATTGTTTATGGCTTCAACCCCGTCACCCCCCTTGATTTGGTGCCCTTACCTTCCTCTGACCACACAAGCTTAGATGGGAAAAAGAAAGCTGATTCTGTGCGCAGGTTACATGAGGCCGTCCGAGCAAACATTGAGAAGCGTACGCAGCAATACATCCAGCAAGCCAACAAGCACCGTCGCAAGATGATTTTTGAGCCTGGAGATTGGGTTTGGCTACACTTGAGGAACGAGCGATTTCCCAAGCAACGCCAAAGCAAATTGTCCCCAAGAGGTGATGGACCATTTCGGGTACTCCAACGAGTCAATGACAACGCATACAAGTTGGAGCTACCTGGGGAGTACACTGTTAGTGCAACCTTCAACGTCGCGGACCTAAGCCCATTTCTTGACGAGGAGGATCCAGATTTGAGGGCAAATCCTTCTCAAGAGGAGAGGACTGATGTGTGCACGAGTCTCGGCCCACGCAATAACCCAGTCCGAGTTCCATTGGGCCCAGTCACACGTGCACGGGCCAAGCTCTTCAAAGAATCACTCCAAGCCCTGGTTCGAGTCGTCCAAGACCAACATGGAGTTCACAAAGATATTGAGGGCTTAGAGAGAGACAATCAAGCCATTTGCACCATGATCCAAGCCTACGAAGACTCAAGTGGGCCTTCAAGAGGACCGGCCCTATAGGGCCTTAGCCTTAGTATTTGATAGATTGGATTAATTTGTCTTCATAGCTCATTGGGCCGGCCCATCTTGGACACCAAGATGGCCGAACTCTTTGCCATTGTTTCCTTAGGTTTTCTTAGTCACTTTGGCCTATAAATAGGCTTGCTTTGTAAGGTTTTAGGGTAGTCGTTTTATCAATAAAATTGGTTTAATTCGTTCCTTCTTCTAAGAAGAGAGTTCGAGCACTTTAACTTGCTTTGGCAAGGGTTATTGAGCAATCTTGCGTCCTGTCCTCGATTGTTCATCCGACCTATTCCCCTGGAGTATTCACCTTCATCGGAGCGTCGTCTACCACCTAAATCAAATCGTGTCGTCCGTTTGATTCTAGGTCCCGCGATCCAAGCGTTGGACAACCTTGCTAGATCCTTGGGCAAACGTGCTACGTGTCTCGAAACAAGTTGATCGAGGAACGTATCAGGACACTTTGGTGTCACCAAGACCTTGTGTGCTTTACAGGAACATTTCTGTTGGCCACGCATGAGGCGGGATGTAGAGCGAGTGGTGTCACGCTGCATCACCTGTCACCGTGCCAAGTCCAAGCTCCAACCTTTCAGTTTGTATACACCTCTACCTATCCCTTCAGCACCATGGGTACACACTTTTGCACGATGGCAAACGTAAGGTCCTTACACCTCTCACACCTGCACAAGTTTATGAGGACCAACTACTATTGCAAAGGGAGTGTGAACAAGACCGTCAAAGGAGGAAACTAAAGGCAGTCGACCCTGGTAAAGGCTCCACGTCTACGAGTGAGCCATCAACCAAGGGTCAAGGGAGCACACCTAGGGGTATACATGACAAATCACCTACCGCACCTACCACTAGGAAGCACAACATGATTATTAAGGCTAAAGATGTTAGAAAAGTGGTGAACTCTAATCAGCCTATACTTCTCATGATTTGCAAGCATGTGCTCTTGGATGTTGCTGAGCTCGACAAGGCGTTGCCTGCGAGCATAGTTGCTCTTTTGCAAGAATTTGAGGATGTTTTCCCTGACGAGGTCCCTGATGGCTTACCACCCATTCGGGGAATTGAACACCAAATCGACCTCATTCCTGGAGCACCATTGCCCAACAAACCTGCTTACCGCATGGGCCCTGAGGAGACCAAGGAGCTTCAAAGGCAAGTTGATGGCCTCTTAGGTAAGGGTTGGGTAAAGGAAAGTCTAAGTCCTTGCGCTGTGCCTATGATACTTGTTCCCAAAAAGGACGGTACTTGGCGCATGTGCACTGACTGTCGGGCTGTGAACGCTATCACTGTCAAATATCGTCATCCCATTCCTAGACTTGATGATATGCTTGATGAACTCGATGGTGCCATTATTTTCACCAAAATAGACTTAAGGAGCGGCTATCATCAAATTCGGATGAAAGAGGGCGACGAGTGGAAAACAGCCTTCAAAACCAAACATGGTCTCTATGAGTGGCTAGTCATGCCTTTTGGCTTAACTAATGCCCCTAGCACCTTCATGCGACTAATGAACCATGTGTTGAGACACTTTATTGGCAAGTTTGTCATTGTTTACTTTGATGACATCCTGATCTATAGTCATAGTGAGCATGAGCACCTAGAGCACGTGAGATTAGTTCTTGAGACACTTCGACAGGCGCATCTTTACGCCAACCTCAAGAAGTGCACCTTTTGTACTAACGAGCTTGTGTTTTTAGGCTATGTGGTAAGTTCGCAGGGCATCAAGGTGGACAAATCCAAGATTGAGGCCATCGAGCAATGGCCAACTCCCACATCCGTCCCTGACGTGCGCAGCTTTCTTGGATTGGCGGGCTTTTACCGGCGCTTTGTCAAAGATTTTAGCACCATTGCCGCCCCGTTGACCGCCGTGAAAAAGAAGAATGACAAGTTCCACTGGGGAGAATCACAAGAACAAGCATTTCTCGCCCTCAAGGACACACTCACACATGCACCTGTGTTAGCATTACCAAATTTTCACAAGACTTTTGAAATTGAATGTGATGCTTCTGGTGTAGGTATTGGAGCGGTCCTCATGCAAGACAAGAGGCCTTGTGCCTTCTTCAGTGAGAAACTGGGAGGAGCTGCATTAAACTACCCCACGTACGACAAGGAGTTGTACGCTTTAGTGAGGGCTTTGGAGACTTGGCAACACTATCTTCGCCCTCGGGAGTTCGTGATACACACTGATCACGAGTCATTGAAGTACCTCAAGGGACAACCCAAGTTAAGCAAGCGACATGCCAAATGGGTAAGCTTCATTGACACCTTTTCGTATGTCATTAAGTATAAGACTGGCAAAACGAATGTAGTGGCTGATGCATTATCACGTAGACATTCGTTGCTTGCCCTTCTGGATGCCAAGTTACTAGGGTTCGAAATGGTTAAGGAACTCTACACAAATGATCATGACTTTGGTGATATCTATGTTGCTTGTGTTAAGAACCCGCATGGAAAATATTCTATTCCATGTAGATAAACTGTGTGTACCTAATTCTTCCATTCGTGATCTTTTGATTCGAGAGGCACATAGTGGTGGTCTCATGGGCCACTTTGGCATCACCAAGACTCTGGCCATGTTGCAAGAGCACTTTTACTGGCCTCATATGCGTAGAGATGTTGAACGCATGGTTGGTAGATGTGCTACTTGTCACAAGGCAAAGTCTAAGACAAATCCATATGGCTTGTATACCCCATTACCTATCCCTCACCATCCTTGGGTTGATTTGTCTATGGACTTTGTATTAGGATTGCCTAGATCAACAAGGGGTAATGACTCCATCTTTGTTGTGGTTGATAGATTCTCTAAGATGGCTCATTTTATTCCTTGCCACAAAACTGACGATGCATCTCATATTGCTAATATGTTCTTCAAAGAAATTGTCCGTCTGCATGGCCTGCCTAAAACTATTGTCAGTGATAGAGATGTGAAATTCTTGAGTTACTTTTGGAAGACTTTGTGGTCCAAACTAGGCACTAGGTTATTATTCTCCACCACTAGTCATCCACAAAGCGATGGACAAACTGAAGTTGTCAATCGCACACTTGGCACTCTACTTCGGGCCTTGATTAACAAGAATCTTAAGACTTGGGAAGAGTGCCTCCCTCATGTTGAATTCGCCTACAATCGAACTGTGCATAGTGCCACACAATACTCCCCCTTTGAGATTGTTTATGGCTTCAACCCCGTCACCCCCCTTGATTTGGTGCCCTTACCTTCCTCTGACCACACAAGCTTAGATGGGAAAAAGAAAGCTGATTCTGTGCGCAGGTTACATGAGGCCGTCCGAGCAAACATTGAGAAGCGTACGCAGCAATACATCCAGCAAGCCAACAAGCACCGTCGCAAGATGATTTTTGAGCCTGGAGATTGGGTTTGGCTACACTTGAGGAACGAGCGATTTCCCAAGCAACGCCAAAGCAAATTGTCCCCAAGAGGTGATGGACCATTTCGGGTACTCCAACGAGTCAATGACAACGCATACAAGTTGGAGCTACCTGGGGAGTACACTGTTAGTGCAACCTTCAACGTCGCGGACCTAAGCCCATTTCTTGACGAGGAGGATCCAGATTTGAGGGCAAATCCTTCTCAAGAGGAGAGGACTGATGTGTGCACGAGTCTCGGCCCACGCAATAACCCAGTCCGAGTTCCATTGGGCCCAGTCACACGTGCACGGGCCAAGCTCTTCAAAGAATCACTCCAAGCCCTGGTTCGAGTCGTCCAAGACCAACATGGAGTTCACAAAGATATTGAGGGCTTAGAGAGAGACAATCAAGCCATTTGCACCATGATCCAAGCCTACGAAGACTCAAGTGGGCCTTCAAGAGGACCGGCCCTATAGGGCCTTAGCCTTAGTATTTGATAGATTGGATTAATTTGTCTTCATAGCTCATTGGGCCGGCCCATCTTGGACACCAAGATGGCCGAACTCTTTGCCATTGTTTCCTTAGGTTTTCTTAGTCACTTTGGCCTATAAATAGGCTTGCTTTGTAAGGTTTTAGGGTAGTCGTTTTATCAATAAAATTGGTTTAATTCGTTCCTTCTTCTAAGAAGAGAGTTCGAGCACTTTAACTTGCTTTGGCAAGGGTTATTGAGCAATCTTGCGTCCTGTCCTCGATTGTTCATCCGACCTATTCCCCTGGAGTATTCACCTTCATCGGAGCGTCGTCTACCACCTAAATCAAATCGTGTCGTCCGTTTGATTCTAGGTCCCGCGATCCAAGCGTTGGACAACCTTGCTAGATCCTTGGGCAAACGTGCTACGTGTCTCGAAACAAGTTGATCGAGGAACGTATCAGGACACTTTGGTGTCACCAAGACCTTGTGTGCTTTACAGGAACATTTCTGTTGGCCACGCATGAGGCGGGATGTAGAGCGAGTGGTGTCACGCTGCATCACCTGTCACCGTGCCAAGTCCAAGCTCCAACCTTTCAGTTTGTATACACCTCTACCTATCCCTTCAGCACCATGGGTACACACTTTTGCACGATGGCAAACGTAAGGTCCTTACACCTCTCACACCTGCACAAGTTTATGAGGACCAACTACTATTGCAAAGGGAGTGTGAACAAGACCGTCAAAGGAGGAAACTAAAGGCAGTCGACCCTGGTAAAGGCTCCACGTCTACGAGTGAGCCATCAACCAAGGGTCAAGGGAGCACACCTAGGGGTATACATGACAAATCACCTACCGCACCTACCACTAGGAAGCACAACATGATTATTAAGGCTAAAGATGTTAGAAAAGTGGTGAACTCTAATCAGCCTATACTTCTCATGATTTGCAAGCATGTGCTCTTGGATGTTGCTGAGCTCGACAAGGCGTTGCCTGCGAGCATAGTTGCTCTTTTGCAAGAATTTGAGGATGTTTTCCCTGACGAGGTCCCTGATGGCTTACCACCCATTCGGGGAATTGAACACCAAATCGACCTCATTCCTGGAGCACCATTGCCCAACAAACCTGCTTACCGCATGGGCCCTGAGGAGACCAAGGAGCTTCAAAGGCAAGTTGATGGCCTCTTAGGTAAGGGTTGGGTAAAGGAAAGTCTAAGTCCTTGCGCTGTGCCTATGATACTTGTTCCCAAAAAGGACGGTACTTGGCGCATGTGCACTGACTGTCGGGCTGTGAACGCTATCACTGTCAAATATCGTCATCCCATTCCTAGACTTGATGATATGCTTGATGAACTCGATGGTGCCATTATTTTCACCAAAATAGACTTAAGGAGCGGCTATCATCAAATTCGGATGAAAGAGGGCGACGAGTGGAAAACAGCCTTCAAAACCAAACATGGTCTCTATGAGTGGCTAGTCATGCCTTTTGGCTTAACTAATGCCCCTAGCACCTTCATGCGACTAATGAACCATGTGTTGAGACACTTTATTGGCAAGTTTGTCATTGTTTACTTTGATGACATCCTGATCTATAGTCATAGTGAGCATGAGCACCTAGAGCACGTGAGATTAGTTCTTGAGACACTTCGACAGGCGCATCTTTACGCCAACCTCAAGAAGTGCACCTTTTGTACTAACGAGCTTGTGTTTTTAGGCTATGTGGTAAGTTCGCAGGGCATCAAGGTGGACAAATCCAAGATTGAGGCCATCGAGCAATGGCCAACTCCCACATCCGTCCCTGACGTGCGCAGCTTTCTTGGATTGGCGGGCTTTTACCGGCGCTTTGTCAAAGATTTTAGCACCATTGCCGCCCCGTTGACCGCCGTGAAAAAGAAGAATGACAAGTTCCACTGGGGAGAATCACAAGAACAAGCATTTCTCGCCCTCAAGGACACACTCACACATGCACCTGTGTTAGCATTACCAAATTTTCACAAGACTTTTGAAATTGAATGTGATGCTTCTGGTGTAGGTATTGGAGCGGTCCTCATGCAAGACAAGAGGCCTTGTGCCTTCTTCAGTGAGAAACTGGGAGGAGCTGCATTAAACTACCCCACGTACGACAAGGAGTTGTACGCTTTAGTGAGGGCTTTGGAGACTTGGCAACACTATCTTCGCCCTCGGGAGTTCGTGATACACACTGATCACGAGTCATTGAAGTACCTCAAGGGACAACCCAAGTTAAGCAAGCGACATGCCAAATGGGTAAGCTTCATTGACACCTTTTCGTATGTCATTAAGTATAAGACTGGCAAAACGAATGTAGTGGCTGATGCATTATCACGTAGACATTCGTTGCTTGCCCTTCTGGATGCCAAGTTACTAGGGTTCGAAATGGTTAAGGAACTCTACACAAATGATCATGACTTTGGTGATATCTATGTTGCTTGTGTTAAGAACCCGCATGGAAAATATTCTATTCCATGTAGATAAACTGTGTGTACCTAATTCTTCCATTCGTGATCTTTTGATTCGAGAGGCACATAGTGGTGGTCTCATGGGCCACTTTGGCATCACCAAGACTCTGGCCATGTTGCAAGAGCACTTTTACTGGCCTCATATGCGTAGAGATGTTGAACGCATGGTTGGTAGATGTGCTACTTGTCACAAGGCAAAGTCTAAGACAAATCCATATGGCTTGTATACCCCATTACCTATCCCTCACCATCCTTGGGTTGATTTGTCTATGGACTTTGTATTAGGATTGCCTAGATCAACAAGGGGTAATGACTCCATCTTTGTTGTGGTTGATAGATTCTCTAAGATGGCTCATTTTATTCCTTGCCACAAAACTGACGATGCATCTCATATTGCTAATATGTTCTTCAAAGAAATTGTCCGTCTGCATGGCCTGCCTAAAACTATTGTCAGTGATAGAGATGTGAAATTCTTGAGTTACTTTTGGAAGACTTTGTGGTCCAAACTAGGCACTAGGTTATTATTCTCCACCACTAGTCATCCACAAAGCGATGGACAAACTGAAGTTGTCAATCGCACACAGACAATCAAGCCATTTGCACCATGATCCAAGCCCACGAAGACTCAAGTGGGCCTTCAAGAGGACCGGCCCTATAGGGCCTTAGCCTTAGTATTTGATAGATTGGATTAATTTGTCTTCATAGCTCATTGGGCCGGCCCATCTTGGACACCAAGATGGCCGAACTCTTTGCCATTGTTTCCTTAGGTTTTCTTAGTCACTTTGGCCTATAAATAGGCTTGCTTTGTAAGGTTTTAGGGTAGTCGTTTTATCAATAAAATTGGTTTAATTCGTTCCTTCTTCTAAGAAGAGAGTTCGAGCACTTTAACTTGCTTTGGCAAGGGTTATTGAGCAATCTTGCGTCCTGTCCTCGATTGTTCATCCGACCTATTCCCCTGGAGTATTCACCTTCATCGGAGTGTCGTCTACCACCTAAATCAAATCGTGTCGTCCGTTTGATTCTAGGTCCCGCGATCCAAGCGTTGGACAACCTTGCTAGATCATTGGGCAAACGTGCTACGTGTCTCGAAACAAGTTGATCGACGAACGTATCAGGACACTTTGGTGTCACCAAGACCTTCTGTGCTTTACAGGAACATTTCTGTTGGCCACGCATGAGGCGGGATGTAGAGCGAGTGGTGTCACGCTGCATCACCTGTCACCGTGCCAAGTCCAAGCTCCAACCTTTCAGTTTGTATACACCTCTACCTATCCCTTCAGCACCATGGGTACACACTTTTGCACGATGGCAAACGTAAGGTCCTTACACCTCTCACACCTGCACAAGTTTATGAGGACCAACTACTATTGCAAAGGGAGTGTGAACAAGACCGTCAAAGGAGGAAACTAAAGGCAGTCGACCCTGGTAAAGGCTCCACGTCTACGAGTGAGCCATCAACCAAGGGTCAAGGGAGCACACCTAGGGGTATACATGACAAATCACCTACCGCACCTACCACTAGGAAGCACAACATGATTATTAAGGCTAAAGATGTTAGAAAAGTGGTGAACTCTAATCAGCCTATACTTCTCATGATTTGCAAGCATGTGCTCTTGGATGTTGCTGAGCTCGACAAGGCGTTGCCTGCGAGCATAGTTGCTCTTTTGCAAGAATTTGAGGATGTTTTCCCTGACGAGGTCCCTGATGGCTTACCACCCATTCGGGGAATTGAACACCAAATCGACCTCATTCCTGGAGCACCATTGCCCAACAAACCTGCTTACCGCATGGGCCCTGAGGAGACCAAGGAGCTTCAAAGGCAAGTTGATGGCCTCTTAGGTAAGGGTTGGGTAAAGGAAAGTCTAAGTCCTTGCGCTGTGCCTATGATACTTGTTCCCAAAAAGGACGGTACTTGGCGCATGTGCACTGACTGTCGGGCTGTGAACGCTATCACTGTCAAATATCGTCATCCCATTCCTAGACTTGATGATATGCTTGATGAACTCGATGGTGCCATTATTTTCACCAAAATAGACTTAAGGAGCGGCTATCATCAAATTCGGATGAAAGAGGGCGACGAGTGGAAAACAGCCTTCAAAACCAAACATGGTCTCTATGAGTGGCTAGTCATGCCTTTTGGCTTAACTAATGCCCCTAGCACCTTCATGCGACTAATGAACCATGTGTTGAGACACTTTATTGGCAAGTTTGTCATTGTTTACTTTGATGACATCCTGATCTATAGTCATAGTGAGCATGAGCACCTAGAGCACGTGAGATTAGTTCTTGAGACACTTCGACAGGCGCATCTTTACGCCAACCTCAAGAAGTGCACCTTTTGTACTAACGAGCTTGTGTTTTTAGGCTATGTGGTAAGTTCGCAGGGCATCAAGGTGGACAAATCCAAGATTGAGGCCATCGAGCAATGGCCAACTCCCACATCCGTCCCTGACGTGCGCAGCTTTCTTGGATTGGCGGGCTTTTACCGGCGCTTTGTCAAAGATTTTAGCACCATTGCCGCCCCGTTGACCGCCGTGAAAAAGAAGAATGACAAGTTCCACTGGGGAGAATCACAAGAACAAGCATTTCTCGCCCTCAAGGACACACTCACACATGCACCTGTGTTAGCATTACCAAATTTTCACAAGACTTTTGAAATTGAATGTGATGCTTCTGGTGTAGGTATTGGAGCGGTCCTCATGCAAGACAAGAGGCCTTGTGCCTTCTTCAGTGAGAAACTGGGAGGAGCTGCATTAAACTACCCCACGTACGACAAGGAGTTGTACGCTTTAGTGAGGGCTTTGGAGACTTGGCAACACTATCTTCGCCCTCGGGAGTTCGTGATACACACTGATCACGAGTCATTGAAGTACCTCAAGGGACAACCCAAGTTAAGCAAGCGACATGCCAAATGGGTAAGCTTCATTGACACCTTTTCGTATGTCATTAAGTATAAGACTGGCAAAACGAATGTAGTGGCTGATGCATTATCACGTAGACATTCGTTGCTTGCCCTTCTGGATGCCAAGTTACTAGGGTTCGAAATGGTTAAGGAACTCTACACAAATGATCATGACTTTGGTGATATCTATGTTGCTTGTGTTAAGAACCCGCATGGAAAATATTCTATTCCATGTAGATAAACTGTGTGTACCTAATTCTTCCATTCGTGATCTTTTGATTCGAGAGGCACATAGTGGTGGTCTCATGGGCCACTTTGGCATCACCAAGACTCTGGCCATGTTGCAAGAGCACTTTTACTGGCCTCATATGCGTAGAGATGTTGAACGCATGGTTGGTAGATGTGCTACTTGTCACAAGGCAAAGTCTAAGACAAATCCATATGGCTTGTATACCCCATTACCTATCCCTCACCATCCTTGGGTTGATTTGTCTATGGACTTTGTATTAGGATTGCCTAGATCAACAAGGGGTAATGACTCCATCTTTGTTGTGGTTGATAGATTCTCTAAGATGGCTCATTTTATTCCTTGCCACAAAACTGACGATGCATCTCATATTGCTAATATGTTCTTCAAAGAAATTGTCCGTCTGCATGGCCTGCCTAAAACTATTGTCAGTGATAGAGATGTGAAATTCTTGAGTTACTTTTGGAAGACTTTGTGGTCCAAACTAGGCACTAGGTTATTATTCTCCACCACTAGTCATCCACAAAGCGATGGACAAACTGAAGTTGTCAATCGCACACTTGGCACTCTACTTCGGGCCTTGATTAACAAGAATCTTAAGACTTGGGAAGAGTGCCTCCCTCATGTTGAATTCGCCTACAATCGAACTGTGCATAGTGCCACACAATACTCCCCCTTTGAGATTGTTTATGGCTTCAACCCCGTCACCCCCCTTGATTTGGTGCCCTTACCTTCCTCTGACCACACAAGCTTAGATGGGAAAAAGAAAGCTGATTCTGTGCGCAGGTTACATGAGGCCGTCCGAGCAAACATTGAGAAGCGTACGCAGCAATACATCCAGCAAGCCAACAAGCACCGTCGCAAGATGATTTTTGAGCCTGGAGATTGGGTTTGGCTACACTTGAGGAACGAGCGATTTCCCAAGCAACGCCAAAGCAAATTGTCCCCAAGAGGTGATGGACCATTTCGGGTACTCCAACGAGTCAATGACAACGCATACAAGTTGGAGCTACCTGGGGAGTACACTGTTAGTGCAACCTTCAACGTCGCGGACCTAAGCCCATTTCTTGACGAGGAGGATCCAGATTTGAGGGCAAATCCTTCTCAAGAGGAGAGGACTGATGTGTGCACGAGTCTCGGCCCACGCAATAACCCAGTCCGAGTTCCATTGGGCCCAGTCACACGTGCACGGGCCAAGCTCTTCAAAGAATCACTCCAAGCCCTGGTTCGAGTCGTCCAAGACCAACATGGAGTTCACAAAGATATTGAGGGCTTAGAGAGAGACAATCAAGCCATTTGCACCATGATCCAAGCCTACGAAGACTCAAGTGGGCCTTCAAGAGGACCGGCCCTATAGGGCCTTAGCCTTAGTATTTGATAGATTGGATTAATTTGTCTTCATAGCTCATTGGGCCGGCCCATCTTGGACACCAAGATGGCCGAACTCTTTGCCATTGTTTCCTTAGGTTTTCTTAGTCACTTTGGCCTATAAATAGGCTTGCTTTGTAAGGTTTTAGGGTAGTCGTTTTATCAATAAAATTGGTTTAATTCGTTCCTTCTTCTAAGAAGAGAGTTCGAGCACTTTAACTTGCTTTGGCAAGGGTTATTGAGCAATCTTGCGTCCTGTCCTCGATTGTTCATCCGACCTATTCCCCTGGAGTATTCACCTTCATCGGAGCGTCGTCTACCACCTAAATCAAATCGTGTCGTCCGTTTGATTCTAGGTCCCGCGATCCAAGCGTTGGACAACCTTGCTAGATCCTTGGGCAAACGTGCTACGTGTCTCGAAACAAGTTGATCGAGGAACGTATCAGGACACTTTGGTGTCACCAAGACCTTGTGTGCTTTACAGGAACATTTCTGTTGGCCACGCATGAGGCGGGATGTAGAGCGAGTGGTGTCACGCTGCATCACCTGTCACCGTGCCAAGTCCAAGCTCCAACCTTTCAGTTTGTATACACCTCTACCTATCCCTTCAGCACCATGGGTACACACTTTTGCACGATGGCAAACGTAAGGTCCTTACACCTCTCACACCTGCACAAGTTTATGAGGACCAACTACTATTGCAAAGGGAGTGTGAACAAGACCGTCAAATGAGGAAACTAAAGGCAGTCGACCCTGGTAAAGGCTCCACGTCTACGAGTGAGCCATCAACCAAGGGTCAAGGGAGCACACCTAGGGGTATACATGACAAATCACCTACCGCACCTACCACTAGGAAGCACAACATGATTATTAAGGCTAAAGATGTTAGAAAAGTGGTGAACTCTAATCAGCCTATACTTCTCATGATTTGCAAGCATGTGCTCTTGGATGTTGCTGAGCTCGACAAGGCGTTGCCTGCGAGCATAGTTGCTCTTTTGCAAGAATTTGAGGATGTTTTCCCTGACGAGGTCCCTGATGGCTTACCACCCATTCGGGGAATTGAACACCAAATCGACCTCATTCCTGGAGCACCATTGCCCAACAAACCTGCTTACCGCATGGGCCCTGAGGAGACCAAGGAGCTTCAAAGGCAAGTTGATGGCCTCTTAGGTAAGGGTTGGGTAAAGGAAAGTCTAAGTCCTTGCGCTGTGCCTATGATACTTGTTCCCAAAAAGGACGGTACTTGGCGCATGTGCACTGACTGTCGGGCTGTGAACGCTATCACTGTCAAATATCGTCATCCCATTCCTAGACTTGATGATATGCTTGATGAACTCGATGGTGCCATTATTTTCACCAAAATAGACTTAAGGAGCGGCTATCATCAAATTCGGATGAAAGAGGGCGACGAGTGGAAAACAGCCTTCAAAACCAAACATGGTCTCTATGAGTGGCTAGTCATGCCTTTTGGCTTAACTAATGCCCCTAGCACCTTCATGCGACTAATGAACCATGTGTTGAGACACTTTATTGGCAAGTTTGTCATTGTTTACTTTGATGACATCCTGATCTATAGTCATAGTGAGCATGAGCACCTAGAGCACGTGAGATTAGTTCTTGAGACACTTCGACAGGCGCATCTTTACGCCAACCTCAAGAAGTGCACCTTTTGTACTAACGAGCTTGTGTTTTTAGGCTATGTGGTAAGTTCGCAGGGCATCAAGGTGGACAAATCCAAGATTGAGGCCATCGAGCAATGGCCAACTCCCACATCCGTCCCTGACGTGCGCAGCTTTCTTGGATTGGCGGGCTTTTACCGGCGCTTTGTCAAAGATTTTAGCACCATTGCCGCCCCGTTGACCGCCGTGAAAAAGAAGAATGACAAGTTCCACTGGGGAGAATCACAAGAACAAGCATTTCTCGCCCTCAAGGACACACTCACACATGCACCTGTGTTAGCATTACCAAATTTTCACAAGACTTTTGAAATTGAATGTGATGCTTCTGGTGTAGGTATTGGAGCGGTCCTCATGCAAGACAAGAGGCCTTGTGCCTTCTTCAGTGAGAAACTGGGAGGAGCTGCATTAAACTACCCCACGTACGACAAGGAGTTGTACGCTTTAGTGAGGGCTTTGGAGACTTGGCAACACTATCTTCGCCCTCGGGAGTTCGTGATACACACTGATCACGAGTCATTGAAGTACCTCAAGGGACAACCCAAGTTAAGCAAGCGACATGCCAAATGGGTAAGCTTCATTGACACCTTTTCGTATGTCATTAAGTATAAGACTGGCAAAACGAATGTAGTGGCTGATGCATTATCACGTAGACATTCGTTGCTTGCCCTTCTGGATGCCAAGTTACTAGGGTTCGAAATGGTTAAGGAACTCTACACAAATGATCATGACTTTGGTGATATCTATGTTGCTTGTGTTAAGAACCCGCATGGAAAATACTTCTTGCATGATGGATTTCTATTCCATGTAGATAAACTGTGTGTACCTAATTCTTCCATTCGTGATCTTTTGATTCGAGAGGCACATAGTGGTGGTCTCATGGGCCACTTTGGCATCACCAAGACTCTGGCCATGTTGCAAGAGCACTTTTACTGGCCTCATATGCGTAGAGATGTTGAACGCATGGTTGGTAGATGTGCTACTTGTCACAAGGCAAAGTCTAAGACAAATCCATATGGCTTGTATACCCCATTACCTATCTCTCACCATCCTTGGGTTGATTTGTCTATGGACTTTGTATTAGGATTGCCTAGATCAACAAGGGGTAATGACTCCATCTTTGTTGTGGTTGATAGATTCTCTAAGATGGCTCATTTTATTCCTTGCCACAAAACTGACGATGCATCTCATATTGCTAATATGTTCTTCAAAGAAATTGTCCGTCTGCATGGCCTGCCTAAAACTATTGTCAGTGATAGAGATGTGAAATTCTTGAGTTACTTTTGGAAGACTTTGTGGTCCAAACTAGGCACTAGGTTATTATTCTCCACCACTAGTCATCCACAAAGCGATGGACAAACTGAAGTTGTCAATCGCACACTTGGCACTCTACTTCGGGCCTTGATTAACAAGAATCTTAAGACTTGGGAAGAGTGCCTCCCTCATGTTGAATTCGCCTACAATCGAACTGTGCATAGTGCCACACAATACTCCCCCTTTGAGATTGTTTATGGCTTCAACCCCGTCACCCCCCTTGATTTGGTGCCCTTACCTTCCTCTGACCACACAAGCTTAGATGGGAAAAAGAAAGCTGATTCTGTGCGCAGGTTACATGAGGCCGTCCGAGCAAACATTGAGAAGCGTACGCAGCAATACATCCAGCAAGCCAACAAGCACCGTCGCAAGATGATTTTTGAGCCTGGAGATTGGGTTTGGCTACACTTGAGGAACGAGCGATTTCCCAAGCAACGCCAAAGCAAATTGTCCCCAAGAGGTGATGGACCATTTCGGGTACTCCAACGAGTCAATGACAACGCATACAAGTTGGAGCTACCTGGGGAGTACACTGTTAGTGCAACCTTCAACGTCGCGGACCTAAGCCCATTTCTTGACGAGGAGGATCCAGATTTGAGGGCAAATCCTTCTCAAGAGGAGAGGACTGATGTGTGCACGAGTCTCGGCCCACGCAATAACCCAGTCCGAGTTCCATTGGGCCCAGTCACACGTGCACGGGCCAAGCTCTTCAAAGAATCACTCCAAGCCCTGGTTCGAGTCGTCCAAGACCAACATGGAGTTCACAAAGATATTGAGGGCTTAGAGAGAGACAATCAAGCCATTTGCACCATGATCCAAGCCCACGAAGACTCAAGTGGGCCTTCAAGAGGACCGGCCCTATAGGGCCTTAGCCTTAGTATTTGATAGATTGGATTAATTTGTCTTCATAGCTCATTGGGCCGGCCCATCTTGGACACCAAGATGGCCGAACTCTTTGCCATTGTTTCCTTAGGTTTTCTTAGTCACTTTGGCCTATAAATAGGCTTGCTTTGTAAGGTTTTAGGGTAGTCGTTTTATCAATAAAATTGGTTTAATTCGTTCCTTCTTCTAAGAAGAGAGTTCGAGCACTTTAACTTGCTTTGGCAAGGGTTATTGAGCAATCTTGCGTCCTGTCCTCGATTGTTCATCCGACCTATTCCCCTGGAGTATTCACCTTCATCGGAGTGTCGTCTACCACCTAAATCAAATCGTGTCGTCCGTTTGATTCTAGGTCCCGCGATCCAAGCGTTGGACAACCTTGCTAGATCATTGGGCAAACGTGCTACGTGTCTCGAAACAAGTTGATCGACGAACGTATCAGGACACTTTGGTGTCACCAAGACCTTCTGTGCTTTACAGGAACATTTCTGTTGGCCACGCATGAGGCGGGATGTAGAGCGAGTGGTGTCACGCTGCATCACCTGTCACCGTGCCAAGTCCAAGCTCCAACCTTTCAGTTTGTATACACCTCTACCTATCCCTTCAGCACCATGGGTACACACTTTTGCACGATGGCAAACGTAAGGTCCTTACACCTCTCACACCTGCACAAGTTTATGAGGACCAACTACTATTGCAAAGGGAGTGTGAACAAGACCGTCAAAGGAGGAAACTAAAGGCAGTCGACCCTGGTAAAGGCTCCACGTCTACGAGTGAGCCATCAACCAAGGGTCAAGGGAGCACACCTAGGGGTATACATGACAAATCACCTACCGCACCTACCACTAGGAAGCACAACATGATTATTAAGGCTAAAGATGTTAGAAAAGTGGTGAACTCTAATCAGCCTATACTTCTCATGATTTGCAAGCATGTGCTCTTGGATGTTGCTGAGCTCGACAAGGCGTTGCCTGCGAGCATAGTTGCTCTTTTGCAAGAATTTGAGGATGTTTTCCCTGACGAGGTCCCTGATGGCTTACCACCCATTCGGGGAATTGAACACCAAATCGACCTCATTCCTGGAGCACCATTGCCCAACAAACCTGCTTACCGCATGGGCCCTGAGGAGACCAAGGAGCTTCAAAGGCAAGTTGATGGCCTCTTAGGTAAGGGTTGGGTAAAGGAAAGTCTAAGTCCTTGCGTTGTGCCTATGATACTTGTTCCCAAAAAGGACGGTACTTGGCGCATGTGCACTGACTGTCGGGCTGTGAACGCTATCACTGTCAAATATCGTCATCCCATTCCTAGACTTGATGATATGCTTGATGAACTCGATGGTGCCATTATTTTCACCAAAATAGACTTAAGGAGCGGCTATCATCAAATTCGGATGAAAGAGGGCGACGAGTGGAAAACAGCCTTCAAAACCAAACATGGTCTCTATGAGTGGCTAGTCATGCCTTTTGGCTTAACTAATGCCCCTAGCACCTTCATGCGACTAATGAACCATGTGTTGAGACACTTTATTGGCAAGTTTGTCATTGTTTACTTTGATGACATCCTGATCTATAGTCATAGTGAGCATGAGCACCTAGAGCACGTGAGATTAGTTCTTGAGACACTTCGACAGGCGCATCTTTACGCCAACCTCAAGAAGTGCACCTTTTGTACTAACGAGCTTGTGTTTTTAGGCTATGTGGTAAGTTCGCAGGGCATCAAGGTGGACAAATCCAAGATTGAGGCCATCGAGCAATGGCCAACTCCCACATCCGTCCCTGACGTGCGCAGCTTTCTTGGATTGGCGGGCTTTTACCGGCGCTTTGTCAAAGATTTTAGCACCATTGCCGCCCCGTTGACCGCCGTGAAAAAGAAGAATGACAAGTTCCACTGGGGAGAATCACAAGAACAAGCATTTCTCGCCCTCAAGGACACACTCACACATGCACCTGTGTTAGCATTACCAAATTTTCACAAGACTTTTGAAATTGAATGTGATGCTTCTGGTGTAGGTATTGGAGCGGTCCTCATGCAAGACAAGAGGCCTTGTGCCTTCTTCAGTGAGAAACTGGGAGGAGCTGCATTAAACTACCCCACGTACGACAAGGAGTTGTACGCTTTAGTGAGGGCTTTGGAGACTTGGCAACACTATCTTCGCCCTCGGGAGTTCGTGATACACACTGATCACGAGTCATTGAAGTACCTCAAGGGACAACCCAAGTTAAGCAAGCGACATGCCAAATGGGTAAGCTTCATTGACACCTTTTCGTATGTCATTAAGTATAAGACTGGCAAAACGAATGTAGTGGCTGATGCATTATCACGTAGACATTCGTTGCTTGCCCTTCTGGATGCCAAGTTACTAGGGTTCGAAATGGTTAAGGAACTCTACACAAATGATCATGACTTTGGTGATATCTATGTTGCTTGTGTTAAGAACCCGCATGGAAAATATTCTATTCCATGTAGATAAACTGTGTGTACCTAATTCTTCCATTCGTGATCTTTTGATTCGAGAGGCACATAGTGGTGGTCTCATGGGCCACTTTGGCATCACCAAGACTCTGGCCATGTTGCAAGAGCACTTTTACTGGCCTCATATGCGTAGAGATGTTGAACGCATGGTTGGTAGATGTGCTACTTGTCACAAGGCAAAGTCTAAGACAAATCCATATGGCTTGTATACCCCATTACCTATCCCTCACCATCCTTGGGTTGATTTGTCTATGGACTTTGTATTAGGATTGCCTAGATCAACAAGGGGTAATGACTCCATCTTTGTTGTGGTTGATAGATTCTCTAAGATGGCTCATTTTATTCCTTGCCACAAAACTGACGATGCATCTCATATTGCTAATATGTTCTTCAAAGAAATTGTCCGTCTGCATGGCCTGCCTAAAACTATTGTCAGTGATAGAGATGTGAAATTCTTGAGTTATTTTTGGAAGACTTTGTGGTCCAAACTAGGCACTAGGTTATTATTCTCCACCACTAGTCATCCACAAAGCGATGGACAAACTGAAGTTGTCAATCGCACACTTGGCACTCTACTTCGGGCCTTGATTAACAAGAATCTTAAGACTTGGGAAGAGTGCCTCCCTCATGTTGAATTCGCCTACAATCGAACTGTGCATAGTGCCACACAATACTCCCCCTTTGAGATTGTTTATGGCTTCAACCCCGTCACCCCCCTTGATTTGGTGCCCTTACCTTCCTCTGACCACACAAGCTTAGATGGGAAAAAGAAAGCTGATTCTGTGCGCAGGTTACATGAGGCCGTCCGAGCAAACATTGAGAAGCGTACGCAGCAATACATCCAGCAAGCCAACAAGCACCGTCGCAAGATGATTTTTGAGCCTGGAGATTGGGTTTGGCTACACTTGAGGAACGAGCGATTTCCCAAGCAACGCCAAAGCAAATTGTCCCCAAGAGGTGATGGACCATTTCGGGTACTCCAACGAGTCAATGACAACGCATACAAGTTGGAGCTACCTGGGGAGTACACTGTTAGTGCAACCTTCAACGTCGCGGACCTAAGCCCATTTCTTGACGAGGAGGATCCAGATTTGAGGGCAAATCCTTCTCAAGAGGAGAGGACTGATGTGTGCACGAGTCTCGGCCCACGCAATAACCCAGTCCGAGTTCCATTGGGCCCAGTCACACGTGCACGGGCCAAGCTCTTCAAAGAATCACTCCAAGCCCTGGTTCGAGTCGTCCAAGACCAACATGGAGTTCACAAAGATATTGAGGGCTTAGAGAGAGACAATCAAGCCATTTGCACCATGATCCAAGCCCACGAAGACTCAAGTGGGCCTTCAAGAGGACCGGCCCTATAGGGCCTTAGCCTTAGTATTTGATAGATTGGATTAATTTGTCTTCATAGCTCATTGGGCCGGCCCATCTTGGACACCAAGATGGCCGAACTCTTTGCCATTGTTTCCTTAGGTTTTCTTAGTCACTTTGGCCTATAAATAGGCTTGCTTTGTAAGGTTTTAGGGTAGTCGTTTTATCAATAAAATTGGTTTAATTCGTTCCTTCTTCTAAGAAGAGAGTTCGAGCACTTTAACTTGCTTTGGCAAGGGTTATTGAGCAATCTTGCGTCCTGTCATCGATTGTTCATCCGACCTATTCCCCTGGAGTATTCACCTTCATCGGTGCGTCGTCTACCACCTAAATCAAATCGTGTCGTCCGTTTGATTCTAGGTCCCGCGATCCAAGCGTTGGACAACCTTGCTAGATCCTTGGGCAAACGTGCTACGTGTCTCGAAACAAGTTGATCGAGGAACGTATCAGGACACTTTGGTGTCACCAAGACCTTGTGTGCTTTACAGGAACATTTCTGTTGGCCACGCATGAGGCGGGATGTAGAGCGAGTGGTGTCACGCTGCATCACCTGTCACCGTGCCAAGTCCAAGCTCCAACCTTTCAGTTTGTATACACCTCTACCTATCCCTTCAGCACCATGGGTACACACTTTTGCACGATGGCAAACGTAAGGTCCTTACACCTCTCACACCTGCACAAGTTTATGAGGACCAACTACTATTGCAAAGGGAGTGTGAACAAGACCGTCAAAGGAGGAAACTAAAGGCAGTCGACCCTGGTAAAGGCTCCACGTCTACGAGTGAGCCATCAACCAAGGGTCAAGGGAGCACACCTAGGGGTATACATGACAAATCACCTACCGCACCTACCACTAGGAAGCACAACATGATTATTAAGGCTAAAGATGTTAGAAAAGTGGTGAACTCTAATCAGCCTATACTTCTCATGATTTGCAAGCATGTGCTCTTGGATGTTGCTGAGCTCGACAAGGCGTTGCCTGCGAGCATAGTTGCTCTTTTGCAAGAATTTGAGGATGTTTTCCCTGACGAGGTCCCTGATGGCTTACCACCCATTCGGGGAATTGAACACCAAATCGACCTCATTCCTGGAGCACCATTGCCCAACAAACCTGCTTACCGCATGGGCCCTGAGGAGACCAAGGAGCTTCAAAGGCAAGTTGATGGCCTCTTAGGTAAGGGTTGGGTAAAGGAAAGTCTAAGTCCTTGCGCTGTGCCTATGATACTTGTTCCCAAAAAGGACGGTACTTGGCGCATGTGCACTGACTGTCGGGCTGTGAACGCTATCACTGTCAAATATCGTCATCCCATTCCTAGACTTGATGATATGCTTGATGAACTCGATGGTGCCATTATTTTCACCAAAATAGACTTAAGGAGCGGCTATCATCAAATTCGGATGAAAGAGGGCGACGAGTGGAAAACAGCCTTCAAAACCAAACATGGTCTCTATGAGTGGCTAGTCATGCCTTTTGGCTTAACTAATGCCCCTAGCACCTTCATGCGACTAATGAACCATGTGTTGAGACACTTTATTGGCAAGTTTGTCATTGTTTACTTTGATGACATCCTGATCTATAGTCATAGTGAGCATGAGCACCTAGAGCACGTGAGATTAGTTCTTGAGACACTTCGACAGGCGCATCTTTACGCCAACCTCAAGAAGTGCACCTTTTGTACTAACGAGCTTGTGTTTTTAGGCTATGTGGTAAGTTCGCAGGGCATCAAGGTGGACAAATCCAAGATTGAGGCCATCGAGCAATGGCCAACTCCCACATCCGTCCCTGACGTGCGCAGCTTTCTTGGATTGGCGGGCTTTTACCGGCGCTTTGTCAAAGATTTTAGCACCATTGCCGCCCCGTTGACCGCCGTGAAAAAGAAGAATGACAAGTTCCACTGGGGAGAATCACAAGAACAAGCATTTCTCGCCCTCAAGGACACACTCACACATGCACCTGTGTTAGCATTACCAAATTTTCACAAGACTTTTGAAATTGAATGTGATGCTTCTGGTGTAGGTATTGGAGCGGTCCTCATGCAAGACAAGAGGCCTTGTGCCTTCTTCAGTGAGAAACTGGGGGGAGCTGCATTAAACTACCCCACGTACGACAAGGAGTTGTACGCTTTAGTGAGGGCTTTGGAGACTTGGCAACACTATCTTCGCCCTCGGGAGTTCGTGATACACACTGATCACGAGTCATTGAAGTACCTCAAGGGACAACCCAAGTTAAGCAAGCGACATGCCAAATGGGTAAGCTTCATTGACACCTTTTCGTATGTCATTAAGTATAAGACTGGCAAAACGAATGTAGTGGCTGATGCATTATCACGTAGACATTCGTTGCTTGCCCTTCTGGATGCCAAGTTACTAGGGTTCGAAATGGTTAAGGAACTCTACACAAATGATCATGACTTTGGTGATATCTATGTTGCTTGTGTTAAGAACCCGCATGGAAAATATTCTATTCCATGTAGATAAACTGTGTGTACCTAATTCTTCCATTCGTGATCTTTTGATTCGAGAGGCACATAGTGGTGGTCTCATGGGCCACTTTGGCATCACCAAGACTCTGGCCATGTTGCAAGAGCACTTTTACTGGCCTCATATGCGTAGAGATGTTGAACGCATGGTTGGTAGATGTGCTACTTGTCACAAGGCAAAGTCTAAGACAAATCCATATGGCTTGTATACCCCATTACCTATCCCTCACCATCCTTGGGTTGATTTGTCTATGGACTTTGTATTAGGATTGCCTAGATCAACAAGGGGTAATGACTCCATCTTTGTTGTGGTTGATAGATTCTCTAAGATGGCTCATTTTATTCCTTGCCACAAAACTGACGATGCATCTCATATTGCTAATATGTTCTTCAAAGAAATTGTCCGTCTGCATGGCCTGCCTAAAACTATTGTCAGTGATAGAGATGTGAAATTCTTGAGTTACTTTTGGAAGACTTTGTGGTCCAAACTAGGCACTAGGTTATTATTCTCCACCACTAGTCATCCACAAAGCGATGGACAAACTGAAGTTGTCAATCGCACACTTGGCACTCTACTTCGGGCCTTGATTAACAAGAATCTTAAGACTTGGGAAGAGTGCCTCCCTCATGTTGAATTCGCCTACAATCGAACTGTGCATAGTGCCACACAATACTCCCCCTTTGAGATTGTTTATGGCTTCAACCCCGTCACCCCCCTTGATTTGGTGCCCTTACCTTCCTCTGACCACACAAGCTTAGATGGGAAAAAGAAAGCTGATTCTGTGCGCAGGTTACATGAGGCCGTCCGAGCAAACATTGAGAAGCGTACGCAGCAATACATCCAGCAAGCCAACAACCACCGTCGCAAGATGATTTTTGAGCCTGGAGATTGGGTTTGGCTACACTTGAGGAACGAGCGATTTCCCAAGCAACGCCAAAGCAAATTGTCCCCAAGAGGTGATGGACCATTTCGGGTACTCCAACGAGTCAATGACAACGCATACAAGTTGGAGCTACCTGGGGAGTACACTGTTAGTGCAACCTTCAACGTCGCGGACCTAAGCCCATTTCTTGACGAGGAGGATCCAGATTTGAGGGCAAATCCTTCTCAAGAGGAGAGGACTGATGTGTGCACGAGTCTCGGCCCACGCAATAACCCAGTCCGAGTTCCATTGGGCCCAGTCACACGTGCACGGGCCAAGCTCTTCAAAGAATCACTCCAAGCCCTGGTTCGAGTCGTCCAAGACCAACATGGAGTTCACAAAGATATTGAGGGCTTAGAGAGAGACAATCAAGCCATTTGCACCATGATCCAAGCCCACGAAGACTCAAGTGGGCCTTCAAGAGGACCGGCCCTATAGGGCCTTAGCCTTAGTATTTGATAGATTGGATTAATTTGTCTTCATAGCTCATTGGGCCGGCCCATCTTGGACACCAAGATGGCCGAACTCTTTGCCATTGTTTCCTTAGGTTTTCTTAGTCACTTTGGCCTATAAATAGGCTTGCTTTGTAAGGTTTTAGGGTAGTCGTTTTATCAATAAAATTGGTTTAATTCGTTCCTTCTTCTAAGAAGAGAGTTCGAGCACTTTAACTTGCTTTGGCAAGGGTTATTGAGCAATCTTGCGTCCTGTCCTCGATTGTTCATCCGACCTATTCCCCTGGAGTATTCACCTTCATCGGAGTGTCGTCTACCACCTAAATCAAATCGTGTCGTCCGTTTGATTCTAGGTCCCGCGATCCAAGCGTTGGACAACCTTGCTAGATCATTGGGCAAACGTGCTACGTGTCTCGAAACAAGTTGATCGAGGAACGTATCAGGACACTTTGGTGTCACCAAGACCTTGTGTGCTTTACAGGAACATTTCTGTTGGCCACGCATGAGGCGGGATGTAGAGCGAGTGGTGTCACGCTGCATCACCTGTCACCGTGCCAAGTCCGAGCTCCAACCTTTCAGTTTGTATACACCTCTACCTATCCCTTCAGCACCATGGGTACACACTTTTGCACGATGGCAAACGTAAGGTCCTTACACCTCTCACACCTGCACAAGTTTATGAGGACCAACTACTATTGCAAAGGGAGTGTGAACAAGACCGTCAAAGGAGGAAACTAAAGGCAGTCGACCCTGGTAAAGGCTCCACGTCTACGAGTGAGCCATCAACCAAGGGTCAAGGGAGCACACCTAGGGGTATACATGACAAATCACCTACCGCACCTACCACTAGGAAGCACAACATGATTATTAAGGCTAAAGATGTTAGAAAAGTGGTGAACTCTAATCAGCCTATACTTCTCATGATTTGCAAGCATGTGCTCTTGGATGTTGCTGAGCTCGACAAGGCGTTGCCTGCGAGCATAGTTGCTCTTTTGCAAGAATTTGAGGATGTTTTCCCTGACGAGGTCCCTGATGGCTTACCACCCATTCGGGGAATTGAACACCAAATCGACCTCATTCCTGGAGCACCATTGCCCAACAAACCTGCTTACCGCATGGGCCCTGAGGAGACCAAGGAGCTTCAAAGGCAAGTTGATGGCCTCTTAGGTAAGGGTTGGGTAAAGGAAAGTCTAAGTCCTTGCGCTGTGCCTATGATACTTGTTCCCAAAAAGGACGGTACTTGGCGCATGTGCACTGACTGTCGGGCTGTGAACGCTATCACTGTCAAATATCGTCATCCCATTCCTAGACTTGATGATATGCTTGATGAACTCGATGGTGCCATTATTTTCACCAAAATAGACTTAAGGAGCGGCTATCATCAAATTCGGATGAAAGAGGGCGACGAGTGGAAAACAGCCTTCAAAACCAAACATGGTCTCTATGAGTGGCTAGTCATGCCTTTTGGCTTAACTAATGCCCCTAGCACCTTCATGCGACTAATGAACCATGTGTTGAGACACTTTATTGGCAAGTTTGTCATTGTTTACTTTGATGACATCCTGATCTATAGTCATAGTGAGCATGAGCACCTAGAGCACGTGAGATTAGTTCTTGAGACACTTCGACAGGCGCATCTTTACGCCAACCTCAAGAAGTGCACCTTTTGTACTAACGAGCTTGTGTTTTTAGGCTATGTGGTAAGTTCGCAGGGCATCAAGGTGGACAAATCCAAGATTGAGGCCATCGAGCAATGGCCAACTCCCACATCCGTCCCTGACGTGCGCAGCTTTCTTGGATTGGCGGGCTTTTACCGGCGCTTTGTCAAAGATTTTAGCACCATTGCCGCCCCGTTGACCGCCGTGAAAAAGAAGAATGACAAGTTCCACTGGGGAGAATCACAAGAACAAGCATTTCTCGCCCTCAAGGACACACTCACACATGCACCTGTGTTAGCATTACCAAATTTTCACAAGACTTTTGAAATTGAATGTGATGCTTCTGGTGTAGGTATTGGAGCGGTCCTCATGCAAGACAAGAGGCCTTGTGCCTTCTTCAGTGAGAAACTGGGGGGGAGCTGCATTAAACTACCCCACGTACGACAAGGAGTTGTACGCTTTAGTGAGGGCTTTGGAGACTTGGCAACACTATCTTCGCCCTCGGGAGTTCGTGATACACACTGATCACGAGTCATTGAAGTACCTCAAGGGACAACCCAAGTTAAGCAAGCGACATGCCAAATGGGTAAGCTTCATTGACACCTTTTCGTATGTCATTAAGTATAAGACTGGCAAAACGAATGTAGTGGCTGATGCATTATCACGTAGACATTCGTTGCTTGCCCTTCTGGATGCCAAGTTACTAGGGTTCGAAATGGTTAAGGAACTCTACACAAATGATCATGACTTTGGTGATATCTATGTTGCTTGTGTTAAGAACCCGCATGGAAAATACTTCTTGCATGATGGATTTCTATTCCATGTAGATAAACTGTGTGTACCTAATTCTTCCATTCGTGATCTTTTGATTCGAGAGGCACATAGTGGTGGTCTCATGGGCCACTTTGGCATCACCAAGACTCTGGCCATGTTGCAAGAGCACTTTTACTGGCCTCATATGCGTAGAGATGTTGAACGCATGGTTGGTAGATGTGCTACAAGGCAAAGTCTAAGACAAATCCATATGGCTTGTATACCCCATTACCTATCCCTCACCATCCTTGGGTTGATTTGTCTATGGACTTTGTATTAGGATTGCCTAGATCAACAAGGGGTAATGACTCCATCTTTGTTGTGGTTGATAGATTCTCTAAGATGGCTCATTTTATTCCTTGCCACAAAACTGACGATGCATCTCATATTGCTAATATGTTCTTCAAAGAAATTGTCCGTCTGCATGGCCTGCCTAAAACTATTGTCAGTGATAGAGATGTGAAATTCTTGAGTTACTTTTGGAAGACTTTGTGGTCCAAACTAGGCACTAGGTTATTATTCTCCACCACTAGTCATCCACAAAGCGATGGACAAACTGAAGTTGTCAATCGCACACTTGGCACTCTACTTCGGGCCTTGATTAACAAGAATCTTAAGACTTGGGAAGAGTGCCTCCCTCATGTTGAATTCGCCTACAATCGAACTGTGCATAGTGCCACACAATACTCCCCCTTTGAGATTGTTTATGGCTTCAACCCCGTCACCCCCCTTGATTTGGTGCCCTTACCTTCCTCTGACCACACAAGCTTAGATGGGAAAAAGAAAGCTGATTCTGTGCGCAGGTTACATGAGGCCGTCCGAGCAAACATTGAGAAGCGTACGCAGCAATACATCCAGCAAGCCAACAAGCACCGTCGCAAGATGATTTTTGAGCCTGGAGATTGGGTTTGGCTACACTTGAGGAACGAGCGATTTCCCAAGCAACGCCAAAGCAAATTGTCCCCAAGAGGTGATGGACCATTTCGGGTACTCCAACGAGTCAATGACAACGCATACAAGTTGGAGCTACCTGGGGAGTACACTGTTAGTGCAACCTTCAACGTCGCGGACCTAAGCCCATTTCTTGACGAGGAGGATCCAGATTTGAGGGCAAATCCTTCTCAAGAGGAGAGGACTGATGTGTGCACGAGTCTCGGCCCACGCAATAACCCAGTCCGAGTTCCATTGGGCCCAGTCACACGTGCACGGGCCAAGCTCTTCAAAGAATCACTCCAAGCCCTGGTTCGAGTCGTCCAAGACCAACATGGAGTTCACAAAGATATTGAGGGCTTAGAGAGAGACAATCAAGCCATTTGCACCATGATCCAAGCCCACGAAGACTCAAGTGGGCCTTCAAGAGGACCGGCCCTATAGGGCCTTAGCCTTAGTATTTGATAGATTGGATTAATTTGTCTTCATAGCTCATTGGGCCGGCCCATCTTGGACACCAAGATGGCCGAACTCTTTGCCATTGTTTCCTTAGGTTTTCTTAGTCACTTTGGCCTATAAATAGGCTTGCTTTGTAAGGTTTTAGGGTAGTCGTTTTATCAATAAAATTGGTTTAATTCGTTCCTTCTTCTAAGAAGAGAGTTCGAGCACTTTAACTTGCTTTGGCAAGGGTTATTGAGCAATCTTGCGTCCTGTCCTCGATTGTTCATCCGACCTATTCCCCTGGAGTATTCACCTTCATCGGAGTGTCGTCTACCACCTAAATCAAATCGTGTCGTCCGTTTGATTCTAGGTCCCGCGATCCAAGCGTTGGACAACCTTGCTAGATCATTGGGCAAACGTGCTACGTGTCTCGAAACAAGTTGATCGAGGAACGTATCAGGACACTTTGGTGTCACCAAGACCTTGTGTGCTTTACAGGAACATTTCTGTTGGCCACGCATGAGGCGGGATGTAGAGCGAGTGGTGTCACGCTGCATCACCTGTCACCGTGCCAAGTCCGAGCTCCAACCTTTCAGTTTGTATACACCTCTACCTATCCCTTCAGCACCATGGGTACACACTTTTGCACGATGGCAAACGTAAGGTCCTTACACCTCTCACACCTGCACAAGTTTATGAGGACCAACTACTATTGCAAAGGGAGTGTGAACAAGACCGTCAAAGGAGGAAACTAAAGGCAGTCGACCCTGGTAAAGGCTCCACGTCTACGAGTGAGCCATCAACCAAGGGTCAAGGGAGCACACCTAGGGGTATACATGACAAATCACCTACCGCACCTACCACTAGGAAGCACAACATGATTATTAAGGCTAAAGATGTTAGAAAAGTGGTGAACTCTAATCAGCCTATACTTCTCATGATTTGCAAGCATGTGCTCTTGGATGTTGCTGAGCTCGACAAGGCGTTGCCTGCGAGCATAGTTGCTCTTTTGCAAGAATTTGAGGATGTTTTCCCTGACGAGGTCCCTGATGGCTTACCACCCATTCGGGGAATTGAACACCAAATCGACCTCATTCCTGGAGCACCATTGCCCAACAAACCTGCTTACCGCATGGGCCCTGAGGAGACCAAGGAGCTTCAAAGGCAAGTTGATGGCCTCTTAGGTAAGGGTTGGGTAAAGGAAAGTCTAAGTCCTTGCGCTGTGCCTATGATACTTGTTCCCAAAAAGGACGGTACTTGGCGCATGTGCACTGACTGTCGGGCTGTGAACGCTATCACTGTCAAATATCGTCATCCCATTCCTAGACTTGATGATATGCTTGATGAACTCGATGGTGCCATTATTTTCACCAAAATAGACTTAAGGAGCGGCTATCATCAAATTCGGATGAAAGAGGCGACGAGTGGAAAACAGCCTTCAAAACCAAACATGGTCTCTATGAGTGGCTAGTCATGCCTTTTGGCTTAACTAATGCCCCTAGCACCTTCATGCGACTAATGAACCATGTGTTGAGACACTTTATTGGCAAGTTTGTCATTGTTTACTTTGATGACATCCTGATCTATAGTCATAGTGAGCATGAGCACCTAGAGCACGTGAGATTAGTTCTTGAGACACTTCGACAGGCGCATCTTTACGCCAACCTCAAGAAGTGCACCTTTTGTACTAACGAGCTTGTGTTTTTAGGCTATGTGGTAAGTTCGCAGGGCATCAAGGTGGACAAATCCAAGATTGAGGCCATCGAGCAATGGCCAACTCCCACATCCGTCCCTGACGTGCGCAGCTTTCTTGGATTGGCGGGCTTTTACCGGCGCTTTGTCAAAGATTTTAGCACCATTGCCGCCCCGTTGACCGCCGTGAAAAAGAAGAATGACAAGTTCCACTGGGGAGAATCACAAGAACAAGCATTTCTCGCCCTCAAGGACACACTCACACATGCACCTGTGTTAGCATTACCAAATTTTCACAAGACTTTTGAAATTGAATGTGATGCTTCTGGTGTAGGTATTGGAGCGGTCCTCATGCAAGACAAGAGGCCTTGTGCCTTCTTCAGTGAGAAACTGGGGGGGAGCTGCATTAAACTACCCCACGTACGACAAGGAGTTGTACGCTTTAGTGAGGGCTTTGGAGACTTGGCAACACTATCTTCGCCCTCGGGAGTTCGTGATACACACTGATCACGAGTCATTGAAGTACCTCAAGGGACAACCCAAGTTAAGCAAGCGACATGCCAAATGGGTAAGCTTCATTGACACCTTTTCGTATGTCATTAAGTATAAGACTGGCAAAACGAATGTAGTGGCTGATGCATTATCACGTAGACATTCGTTGCTTGCCCTTCTGGATGCCAAGTTACTAGGGTTCGAAATGGTTAAGGAACTCTACACAAATGATCATGACTTTGGTGATATCTATGTTGCTTGTGTTAAGAACCCGCATGGAAAATACTTCTTGCATGATGGATTTCTATTCCATGTAGATAAACTGTGTGTACCTAATTCTTCCATTCGTGATCTTTTGATTCGAGAGGCACATAGTGGTGGTCTCATGGGCCACTTTGGCATCACCAAGACTCTGGCCATGTTGCAAGAGCACTTTTACTGGCCTCATATGCGTAGAGATGTTGAACGCATGGTTGGTAGATGTGCTACAAGGCAAAGTCTAAGACAAATCCATATGGCTTGTATACCCCATTACCTATCCCTCACCATCCTTGGGTTGATTTGTCTATGGACTTTGTATTAGGATTGCCTAGATCAACAAGGGGTAATGACTCCATCTTTGTTGTGGTTGATAGATTCTCTAAGATGGCTCATTTTATTCCTTGCCACAAAACTGACGATGCATCTCATATTGCTAATATGTTCTTCAAAGAAATTGTCCGTCTGCATGGCCTGCCTAAAACTATTGTCAGTGATAGAGATGTGAAATTCTTGAGTTACTTTTGGAAGACTTTGTGGTCCAAACTAGGCACTAGGTTATTATTCTCCACCACTAGTCATCCACAAAGCGATGGACAAACTGAAGTTGTCAATCGCACACTTGGCACTCTACTTCGGGCCTTGATTAACAAGAATCTTAAGACTTGGGAAGAGTGCCTCCCTCATGTTGAATTCGCCTACAATCGAACTGTGCATAGTGCCACACAATACTCCCCCTTTGAGATTGTTTATGGCTTCAACCCCGTCACCCCCCTTGATTTGGTGCCCTTACCTTCCTCTGACCACACAAGCTTAGATGGGAAAAAGAAAGCTGATTCTGTGCGCAGGTTACATGAGGCCGTCCGAGCAAACATTGAGAAGCGTACGCAGCAATACATCCAGCAAGCCAACAAGCACCGTCGCAAGATGATTTTTGAGCCTGGAGATTGGGTTTGGCTACACTTGAGGAACGAGCGATTTCCCAAGCAACGCCAAAGCAAATTGTCCCCAAGAGGTGATGGACCATTTCGGGTACTCCAACGAGTCAATGACAACGCATACAAGTTGGAGCTACCTGGGGAGTACACTGTTAGTGCAACCTTCAACGTCGCGGACCTAAGCCCATTTCTTGACGAGGAGGATCCAGATTTGAGGGCAAATCCTTCTCAAGAGGAGAGGACTGATGTGTGCACGAGTCTCGGCCCACGCAATAACCCAGTCCGAGTTCCATTGGGCCCAGTCACACGTGCACGGGCCAAGCTCTTCAAAGAATCACTCCAAGCCCTGGTTCGAGTCGTCCAAGACCAACATGGAGTTCACAAAGATATTGAGGGCTTAGAGAGAGACAATCAAGCCATTTGCACCATGATCCAAGCCCACGAAGACTCAAGTGGGCCTTCAAGAGGACCGGCCCTATAGGGCCTTAGCCTTAGTATTTGATAGATTGGATTAATTTGTCTTCATAGCTCATTGGGCCGGCCCATCTTGGACACCAAGATGGCCGAACTCTTTGCCATTGTTTCCTTAGGTTTTCTTAGTCACTTTGGCCTATAAATAGGCTTGCTTTGTAAGGTTTTAGGGTAGTCGTTTTATCAATAAAATTGGTTTAATTCGTTCCTTCTTCTAAGAAGAGAGTTCGAGCACTTTAACTTGCTTTGGCAAGGGTTATTGAGCAATCTTGCGTCCTGTCCTCGATTGTTCATCCGACCTATTCCCCTGGAGTATTCACCTTCATCGGAGTGTCGTCTACCACCTAAATCAAATCGTGTCGTCCGTTTGATTCTAGGTCCCGCGATCCAAGCGTTGGACAACCTTGCTAGATCATTGGGCAAACGTGCTACGTGTCTCGAAACAAGTTGATCGAGGAACGTATCAGGACACTTTGGTGTCACCAAGACCTTGTGTGCTTTACAGGAACATTTCTGTTGGCCACGCATGAGGCGGGATGTAGAGCGAGTGGTGTCACGCTGCATCACCTGTCACCGTGCCAAGTCCGAGCTCCAACCTTTCAGTTTGTATACACCTCTACCTATCCCTTCAGCACCATGGGTACACACTTTTGCACGATGGCAAACGTAAGGTCCTTACACCTCTCACACCTGCACAAGTTTATGAGGACCAACTACTATTGCAAAGGGAGTGTGAACAAGACCGTCAAAGGAGGAAACTAAAGGCAGTCGACCCTGGTAAAGGCTCCACGTCTACGAGTGAGCCATCAACCAAGGGTCAAGGGAGCACACCTAGGGGTATACATGACAAATCACCTACCGCACCTACCACTAGGAAGCACAACATGATTATTAAGGCTAAAGATGTTAGAAAAGTGGTGAACTCTAATCAGCCTATACTTCTCATGATTTGCAAGCATGTGCTCTTGGATGTTGCTGAGCTCGACAAGGCGTTGCCTGCGAGCATAGTTGCTCTTTTGCAAGAATTTGAGGATGTTTTCCCTGACGAGGTCCCTGATGGCTTACCACCCATTCGGGGAATTGAACACCAAATCGACCTCATTCCTGGAGCACCATTGCCCAACAAACCTGCTTACCGCATGGGCCCTGAGGAGACCAAGGAGCTTCAAAGGCAAGTTGATGGCCTCTTAGGTAAGGGTTGGGTAAAGGAAAGTCTAAGTCCTTGCGCTGTGCCTATGATACTTGTTCCCAAAAAGGACGGTACTTGGCGCATGTGCACTGACTGTCGGGCTGTGAACGCTATCACTGTCAAATATCGTCATCCCATTCCTAGACTTGATGATATGCTTGATGAACTCGATGGTGCCATTATTTTCACCAAAATAGACTTAAGGAGCGGCTATCATCAAATTCGGATGAAAGAGGCGACGAGTGGAAAACAGCCTTCAAAACCAAACATGGTCTCTATGAGTGGCTAGTCATGCCTTTTGGCTTAACTAATGCCCCTAGCACCTTCATGCGACTAATGAACCATGTGTTGAGACACTTTATTGGCAAGTTTGTCATTGTTTACTTTGATGACATCCTGATCTATAGTCATAGTGAGCATGAGCACCTAGAGCACGTGAGATTAGTTCTTGAGACACTTCGACAGGCGCATCTTTACGCCAACCTCAAGAAGTGCACCTTTTGTACTAACGAGCTTGTGTTTTTAGGCTATGTGGTAAGTTCGCAGGGCATCAAGGTGGACAAATCCAAGATTGAGGCCATCGAGCAATGGCCAACTCCCACATCCGTCCCTGACGTGCGCAGCTTTCTTGGATTGGCGGGCTTTTACCGGCGCTTTGTCAAAGATTTTAGCACCATTGCCGCCCCGTTGACCGCCGTGAAAAAGAAGAATGACAAGTTCCACTGGGGAGAATCACAAGAACAAGCATTTCTCGCCCTCAAGGACACACTCACACATGCACCTGTGTTAGCATTACCAAATTTTCACAAGACTTTTGAAATTGAATGTGATGCTTCTGGTGTAGGTATTGGAGCGGTCCTCATGCAAGACAAGAGGCCTTGTGCCTTCTTCAGTGAGAAACTGGGGGGGAGCTGCATTAAACTACCCCACGTACGACAAGGAGTTGTACGCTTTAGTGAGGGCTTTGGAGACTTGGCAACACTATCTTCGCCCTCGGGAGTTCGTGATACACACTGATCACGAGTCATTGAAGTACCTCAAGGGACAACCCAAGTTAAGCAAGCGACATGCCAAATGGGTAAGCTTCATTGACACCTTTTCGTATGTCATTAAGTATAAGACTGGCAAAACGAATGTAGTGGCTGATGCATTATCACGTAGACATTCGTTGCTTGCCCTTCTGGATGCCAAGTTACTAGGGTTCGAAATGGTTAAGGAACTCTACACAAATGATCATGACTTTGGTGATATCTATGTTGCTTGTGTTAAGAACCCGCATGGAAAATACTTCTTGCATGATGGATTTCTATTCCATGTAGATAAACTGTGTGTACCTAATTCTTCCATTCGTGATCTTTTGATTCGAGAGGCACATAGTGGTGGTCTCATGGGCCACTTTGGCATCACCAAGACTCTGGCCATGTTGCAAGAGCACTTTTACTGGCCTCATATGCGTAGAGATGTTGAACGCATGGTTGGTAGATGTGCTACAAGGCAAAGTCTAAGACAAATCCATATGGCTTGTATACCCCATTACCTATCCCTCACCATCCTTGGGTTGATTTGTCTATGGACTTTGTATTAGGATTGCCTAGATCAACAAGGGGTAATGACTCCATCTTTGTTGTGGTTGATAGATTCTCTAAGATGGCTCATTTTATTCCTTGCCACAAAACTGACGATGCATCTCATATTGCTAATATGTTCTTCAAAGAAATTGTCCGTCTGCATGGCCTGCCTAAAACTATTGTCAGTGATAGAGATGTGAAATTCTTGAGTTACTTTTGGAAGACTTTGTGGTCCAAACTAGGCACTAGGTTATTATTCTCCACCACTAGTCATCCACAAAGCGATGGACAAACTGAAGTTGTCAATCGCACACTTGGCACTCTACTTCGGGCCTTGATTAACAAGAATCTTAAGACTTGGGAAGAGTGCCTCCCTCATGTTGAATTCGCCTACAATCGAACTGTGCATAGTGCCACACAATACTCCCCCTTTGAGATTGTTTATGGCTTCAACCCCGTCACCCCCCTTGATTTGGTGCCCTTACCTTCCTCTGACCACACAAGCTTAGATGGGAAAAAGAAAGCTGATTCTGTGCGCAGGTTACATGAGGCCGTCCGAGCAAACATTGAGAAGCGTACGCAGCAATACATCCAGCAAGCCAACAAGCACCGTCGCAAGATGATTTTTGAGCCTGGAGATTGGGTTTGGCTACACTTGAGGAACGAGCGATTTCCCAAGCAACGCCAAAGCAAATTGTCCCCAAGAGGTGATGGACCATTTCGGGTACTCCAACGAGTCAATGACAACGCATACAAGTTGGAGCTACCTGGGGAGTACACTGTTAGTGCAACCTTCAACGTCGCGGACCTAAGCCCATTTCTTGACGAGGAGGATCCAGATTTGAGGGCAAATCCTTCTCAAGAGGAGAGGACTGATGTGTGCACGAGTCTCGGCCCACGCAATAACCCAGTCCGAGTTCCATTGGGCCCAGTCACACGTGCACGGGCCAAGCTCTTCAAAGAATCACTCCAAGCCCTGGTTCGAGTCGTCCAAGACCAACATGGAGTTCACAAAGATATTGAGGGCTTAGAGAGAGACAATCAAGCCATTTGCACCATGATCCAAGCCCACGAAGACTCAAGTGGGCCTTCAAGAGGACCGGCCCTATAGGGCCTTAGCCTTAGTATTTGATAGATTGGATTAATTTGTCTTCATAGCTCATTGGGCCGGCCCATCTTGGACACCAAGATGGCCGAACTCTTTGCCATTGTTTCCTTAGGTTTTCTTAGTCACTTTGGCCTATAAATAGGCTTGCTTTGTAAGGTTTTAGGGTAGTCGTTTTATCAATAAAATTGGTTTAATTCGTTCCTTCTTCTAAGAAGAGAGTTCGAGCACTTTAACTTGCTTTGGCAAGGGTTATTGAGCAATCTTGCGTCCTGTCCTCGATTGTTCATCCGACCTATTCCCCTGGAGTATTCACCTTCATCGGAGTGTCGTCTACCACCTAAATCAAATCGTGTCGTCCGTTTGATTCTAGGTCCCGCGATCCAAGCGTTGGACAACCTTGCTAGATCATTGGGCAAACGTGCTACGTGTCTCGAAACAAGTTGATCGAGGAACGTATCAGGACACTTTGGTGTCACCAAGACCTTGTGTGCTTTACAGGAACATTTCTGTTGGCCACGCATGAGGCGGGATGTAGAGCGAGTGGTGTCACGCTGCATCACCTGTCACCGTGCCAAGTCCGAGCTCCAACCTTTCAGTTTGTATACACCTCTACCTATCCCTTCAGCACCATGGGTACACACTTTTGCACGATGGCAAACGTAAGGTCCTTACACCTCTCACACCTGCACAAGTTTATGAGGACCAACTACTATTGCAAAGGGAGTGTGAACAAGACCGTCAAAGGAGGAAACTAAAGGCAGTCGACCCTGGTAAAGGCTCCACGTCTACGAGTGAGCCATCAACCAAGGGTCAAGGGAGCACACCTAGGGGTATACATGACAAATCACCTACCGCACCTACCACTAGGAAGCACAACATGATTATTAAGGCTAAAGATGTTAGAAAAGTGGTGAACTCTAATCAGCCTATACTTCTCATGATTTGCAAGCATGTGCTCTTGGATGTTGCTGAGCTCGACAAGGCGTTGCCTGCGAGCATAGTTGCTCTTTTGCAAGAATTTGAGGATGTTTTCCCTGACGAGGTCCCTGATGGCTTACCACCCATTCGGGGAATTGAACACCAAATCGACCTCATTCCTGGAGCACCATTGCCCAACAAACCTGCTTACCGCATGGGCCCTGAGGAGACCAAGGAGCTTCAAAGGCAAGTTGATGGCCTCTTAGGTAAGGGTTGGGTAAAGGAAAGTCTAAGTCCTTGCGCTGTGCCTATGATACTTGTTCCCAAAAAGGACGGTACTTGGCGCATGTGCACTGACTGTCGGGCTGTGAACGCTATCACTGTCAAATATCGTCATCCCATTCCTAGACTTGATGATATGCTTGATGAACTCGATGGTGCCATTATTTTCACCAAAATAGACTTAAGGAGCGGCTATCATCAAATTCGGATGAAAGAGGCGACGAGTGGAAAACAGCCTTCAAAACCAAACATGGTCTCTATGAGTGGCTAGTCATGCCTTTTGGCTTAACTAATGCCCCTAGCACCTTCATGCGACTAATGAACCATGTGTTGAGACACTTTATTGGCAAGTTTGTCATTGTTTACTTTGATGACATCCTGATCTATAGTCATAGTGAGCATGAGCACCTAGAGCACGTGAGATTAGTTCTTGAGACACTTCGACAGGCGCATCTTTACGCCAACCTCAAGAAGTGCACCTTTTGTACTAACGAGCTTGTGTTTTTAGGCTATGTGGTAAGTTCGCAGGGCATCAAGGTGGACAAATCCAAGATTGAGGCCATCGAGCAATGGCCAACTCCCACATCCGTCCCTGACGTGCGCAGCTTTCTTGGATTGGCGGGCTTTTACCGGCGCTTTGTCAAAGATTTTAGCACCATTGCCGCCCCGTTGACCGCCGTGAAAAAGAAGAATGACAAGTTCCACTGGGGAGAATCACAAGAACAAGCATTTCTCGCCCTCAAGGACACACTCACACATGCACCTGTGTTAGCATTACCAAATTTTCACAAGACTTTTGAAATTGAATGTGATGCTTCTGGTGTAGGTATTGGAGCGGTCCTCATGCAAGACAAGAGGCCTTGTGCCTTCTTCAGTGAGAAACTGGGGGGGAGCTGCATTAAACTACCCCACGTACGACAAGGAGTTGTACGCTTTAGTGAGGGCTTTGGAGACTTGGCAACACTATCTTCGCCCTCGGGAGTTCGTGATACACACTGATCACGAGTCATTGAAGTACCTCAAGGGACAACCCAAGTTAAGCAAGCGACATGCCAAATGGGTAAGCTTCATTGACACCTTTTCGTATGTCATTAAGTATAAGACTGGCAAAACGAATGTAGTGGCTGATGCATTATCACGTAGACATTCGTTGCTTGCCCTTCTGGATGCCAAGTTACTAGGGTTCGAAATGGTTAAGGAACTCTACACAAATGATCATGACTTTGGTGATATCTATGTTGCTTGTGTTAAGAACCCGCATGGAAAATACTTCTTGCATGATGGATTTCTATTCCATGTAGATAAACTGTGTGTACCTAATTCTTCCATTCGTGATCTTTTGATTCGAGAGGCACATAGTGGTGGTCTCATGGGCCACTTTGGCATCACCAAGACTCTGGCCATGTTGCAAGAGCACTTTTACTGGCCTCATATGCGTAGAGATGTTGAACGCATGGTTGGTAGATGTGCTACAAGGCAAAGTCTAAGACAAATCCATATGGCTTGTATACCCCATTACCTATCCCTCACCATCCTTGGGTTGATTTGTCTATGGACTTTGTATTAGGATTGCCTAGATCAACAAGGGGTAATGACTCCATCTTTGTTGTGGTTGATAGATTCTCTAAGATGGCTCATTTTATTCCTTGCCACAAAACTGACGATGCATCTCATATTGCTAATATGTTCTTCAAAGAAATTGTCCGTCTGCATGGCCTGCCTAAAACTATTGTCAGTGATAGAGATGTGAAATTCTTGAGTTACTTTTGGAAGACTTTGTGGTCCAAACTAGGCACTAGGTTATTATTCTCCACCACTAGTCATCCACAAAGCGATGGACAAACTGAAGTTGTCAATCGCACACTTGGCACTCTACTTCGGGCCTTGATTAACAAGAATCTTAAGACTTGGGAAGAGTGCCTCCCTCATGTTGAATTCGCCTACAATCGAACTGTGCATAGTGCCACACAATACTCCCCCTTTGAGATTGTTTATGGCTTCAACCCCGTCACCCCCCTTGATTTGGTGCCCTTACCTTCCTCTGACCACACAAGCTTAGATGGGAAAAAGAAAGCTGATTCTGTGCGCAGGTTACATGAGGCCGTCCGAGCAAACATTGAGAAGCGTACGCAGCAATACATCCAGCAAGCCAACAAGCACCGTCGCAAGATGATTTTTGAGCCTGGAGATTGGGTTTGGCTACACTTGAGGAACGAGCGATTTCCCAAGCAACGCCAAAGCAAATTGTCCCCAAGAGGTGATGGACCATTTCGGGTACTCCAACGAGTCAATGACAACGCATACAAGTTGGAGCTACCTGGGGAGTACACTGTTAGTGCAACCTTCAACGTCGCGGACCTAAGCCCATTTCTTGACGAGGAGGATCCAGATTTGAGGGCAAATCCTTCTCAAGAGGAGAGGACTGATGTGTGCACGAGTCTCGGCCCACGCAATAACCCAGTCCGAGTTCCATTGGGCCCAGTCACACGTGCACGGGCCAAGCTCTTCAAAGAATCACTCCAAGCCCTGGTTCGAGTCGTCCAAGACCAACATGGAGTTCACAAAGATATTGAGGGCTTAGAGAGAGACAATCAAGCCATTTGCACCATGATCCAAGCCCACGAAGACTCAAGTGGGCCTTCAAGAGGACCGGCCCTATAGGGCCTTAGCCTTAGTATTTGATAGATTGGATTAATTTGTCTTCATAGCTCATTGGGCCGGCCCATCTTGGACACCAAGATGGCCGAACTCTTTGCCATTGTTTCCTTAGGTTTTCTTAGTCACTTTGGCCTATAAATAGGCTTGCTTTGTAAGGTTTTAGGGTAGTCGTTTTATCAATAAAATTGGTTTAATTCGTTCCTTCTTCTAAGAAGAGAGTTCGAGCACTTTAACTTGCTTTGGCAAGGGTTATTGAGCAATCTTGCGTCCTGTCCTCGATTGTTCATCCGACCTATTCCCCTGGAGTATTCACCTTCATCGGAGTGTCGTCTACCACCTAAATCAAATCGTGTCGTCCGTTTGATTCTAGGTCCCGCGATCCAAGCGTTGGACAACCTTGCTAGATCATTGGGCAAACGTGCTACGTGTCTCGAAACAAGTTGATCGAGGAACGTATCAGGACACTTTGGTGTCACCAAGACCTTGTGTGCTTTACAGGAACATTTCTGTTGGCCACGCATGAGGCGGGATGTAGAGCGAGTGGTGTCACGCTGCATCACCTGTCACCGTGCCAAGTCCGAGCTCCAACCTTTCAGTTTGTATACACCTCTACCTATCCCTTCAGCACCATGGGTACACACTTTTGCACGATGGCAAACGTAAGGTCCTTACACCTCTCACACCTGCACAAGTTTATGAGGACCAACTACTATTGCAAAGGGAGTGTGAACAAGACCGTCAAAGGAGGAAACTAAAGGCAGTCGACCCTGGTAAAGGCTCCACGTCTACGAGTGAGCCATCAACCAAGGGTCAAGGGAGCACACCTAGGGGTATACATGACAAATCACCTACCGCACCTACCACTAGGAAGCACAACATGATTATTAAGGCTAAAGATGTTAGAAAAGTGGTGAACTCTAATCAGCCTATACTTCTCATGATTTGCAAGCATGTGCTCTTGGATGTTGCTGAGCTCGACAAGGCGTTGCCTGCGAGCATAGTTGCTCTTTTGCAAGAATTTGAGGATGTTTTCCCTGACGAGGTCCCTGATGGCTTACCACCCATTCGGGGAATTGAACACCAAATCGACCTCATTCCTGGAGCACCATTGCCCAACAAACCTGCTTACCGCATGGGCCCTGAGGAGACCAAGGAGCTTCAAAGGCAAGTTGATGGCCTCTTAGGTAAGGGTTGGGTAAAGGAAAGTCTAAGTCCTTGCGCTGTGCCTATGATACTTGTTCCCAAAAAGGACGGTACTTGGCGCATGTGCACTGACTGTCGGGCTGTGAACGCTATCACTGTCAAATATCGTCATCCCATTCCTAGACTTGATGATATGCTTGATGAACTCGATGGTGCCATTATTTTCACCAAAATAGACTTAAGGAGCGGCTATCATCAAATTCGGATGAAAGAGGGCGACGAGTGGAAAACAGCCTTCAAAACCAAACATGGTCTCTATGAGTGGCTAGTCATGCCTTTTGGCTTAACTAATGCCCCTAGCACCTTCATGCGACTAATGAACCATGTGTTGAGACACTTTATTGGCAAGTTTGTCATTGTTTACTTTGATGACATCCTGATCTATAGTCATAGTGAGCATGAGCACCTAGAGCACGTGAGATTAGTTCTTGAGACACTTCGACAGGCGCATCTTTACGCCAACCTCAAGAAGTGCACCTTTTGTACTAACGAGCTTGTGTTTTTAGGCTATGTGGTAAGTTCGCAGGGCATCAAGGTGGACAAATCCAAGATTGAGGCCATCGAGCAATGGCCAACTCCCACATCCGTCCCTGACGTGCGCAGCTTTCTTGGATTGGCGGGCTTTTACCGGCGCTTTGTCAAAGATTTTAGCACCATTGCCGCCCCGTTGACCGCCGTGAAAAAGAAGAATGACAAGTTCCACTGGGGAGAATCACAAGAACAAGCATTTCTCGCCCTCAAGGACACACTCACACATGCACCTGTGTTAGCATTACCAAATTTTCACAAGACTTTTGAAATTGAATGTGATGCTTCTGGTGTAGGTATTGGAGCGGTCCTCATGCAAGACAAGAGGCCTTGTGCCTTCTTCAGTGAGAAACTGGGGGGGAGCTGCATTAAACTACCCCACGTACGACAAGGAGTTGTACGCTTTAGTGAGGGCTTTGGAGACTTGGCAACACTATCTTCGCCCTCGGGAGTTCGTGATACACACTGATCACGAGTCATTGAAGTACCTCAAGGGACAACCCAAGTTAAGCAAGCGACATGCCAAATGGGTAAGCTTCATTGACACCTTTTCGTATGTCATTAAGTATAAGACTGGCAAAACGAATGTAGTGGCTGATGCATTATCACGTAGACATTCGTTGCTTGCCCTTCTGGATGCCAAGTTACTAGGGTTCGAAATGGTTAAGGAACTCTACACAAATGATCATGACTTTGGTGATATCTATGTTGCTTGTGTTAAGAACCCGCATGGAAAATACTTCTTGCATGATGGATTTCTATTCCATGTAGATAAACTGTGTGTACCTAATTCTTCCATTCGTGATCTTTTGATTCGAGAGGCACATAGTGGTGGTCTCATGGGCCACTTTGGCATCACCAAGACTCTGGCCATGTTGCAAGAGCACTTTTACTGGCCTCATATGCGTAGAGATGTTGAACGCATGGTTGGTAGATGTGCTACTTGTCACAAGGCAAAGTCTAAGACAAATCCATATGGCTTGTATACCCCATTACCTATCCCTCACCATCCTTGGGTTGATTTGTCTATGGACTTTGTATTAGGATTGCCTAGATCAACAAGGGGTAATGACTCCATCTTTGTTGTGGTTGATAGATTCTCTAAGATGGCTCATTTTATTCCTTGCCACAAAACTGACGATGCATCTCATATTGCTAATATGTTCTTCAAAGAAATTGTCCGTCTGCATGGCCTGCCTAAAACTATTGTCAGTGATAGAGATGTGAAATTCTTGAGTTACTTTTGGAAGACTTTGTGGTCCAAACTAGGCACTAGGTTATTATTCTCCACCACTAGTCATCCACAAAGCGATGGACAAACTGAAGTTGTCAATCGCACACTTGGCACTCTACTTCGGGCCTTGATTAACAAGAATCTTAAGACTTGGGAAGAGTGCCTCCCTCATGTTGAATTCGCCTACAATCGAACTGTGCATAGTGCCACACAATACTCCCCCTTTGAGATTGTTTATGGCTTCAACCCCGTCACCCCCCTTGATTTGGTGCCCTTACCTTCCTCTGACCACACAAGCTTAGATGGGAAAAAGAAAGCTGATTCTGTGCGCAGGTTACATGAGGCCGTCCGAGCAAACATTGAGAAGCGTACGCAGCAATACATCCAGCAAGCCAACAAGCACCGTCGCAAGATGATTTTTGAGCCTGGAGATTGGGTTTGGCTACACTTGAGGAACGAGCGATTTCCCAAGCAACGCCAAAGCAAATTGTCCCCAAGAGGTGATGGACCATTTCGGGTACTCCAACGAGTCAATGACAACGCATACAAGTTGGAGCTACCTGGGGAGTACACTGTTAGTGCAACCTTCAACGTCGCGGACCTAAGCCCATTTCTTGACGAGGAGGATCCAGATTTGAGGGCAAATCCTTCTCAAGAGGAGAGGACTGATGTGTGCACGAGTCTCGGCCCACGCAATAACCCAGTCCGAGTTCCATTGGGCCCAGTCACACGTGCACGGGCCAAGCTCTTCAAAGAATCACTCCAAGCCCTGGTTCGAGTCGTCCAAGACCAACATGGAGTTCACAAAGATATTGAGGGCTTAGAGAGAGACAATCAAGCCATTTGCACCATGATCCAAGCCCACGAAGACTCAAGTGGGCCTTCAAGAGGACCGGCCCTATAGGGCCTTAGCCTTAGTATTTGATAGATTGGATTAATTTGTCTTCATAGCTCATTGGGCCGGCCCATCTTGGACACCAAGATGGCCGAACTCTTTGCCATTGTTTCCTTAGGTTTTCTTAGTCACTTTGGCCTATAAATAGGCTTGCTTTGTAAGGTTTTAGGGTAGTCGTTTTATCAATAAAATTGGTTTAATTCGTTCCTTCTTCTAAGAAGAGAGTTCGAGCACTTTAACTTGCTTTGGCAAGGGTTATTGAGCAATCTTGCGTCCTGTCCTCGATTGTTCATCCGACCTATTCCCCTGGAGTATTCACCTTCATCGGAGTGTCGTCTACCACCTAAATCAAATCGTGTCGTCCGTTTGATTCTAGGTCCCGCGATCCAAGCGTTGGACAACCTTGCTAGATCATTGGGCAAACGTGCTACGTGTCTCGAAACAAGTTGATCGAGGAACGTATCAGGACACTTTGGTGTCACCAAGACCTTGTGTGCTTTACAGGAACATTTCTGTTGGCCACGCATGAGGCGGGATGTAGAGCGAGTGGTGTCACGCTGCATCACCTGTCACCGTGCCAAGTCCGAGCTCCAACCTTTCAGTTTGTATACACCTCTACCTATCCCTTCAGCACCATGGGTACACACTTTTGCACGATGGCAAACGTAAGGTCCTTACACCTCTCACACCTGCACAAGTTTATGAGGACCAACTACTATTGCAAAGGGAGTGTGAACAAGACCGTCAAAGGAGGAAACTAAAGGCAGTCGACCCTGGTAAAGGCTCCACGTCTACGAGTGAGCCATCAACCAAGGGTCAAGGGAGCACACCTAGGGGTATACATGACAAATCACCTACCGCACCTACCACTAGGAAGCACAACATGATTATTAAGGCTAAAGATGTTAGAAAAGTGGTGAACTCTAATCAGCCTATACTTCTCATGATTTGCAAGCATGTGCTCTTGGATGTTGCTGAGCTCGACAAGGCGTTGCCTGCGAGCATAGTTGCTCTTTTGCAAGAATTTGAGGATGTTTTCCCTGACGAGGTCCCTGATGGCTTACCACCCATTCGGGGAATTGAACACCAAATCGACCTCATTCCTGGAGCACCATTGCCCAACAAACCTGCTTACCGCATGGGCCCTGAGGAGACCAAGGAGCTTCAAAGGCAAGTTGATGGCCTCTTAGGTAAGGGTTGGGTAAAGGAAAGTCTAAGTCCTTGCGCTGTGCCTATGATACTTGTTCCCAAAAAGGACGGTACTTGGCGCATGTGCACTGACTGTCGGGCTGTGAACGCTATCACTGTCAAATATCGTCATCCCATTCCTAGACTTGATGATATGCTTGATGAACTCGATGGTGCCATTATTTTCACCAAAATAGACTTAAGGAGCGGCTATCATCAAATTCGGATGAAAGAGGGCGACGAGTGGAAAACAGCCTTCAAAACCAAACATGGTCTCTATGAGTGGCTAGTCATGCCTTTTGGCTTAACTAATGCCCCTAGCACCTTCATGCGACTAATGAACCATGTGTTGAGACACTTTATTGGCAAGTTTGTCATTGTTTACTTTGATGACATCCTGATCTATAGTCATAGTGAGCATGAGCACCTAGAGCACGTGAGATTAGTTCTTGAGACACTTCGACAGGCGCATCTTTACGCCAACCTCAAGAAGTGCACCTTTTGTACTAACGAGCTTGTGTTTTTAGGCTATGTGGTAAGTTCGCAGGGCATCAAGGTGGACAAATCCAAGATTGAGGCCATCGAGCAATGGCCAACTCCCACATCCGTCCCTGACGTGCGCAGCTTTCTTGGATTGGCGGGCTTTTACCGGCGCTTTGTCAAAGATTTTAGCACCATTGCCGCCCCGTTGACCGCCGTGAAAAAGAAGAATGACAAGTTCCACTGGGGAGAATCACAAGAACAAGCATTTCTCGCCCTCAAGGACACACTCACACATGCACCTGTGTTAGCATTACCAAATTTTCACAAGACTTTTGAAATTGAATGTGATGCTTCTGGTGTAGGTATTGGAGCGGTCCTCATGCAAGACAAGAGGCCTTGTGCCTTCTTCAGTGAGAAACTGGGGGGGAGCTGCATTAAACTACCCCACGTACGACAAGGAGTTGTACGCTTTAGTGAGGGCTTTGGAGACTTGGCAACACTATCTTCGCCCTCGGGAGTTCGTGATACACACTGATCACGAGTCATTGAAGTACCTCAAGGGACAACCCAAGTTAAGCAAGCGACATGCCAAATGGGTAAGCTTCATTGACACCTTTTCGTATGTCATTAAGTATAAGACTGGCAAAACGAATGTAGTGGCTGATGCATTATCACGTAGACATTCGTTGCTTGCCCTTCTGGATGCCAAGTTACTAGGGTTCGAAATGGTTAAGGAACTCTACACAAATGATCATGACTTTGGTGATATCTATGTTGCTTGTGTTAAGAACCCGCATGGAAAATACTTCTTGCATGATGGATTTCTATTCCATGTAGATAAACTGTGTGTACCTAATTCTTCCATTCGTGATCTTTTGATTCGAGAGGCACATAGTGGTGGTCTCATGGGCCACTTTGGCATCACCAAGACTCTGGCCATGTTGCAAGAGCACTTTTACTGGCCTCATATGCGTAGAGATGTTGAACGCATGGTTGGTAGATGTGCTACTTGTCACAAGGCAAAGTCTAAGACAAATCCATATGGCTTGTATACCCCATTACCTATCCCTCACCATCCTTGGGTTGATTTGTCTATGGACTTTGTATTAGGATTGCCTAGATCAACAAGGGGTAATGACTCCATCTTTGTTGTGGTTGATAGATTCTCTAAGATGGCTCATTTTATTCCTTGCCACAAAACTGACGATGCATCTCATATTGCTAATATGTTCTTCAAAGAAATTGTCCGTCTGCATGGCCTGCCTAAAACTATTGTCAGTGATAGAGATGTGAAATTCTTGAGTTACTTTTGGAAGACTTTGTGGTCCAAACTAGGCACTAGGTTATTATTCTCCACCACTAGTCATCCACAAAGCGATGGACAAACTGAAGTTGTCAATCGCACACTTGGCACTCTACTTCGGGCCTTGATTAACAAGAATCTTAAGACTTGGGAAGAGTGCCTCCCTCATGTTGAATTCGCCTACAATCGAACTGTGCATAGTGCCACACAATACTCCCCCTTTGAGATTGTTTATGGCTTCAACCCCGTCACCCCCCTTGATTTGGTGCCCTTACCTTCCTCTGACCACACAAGCTTAGATGGGAAAAAGAAAGCTGATTCTGTGCGCAGGTTACATGAGGCCGTCCGAGCAAACATTGAGAAGCGTACGCAGCAATACATCCAGCAAGCCAACAAGCACCGTCGCAAGATGATTTTTGAGCCTGGAGATTGGGTTTGGCTACACTTGAGGAACGAGCGATTTCCCAAGCAACGCCAAAGCAAATTGTCCCCAAGAGGTGATGGACCATTTCGGGTACTCCAACGAGTCAATGACAACGCATACAAGTTGGAGCTACCTGGGGAGTACACTGTTAGTGCAACCTTCAACGTCGCGGACCTAAGCCCATTTCTTGACGAGGAGGATCCAGATTTGAGGGCAAATCCTTCTCAAGAGGAGAGGACTGATGTGTGCACGAGTCTCGGCCCACGCAATAACCCAGTCCGAGTTCCATTGGGCCCAGTCACACGTGCACGGGCCAAGCTCTTCAAAGAATCACTCCAAGCCCTGGTTCGAGTCGTCCAAGACCAACATGGAGTTCACAAAGATATTGAGGGCTTAGAGAGAGACAATCAAGCCATTTGCACCATGATCCAAGCCCACGAAGACTCAAGTGGGCCTTCAAGAGGACCGGCCCTATAGGGCCTTAGCCTTAGTATTTGATAGATTGGATTAATTTGTCTTCATAGCTCATTGGGCCGGCCCATCTTGGACACCAAGATGGCCGAACTCTTTGCCATTGTTTCCTTAGGTTTTCTTAGTCACTTTGGCCTATAAATAGGCTTGCTTTGTAAGGTTTTAGGGTAGTCGTTTTATCAATAAAATTGGTTTAATTCGTTCCTTCTTCTAAGAAGAGAGTTCGAGCACTTTAACTTGCTTTGGCAAGGGTTATTGAGCAATCTTGCGTCCTGTCCTCGATTGTTCATCCGACCTATTCCCCTGGAGTATTCACCTTCATCGGAGTGTCGTCTACCACCTAAATCAAATCGTGTCGTCCGTTTGATTCTAGGTCCCGCGATCCAAGCGTTGGACAACCTTGCTAGATCATTGGGCAAACGTGCTACGTGTCTCGAAACAAGTTGATCGAGGAACGTATCAGGACACTTTGGTGTCACCAAGACCTTGTGTGCTTTACAGGAACATTTCTGTTGGCCACGCATGAGGCGGGATGTAGAGCGAGTGGTGTCACGCTGCATCACCTGTCACCGTGCCAAGTCCGAGCTCCAACCTTTCAGTTTGTATACACCTCTACCTATCCCTTCAGCACCATGGGTACACACTTTTGCACGATGGCAAACGTAAGGTCCTTACACCTCTCACACCTGCACAAGTTTATGAGGACCAACTACTATTGCAAAGGGAGTGTGAACAAGACCGTCAAAGGAGGAAACTAAAGGCAGTCGACCCTGGTAAAGGCTCCACGTCTACGAGTGAGCCATCAACCAAGGGTCAAGGGAGCACACCTAGGGGTATACATGACAAATCACCTACCGCACCTACCACTAGGAAGCACAACATGATTATTAAGGCTAAAGATGTTAGAAAAGTGGTGAACTCTAATCAGCCTATACTTCTCATGATTTGCAAGCATGTGCTCTTGGATGTTGCTGAGCTCGACAAGGCGTTGCCTGCGAGCATAGTTGCTCTTTTGCAAGAATTTGAGGATGTTTTCCCTGACGAGGTCCCTGATGGCTTACCACCCATTCGGGGAATTGAACACCAAATCGACCTCATTCCTGGAGCACCATTGCCCAACAAACCTGCTTACCGCATGGGCCCTGAGGAGACCAAGGAGCTTCAAAGGCAAGTTGATGGCCTCTTAGGTAAGGGTTGGGTAAAGGAAAGTCTAAGTCCTTGCGCTGTGCCTATGATACTTGTTCCCAAAAAGGACGGTACTTGGCGCATGTGCACTGACTGTCGGGCTGTGAACGCTATCACTGTCAAATATCGTCATCCCATTCCTAGACTTGATGATATGCTTGATGAACTCGATGGTGCCATTATTTTCACCAAAATAGACTTAAGGAGCGGCTATCATCAAATTCGGATGAAAGAGGGCGACGAGTGGAAAACAGCCTTCAAAACCAAACATGGTCTCTATGAGTGGCTAGTCATGCCTTTTGGCTTAACTAATGCCCCTAGCACCTTCATGCGACTAATGAACCATGTGTTGAGACACTTTATTGGCAAGTTTGTCATTGTTTACTTTGATGACATCCTGATCTATAGTCATAGTGAGCATGAGCACCTAGAGCACGTGAGATTAGTTCTTGAGACACTTCGACAGGCGCATCTTTACGCCAACCTCAAGAAGTGCACCTTTTGTACTAACGAGCTTGTGTTTTTAGGCTATGTGGTAAGTTCGCAGGGCATCAAGGTGGACAAATCCAAGATTGAGGCCATCGAGCAATGGCCAACTCCCACATCCGTCCCTGACGTGCGCAGCTTTCTTGGATTGGCGGGCTTTTACCGGCGCTTTGTCAAAGATTTTAGCACCATTGCCGCCCCGTTGACCGCCGTGAAAAAGAAGAATGACAAGTTCCACTGGGGAGAATCACAAGAACAAGCATTTCTCGCCCTCAAGGACACACTCACACATGCACCTGTGTTAGCATTACCAAATTTTCACAAGACTTTTGAAATTGAATGTGATGCTTCTGGTGTAGGTATTGGAGCGGTCCTCATGCAAGACAAGAGGCCTTGTGCCTTCTTCAGTGAGAAACTGGGGGGGAGCTGCATTAAACTACCCCACGTACGACAAGGAGTTGTACGCTTTAGTGAGGGCTTTGGAGACTTGGCAACACTATCTTCGCCCTCGGGAGTTCGTGATACACACTGATCACGAGTCATTGAAGTACCTCAAGGGACAACCCAAGTTAAGCAAGCGACATGCCAAATGGGTAAGCTTCATTGACACCTTTTCGTATGTCATTAAGTATAAGACTGGCAAAACGAATGTAGTGGCTGATGCATTATCACGTAGACATTCGTTGCTTGCCCTTCTGGATGCCAAGTTACTAGGGTTCGAAATGGTTAAGGAACTCTACACAAATGATCATGACTTTGGTGATATCTATGTTGCTTGTGTTAAGAACCCGCATGGAAAATACTTCTTGCATGATGGATTTCTATTCCATGTAGATAAACTGTGTGTACCTAATTCTTCCATTCGTGATCTTTTGATTCGAGAGGCACATAGTGGTGGTCTCATGGGCCACTTTGGCATCACCAAGACTCTGGCCATGTTGCAAGAGCACTTTTACTGGCCTCATATGCGTAGAGATGTTGAACGCATGGTTGGTAGATGTGCTACTTGTCACAAGGCAAAGTCTAAGACAAATCCATATGGCTTGTATACCCCATTACCTATCCCTCACCATCCTTGGGTTGATTTGTCTATGGACTTTGTATTAGGATTGCCTAGATCAACAAGGGGTAATGACTCCATCTTTGTTGTGGTTGATAGATTCTCTAAGATGGCTCATTTTATTCCTTGCCACAAAACTGACGATGCATCTCATATTGCTAATATGTTCTTCAAAGAAATTGTCCGTCTGCATGGCCTGCCTAAAACTATTGTCAGTGATAGAGATGTGAAATTCTTGAGTTACTTTTGGAAGACTTTGTGGTCCAAACTAGGCACTAGGTTATTATTCTCCACCACTAGTCATCCACAAAGCGATGGACAAACTGAAGTTGTCAATCGCACACTTGGCACTCTACTTCGGGCCTTGATTAACAAGAATCTTAAGACTTGGGAAGAGTGCCTCCCTCATGTTGAATTCGCCTACAATCGAACTGTGCATAGTGCCACACAATACTCCCCCTTTGAGATTGTTTATGGCTTCAACCCCGTCACCCCCCTTGATTTGGTGCCCTTACCTTCCTCTGACCACACAAGCTTAGATGGGAAAAAGAAAGCTGATTCTGTGCGCAGGTTACATGAGGCCGTCCGAGCAAACATTGAGAAGCGTACGCAGCAATACATCCAGCAAGCCAACAAGCACCGTCGCAAGATGATTTTTGAGCCTGGAGATTGGGTTTGGCTACACTTGAGGAACGAGCGATTTCCCAAGCAACGCCAAAGCAAATTGTCCCCAAGAGGTGATGGACCATTTCGGGTACTCCAACGAGTCAATGACAACGCATACAAGTTGGAGCTACCTGGGGAGTACACTGTTAGTGCAACCTTCAACGTCGCGGACCTAAGCCCATTTCTTGACGAGGAGGATCCAGATTTGAGGGCAAATCCTTCTCAAGAGGAGAGGACTGATGTGTGCACGAGTCTCGGCCCACGCAATAACCCAGTCCGAGTTCCATTGGGCCCAGTCACACGTGCACGGGCCAAGCTCTTCAAAGAATCACTCCAAGCCCTGGTTCGAGTCGTCCAAGACCAACATGGAGTTCACAAAGATATTGAGGGCTTAGAGAGAGACAATCAAGCCATTTGCACCATGATCCAAGCCCACGAAGACTCAAGTGGGCCTTCAAGAGGACCGGCCCTATAGGGCCTTAGCCTTAGTATTTGATAGATTGGATTAATTTGTCTTCATAGCTCATTGGGCCGGCCCATCTTGGACACCAAGATGGCCGAACTCTTTGCCATTGTTTCCTTAGGTTTTCTTAGTCACTTTGGCCTATAAATAGGCTTGCTTTGTAAGGTTTTAGGGTAGTCGTTTTATCAATAAAATTGGTTTAATTCGTTCCTTCTTCTAAGAAGAGAGTTCGAGCACTTTAACTTGCTTTGGCAAGGGTTATTGAGCAATCTTGCGTCCTGTCCTCGATTGTTCATCCGACCTATTCCCCTGGAGTATTCACCTTCATCGGAGTGTCGTCTACCACCTAAATCAAATCGTGTCGTCCGTTTGATTCTAGGTCCCGCGATCCAAGCGTTGGACAACCTTGCTAGATCATTGGGCAAACGTGCTACGTGTCTCGAAACAAGTTGATCGAGGAACGTATCAGGACACTTTGGTGTCACCAAGACCTTGTGTGCTTTACAGGAACATTTCTGTTGGCCACGCATGAGGCGGGATGTAGAGCGAGTGGTGTCACGCTGCATCACCTGTCACCGTGCCAAGTCCGAGCTCCAACCTTTCAGTTTGTATACACCTCTACCTATCCCTTCAGCACCATGGGTACACACTTTTGCACGATGGCAAACGTAAGGTCCTTACACCTCTCACACCTGCACAAGTTTATGAGGACCAACTACTATTGCAAAGGGAGTGTGAACAAGACCGTCAAAGGAGGAAACTAAAGGCAGTCGACCCTGGTAAAGGCTCCACGTCTACGAGTGAGCCATCAACCAAGGGTCAAGGGAGCACACCTAGGGGTATACATGACAAATCACCTACCGCACCTACCACTAGGAAGCACAACATGATTATTAAGGCTAAAGATGTTAGAAAAGTGGTGAACTCTAATCAGCCTATACTTCTCATGATTTGCAAGCATGTGCTCTTGGATGTTGCTGAGCTCGACAAGGCGTTGCCTGCGAGCATAGTTGCTCTTTTGCAAGAATTTGAGGATGTTTTCCCTGACGAGGTCCCTGATGGCTTACCACCCATTCGGGGAATTGAACACCAAATCGACCTCATTCCTGGAGCACCATTGCCCAACAAACCTGCTTACCGCATGGGCCCTGAGGAGACCAAGGAGCTTCAAAGGCAAGTTGATGGCCTCTTAGGTAAGGGTTGGGTAAAGGAAAGTCTAAGTCCTTGCGCTGTGCCTATGATACTTGTTCCCAAAAAGGACGGTACTTGGCGCATGTGCACTGACTGTCGGGCTGTGAACGCTATCACTGTCAAATATCGTCATCCCATTCCTAGACTTGATGATATGCTTGATGAACTCGATGGTGCCATTATTTTCACCAAAATAGACTTAAGGAGCGGCTATCATCAAATTCGGATGAAAGAGGGCGACGAGTGGAAAACAGCCTTCAAAACCAAACATGGTCTCTATGAGTGGCTAGTCATGCCTTTTGGCTTAACTAATGCCCCTAGCACCTTCATGCGACTAATGAACCATGTGTTGAGACACTTTATTGGCAAGTTTGTCATTGTTTACTTTGATGACATCCTGATCTATAGTCATAGTGAGCATGAGCACCTAGAGCACGTGAGATTAGTTCTTGAGACACTTCGACAGGCGCATCTTTACGCCAACCTCAAGAAGTGCACCTTTTGTACTAACGAGCTTGTGTTTTTAGGCTATGTGGTAAGTTCGCAGGGCATCAAGGTGGACAAATCCAAGATTGAGGCCATCGAGCAATGGCCAACTCCCACATCCGTCCCTGACGTGCGCAGCTTTCTTGGATTGGCGGGCTTTTACCGGCGCTTTGTCAAAGATTTTAGCACCATTGCCGCCCCGTTGACCGCCGTGAAAAAGAAGAATGACAAGTTCCACTGGGGAGAATCACAAGAACAAGCATTTCTCGCCCTCAAGGACACACTCACACATGCACCTGTGTTAGCATTACCAAATTTTCACAAGACTTTTGAAATTGAATGTGATGCTTCTGGTGTAGGTATTGGAGCGGTCCTCATGCAAGACAAGAGGCCTTGTGCCTTCTTCAGTGAGAAACTGGGGGGGAGCTGCATTAAACTACCCCACGTACGACAAGGAGTTGTACGCTTTAGTGAGGGCTTTGGAGACTTGGCAACACTATCTTCGCCCTCGGGAGTTCGTGATACACACTGATCACGAGTCATTGAAGTACCTCAAGGGACAACCCAAGTTAAGCAAGCGACATGCCAAATGGGTAAGCTTCATTGACACCTTTTCGTATGTCATTAAGTATAAGACTGGCAAAACGAATGTAGTGGCTGATGCATTATCACGTAGACATTCGTTGCTTGCCCTTCTGGATGCCAAGTTACTAGGGTTCGAAATGGTTAAGGAACTCTACACAAATGATCATGACTTTGGTGATATCTATGTTGCTTGTGTTAAGAACCCGCATGGAAAATACTTCTTGCATGATGGATTTCTATTCCATGTAGATAAACTGTGTGTACCTAATTCTTCCATTCGTGATCTTTTGATTCGAGAGGCACATAGTGGTGGTCTCATGGGCCACTTTGGCATCACCAAGACTCTGGCCATGTTGCAAGAGCACTTTTACTGGCCTCATATGCGTAGAGATGTTGAACGCATGGTTGGTAGATGTGCTACTTGTCACAAGGCAAAGTCTAAGACAAATCCATATGGCTTGTATACCCCATTACCTATCCCTCACCATCCTTGGGTTGATTTGTCTATGGACTTTGTATTAGGATTGCCTAGATCAACAAGGGGTAATGACTCCATCTTTGTTGTGGTTGATAGATTCTCTAAGATGGCTCATTTTATTCCTTGCCACAAAACTGACGATGCATCTCATATTGCTAATATGTTCTTCAAAGAAATTGTCCGTCTGCATGGCCTGCCTAAAACTATTGTCAGTGATAGAGATGTGAAATTCTTGAGTTACTTTTGGAAGACTTTGTGGTCCAAACTAGGCACTAGGTTATTATTCTCCACCACTAGTCATCCACAAAGCGATGGACAAACTGAAGTTGTCAATCGCACACTTGGCACTCTACTTCGGGCCTTGATTAACAAGAATCTTAAGACTTGGGAAGAGTGCCTCCCTCATGTTGAATTCGCCTACAATCGAACTGTGCATAGTGCCACACAATACTCCCCCTTTGAGATTGTTTATGGCTTCAACCCCGTCACCCCCCTTGATTTGGTGCCCTTACCTTCCTCTGACCACACAAGCTTAGATGGGAAAAAGAAAGCTGATTCTGTGCGCAGGTTACATGAGGCCGTCCGAGCAAACATTGAGAAGCGTACGCAGCAATACATCCAGCAAGCCAACAAGCACCGTCGCAAGATGATTTTTGAGCCTGGAGATTGGGTTTGGCTACACTTGAGGAACGAGCGATTTCCCAAGCAACGCCAAAGCAAATTGTCCCCAAGAGGTGATGGACCATTTCGGGTACTCCAACGAGTCAATGACAACGCATACAAGTTGGAGCTACCTGGGGAGTACACTGTTAGTGCAACCTTCAACGTCGCGGACCTAAGCCCATTTCTTGACGAGGAGGATCCAGATTTGAGGGCAAATCCTTCTCAAGAGGAGAGGACTGATGTGTGCACGAGTCTCGGCCCACGCAATAACCCAGTCCGAGTTCCATTGGGCCCAGTCACACGTGCACGGGCCAAGCTCTTCAAAGAATCACTCCAAGCCCTGGTTCGAGTCGTCCAAGACCAACATGGAGTTCACAAAGATATTGAGGGCTTAGAGAGAGACAATCAAGCCATTTGCACCATGATCCAAGCCCACGAAGACTCAAGTGGGCCTTCAAGAGGACCGGCCCTATAGGGCCTTAGCCTTAGTATTTGATAGATTGGATTAATTTGTCTTCATAGCTCATTGGGCCGGCCCATCTTGGACACCAAGATGGCCGAACTCTTTGCCATTGTTTCCTTAGGTTTTCTTAGTCACTTTGGCCTATAAATAGGCTTGCTTTGTAAGGTTTTAGGGTAGTCGTTTTATCAATAAAATTGGTTTAATTCGTTCCTTCTTCTAAGAAGAGAGTTCGAGCACTTTAACTTGCTTTGGCAAGGGTTATTGAGCAATCTTGCGTCCTGTCCTCGATTGTTCATCCGACCTATTCCCCTGGAGTATTCACCTTCATCGGAGTGTCGTCTACCACCTAAATCAAATCGTGTCGTCCGTTTGATTCTAGGTCCCGCGATCCAAGCGTTGGACAACCTTGCTAGATCATTGGGCAAACGTGCTACGTGTCTCGAAACAAGTTGATCGAGGAACGTATCAGGACACTTTGGTGTCACCAAGACCTTGTGTGCTTTACAGGAACATTTCTGTTGGCCACGCATGAGGCGGGATGTAGAGCGAGTGGTGTCACGCTGCATCACCTGTCACCGTGCCAAGTCCGAGCTCCAACCTTTCAGTTTGTATACACCTCTACCTATCCCTTCAGCACCATGGGTACACACTTTTGCACGATGGCAAACGTAAGGTCCTTACACCTCTCACACCTGCACAAGTTTATGAGGACCAACTACTATTGCAAAGGGAGTGTGAACAAGACCGTCAAAGGAGGAAACTAAAGGCAGTCGACCCTGGTAAAGGCTCCACGTCTACGAGTGAGCCATCAACCAAGGGTCAAGGGAGCACACCTAGGGGTATACATGACAAATCACCTACCGCACCTACCACTAGGAAGCACAACATGATTATTAAGGCTAAAGATGTTAGAAAAGTGGTGAACTCTAATCAGCCTATACTTCTCATGATTTGCAAGCATGTGCTCTTGGATGTTGCTGAGCTCGACAAGGCGTTGCCTGCGAGCATAGTTGCTCTTTTGCAAGAATTTGAGGATGTTTTCCCTGACGAGGTCCCTGATGGCTTACCACCCATTCGGGGAATTGAACACCAAATCGACCTCATTCCTGGAGCACCATTGCCCAACAAACCTGCTTACCGCATGGGCCCTGAGGAGACCAAGGAGCTTCAAAGGCAAGTTGATGGCCTCTTAGGTAAGGGTTGGGTAAAGGAAAGTCTAAGTCCTTGCGCTGTGCCTATGATACTTGTTCCCAAAAAGGACGGTACTTGGCGCATGTGCACTGACTGTCGGGCTGTGAACGCTATCACTGTCAAATATCGTCATCCCATTCCTAGACTTGATGATATGCTTGATGAACTCGATGGTGCCATTATTTTCACCAAAATAGACTTAAGGAGCGGCTATCATCAAATTCGGATGAAAGAGGGCGACGAGTGGAAAACAGCCTTCAAAACCAAACATGGTCTCTATGAGTGGCTAGTCATGCCTTTTGGCTTAACTAATGCCCCTAGCACCTTCATGCGACTAATGAACCATGTGTTGAGACACTTTATTGGCAAGTTTGTCATTGTTTACTTTGATGACATCCTGATCTATAGTCATAGTGAGCATGAGCACCTAGAGCACGTGAGATTAGTTCTTGAGACACTTCGACAGGCGCATCTTTACGCCAACCTCAAGAAGTGCACCTTTTGTACTAACGAGCTTGTGTTTTTAGGCTATGTGGTAAGTTCGCAGGGCATCAAGGTGGACAAATCCAAGATTGAGGCCATCGAGCAATGGCCAACTCCCACATCCGTCCCTGACGTGCGCAGCTTTCTTGGATTGGCGGGCTTTTACCGGCGCTTTGTCAAAGATTTTAGCACCATTGCCGCCCCGTTGACCGCCGTGAAAAAGAAGAATGACAAGTTCCACTGGGGAGAATCACAAGAACAAGCATTTCTCGCCCTCAAGGACACACTCACACATGCACCTGTGTTAGCATTACCAAATTTTCACAAGACTTTTGAAATTGAATGTGATGCTTCTGGTGTAGGTATTGGAGCGGTCCTCATGCAAGACAAGAGGCCTTGTGCCTTCTTCAGTGAGAAACTGGGGGGGAGCTGCATTAAACTACCCCACGTACGACAAGGAGTTGTACGCTTTAGTGAGGGCTTTGGAGACTTGGCAACACTATCTTCGCCCTCGGGAGTTCGTGATACACACTGATCACGAGTCATTGAAGTACCTCAAGGGACAACCCAAGTTAAGCAAGCGACATGCCAAATGGGTAAGCTTCATTGACACCTTTTCGTATGTCATTAAGTATAAGACTGGCAAAACGAATGTAGTGGCTGATGCATTATCACGTAGACATTCGTTGCTTGCCCTTCTGGATGCCAAGTTACTAGGGTTCGAAATGGTTAAGGAACTCTACACAAATGATCATGACTTTGGTGATATCTATGTTGCTTGTGTTAAGAACCCGCATGGAAAATACTTCTTGCATGATGGATTTCTATTCCATGTAGATAAACTGTGTGTACCTAATTCTTCCATTCGTGATCTTTTGATTCGAGAGGCACATAGTGGTGGTCTCATGGGCCACTTTGGCATCACCAAGACTCTGGCCATGTTGCAAGAGCACTTTTACTGGCCTCATATGCGTAGAGATGTTGAACGCATGGTTGGTAGATGTGCTACTTGTCACAAGGCAAAGTCTAAGACAAATCCATATGGCTTGTATACCCCATTACCTATCCCTCACCATCCTTGGGTTGATTTGTCTATGGACTTTGTATTAGGATTGCCTAGATCAACAAGGGGTAATGACTCCATCTTTGTTGTGGTTGATAGATTCTCTAAGATGGCTCATTTTATTCCTTGCCACAAAACTGACGATGCATCTCATATTGCTAATATGTTCTTCAAAGAAATTGTCCGTCTGCATGGCCTGCCTAAAACTATTGTCAGTGATAGAGATGTGAAATTCTTGAGTTACTTTTGGAAGACTTTGTGGTCCAAACTAGGCACTAGGTTATTATTCTCCACCACTAGTCATCCACAAAGCGATGGACAAACTGAAGTTGTCAATCGCACACTTGGCACTCTACTTCGGGCCTTGATTAACAAGAATCTTAAGACTTGGGAAGAGTGCCTCCCTCATGTTGAATTCGCCTACAATCGAACTGTGCATAGTGCCACACAATACTCCCCCTTTGAGATTGTTTATGGCTTCAACCCCGTCACCCCCCTTGATTTGGTGCCCTTACCTTCCTCTGACCACACAAGCTTAGATGGGAAAAAGAAAGCTGATTCTGTGCGCAGGTTACATGAGGCCGTCCGAGCAAACATTGAGAAGCGTACGCAGCAATACATCCAGCAAGCCAACAAGCACCGTCGCAGGATGATTTTTGAGCCTGGAGATTGGGTTTGGCTACACTTGAGGAACGAGCGATTTCCCAAGCAACGCCAAAGCAAATTGTCCCCAAGAGGTGATGGACCATTTCGGGTACTCCAACGAGTCAATGACAACGCATACAAGTTGGAGCTACCTGGGGAGTACACTGTTAGTGCAACCTTCAACGTCGCGGACCTAAGCCCATTTCTTGACGAGGAGGATCCAGATTTGAGGGCAAATCCTTCTCAAGAGGAGAGGACTGATGTGTGCACGAGTCTCGGCCCACGCAATAACCCAGTCCGAGTTCCATTGGGCCCAGTCACACGTGCACGGGCCAAGCTCTTCAAAGAATCACTCCAAGCCCTGGTTCGAGTCGTCCAAGACCAACATGGAGTTCACAAAGATATTGAGGGCTTAGAGAGAGACAATCAAGCCATTTGCACCATGATCCAAGCCCACGAAGACTCAAGTGGGCCTTCAAGAGGACCGGCCCTATAGGGCCTTAGCCTTAGTATTTGATAGATTGGATTAATTTGTCTTCATAGCTCATTGGGCCGGCCCATCTTGGACACCAAGATGGCCGAACTCTTTGCCATTGTTTCCTTAGGTTTTCTTAGTCACTTTGGCCTATAAATAGGCTTGCTTTGTAAGGTTTTAGGGTAGTCGTTTTATCAATAAAATTGGTTTAATTCGTTCCTTCTTCTAAGAAGAGAGTTCGAGCACTTTAACTTGCTTTGGCAAGGGTTATTGAGCAATCTTGCGTCCTGTCCTCGATTGTTCATCCGACCTATTCCCCTGGAGTATTCACCTTCATCGGAGTGTCGTCTACCACCTAAATCAAATCGTGTCGTCCGTTTGATTCTAGGTCCCGCGATCCAAGCGTTGGACAACCTTGCTAGATCATTGGGCAAACGTGCTACGTGTCTCGAAACAAGTTGATCGAGGAACGTATCAGGACACTTTGGTGTCACCAAGACCTTGTGTGCTTTACAGGAACATTTCTGTTGGCCACGCATGAGGCGGGATGTAGAGCGAGTGGTGTCACGCTGCATCACCTGTCACCGTGCCAAGTCCGAGCTCCAACCTTTCAGTTTGTATACACCTCTACCTATCCCTTCAGCACCATGGGTACACACTTTTGCACGATGGCAAACGTAAGGTCCTTACACCTCTCACACCTGCACAAGTTTATGAGGACCAACTACTATTGCAAAGGGAGTGTGAACAAGACCGTCAAAGGAGGAAACTAAAGGCAGTCGACCCTGGTAAAGGCTCCACGTCTACGAGTGAGCCATCAACCAAGGGTCAAGGGAGCACACCTAGGGGTATACATGACAAATCACCTACCGCACCTACCACTAGGAAGCACAACATGATTATTAAGGCTAAAGATGTTAGAAAAGTGGTGAACTCTAATCAGCCTATACTTCTCATGATTTGCAAGCATGTGCTCTTGGATGTTGCTGAGCTCGACAAGGCGTTGCCTGCGAGCATAGTTGCTCTTTTGCAAGAATTTGAGGATGTTTTCCCTGACGAGGTCCCTGATGGCTTACCACCCATTCGGGGAATTGAACACCAAATCGACCTCATTCCTGGAGCACCATTGCCCAACAAACCTGCTTACCGCATGGGCCCTGAGGAGACCAAGGAGCTTCAAAGGCAAGTTGATGGCCTCTTAGGTAAGGGTTGGGTAAAGGAAAGTCTAAGTCCTTGCGCTGTGCCTATGATACTTGTTCCCAAAAAGGACGGTACTTGGCGCATGTGCACTGACTGTCGGGCTGTGAACGCTATCACTGTCAAATATCGTCATCCCATTCCTAGACTTGATGATATGCTTGATGAACTCGATGGTGCCATTATTTTCACCAAAATAGACTTAAGGAGCGGCTATCATCAAATTCGGATGAAAGAGGGCGACGAGTGGAAAACAGCCTTCAAAACCAAACATGGTCTCTATGAGTGGCTAGTCATGCCTTTTGGCTTAACTAATGCCCCTAGCACCTTCATGCGACTAATGAACCATGTGTTGAGACACTTTATTGGCAAGTTTGTCATTGTTTACTTTGATGACATCCTGATCTATAGTCATAGTGAGCATGAGCACCTAGAGCACGTGAGATTAGTTCTTGAGACACTTCGACAGGCGCATCTTTACGCCAACCTCAAGAAGTGCACCTTTTGTACTAACGAGCTTGTGTTTTTAGGCTATGTGGTAAGTTCGCAGGGCATCAAGGTGGACAAATCCAAGATTGAGGCCATCGAGCAATGGCCAACTCCCACATCCGTCCCTGACGTGCGCAGCTTTCTTGGATTGGCGGGCTTTTACCGGCGCTTTGTCAAAGATTTTAGCACCATTGCCGCCCCGTTGACCGCCGTGAAAAAGAAGAATGACAAGTTCCACTGGGGAGAATCACAAGAACAAGCATTTCTCGCCCTCAAGGACACACTCACACATGCACCTGTGTTAGCATTACCAAATTTTCACAAGACTTTTGAAATTGAATGTGATGCTTCTGGTGTAGGTATTGGAGCGGTCCTCATGCAAGACAAGAGGCCTTGTGCCTTCTTCAGTGAGAAACTGGGGGGGAGCTGCATTAAACTACCCCACGTACGACAAGGAGTTGTACGCTTTAGTGAGGGCTTTGGAGACTTGGCAACACTATCTTCGCCCTCGGGAGTTCGTGATACACACTGATCACGAGTCATTGAAGTACCTCAAGGGACAACCCAAGTTAAGCAAGCGACATGCCAAATGGGTAAGCTTCATTGACACCTTTTCGTATGTCATTAAGTATAAGACTGGCAAAACGAATGTAGTGGCTGATGCATTATCACGTAGACATTCGTTGCTTGCCCTTCTGGATGCCAAGTTACTAGGGTTCGAAATGGTTAAGGAACTCTACACAAATGATCATGACTTTGGTGATATCTATGTTGCTTGTGTTAAGAACCCGCATGGAAAATACTTCTTGCATGATGGATTTCTATTCCATGTAGATAAACTGTGTGTACCTAATTCTTCCATTCGTGATCTTTTGATTCGAGAGGCACATAGTGGTGGTCTCATGGGCCACTTTGGCATCACCAAGACTCTGGCCATGTTGCAAGAGCACTTTTACTGGCCTCATATGCGTAGAGATGTTGAACGCATGGTTGGTAGATGTGCTACTTGTCACAAGGCAAAGTCTAAGACAAATCCATATGGCTTGTATACCCCATTACCTATCCCTCACCATCCTTGGGTTGATTTGTCTATGGACTTTGTATTAGGATTGCCTAGATCAACAAGGGGTAATGACTCCATCTTTGTTGTGGTTGATAGATTCTCTAAGATGGCTCATTTTATTCCTTGCCACAAAACTGACGATGCATCTCATATTGCTAATATGTTCTTCAAAGAAATTGTCCGTCTGCATGGCCTGCCTAAAACTATTGTCAGTGATAGAGATGTGAAATTCTTGAGTTACTTTTGGAAGACTTTGTGGTCCAAACTAGGCACTAGGTTATTATTCTCCACCACTAGTCATCCACAAAGCGATGGACAAACTGAAGTTGTCAATCGCACACTTGGCACTCTACTTCGGGCCTTGATTAACAAGAATCTTAAGACTTGGGAAGAGTGCCTCCCTCATGTTGAATTCGCCTACAATCGAACTGTGCATAGTGCCACACAATACTCCCCCTTTGAGATTGTTTATGGCTTCAACCCCGTCACCCCCCTTGATTTGGTGCCCTTACCTTCCTCTGACCACACAAGCTTAGATGGGAAAAAGAAAGCTGATTCTGTGCGCAGGTTACATGAGGCCGTCCGAGCAAACATTGAGAAGCGTACGCAGCAATACATCCAGCAAGCCAACAAGCACCGTCGCAGGATGATTTTTGAGCCTGGAGATTGGGTTTGGCTACACTTGAGGAACGAGCGATTTCCCAAGCAACGCCAAAGCAAATTGTCCCCAAGAGGTGATGGACCATTTCGGGTACTCCAACGAGTCAATGACAACGCATACAAGTTGGAGCTACCTGGGGAGTACACTGTTAGTGCAACCTTCAACGTCGCGGACCTAAGCCCATTTCTTGACGAGGAGGATCCAGATTTGAGGGCAAATCCTTCTCAAGAGGAGAGGACTGATGTGTGCACGAGTCTCGGCCCACGCAATAACCCAGTCCGAGTTCCATTGGGCCCAGTCACACGTGCACGGGCCAAGCTCTTCAAAGAATCACTCCAAGCCCTGGTTCGAGTCGTCCAAGACCAACATGGAGTTCACAAAGATATTGAGGGCTTAGAGAGAGACAATCAAGCCATTTGCACCATGATCCAAGCCCACGAAGACTCAAGTGGGCCTTCAAGAGGACCGGCCCTATAGGGCCTTAGCCTTAGTATTTGATAGATTGGATTAATTTGTCTTCATAGCTCATTGGGCCGGCCCATCTTGGACACCAAGATGGCCGAACTCTTTGCCATTGTTTCCTTAGGTTTTCTTAGTCACTTTGGCCTATAAATAGGCTTGCTTTGTAAGGTTTTAGGGTAGTCGTTTTATCAATAAAATTGGTTTAATTCGTTCCTTCTTCTAAGAAGAGAGTTCGAGCACTTTAACTTGCTTTGGCAAGGGTTATTGAGCAATCTTGCGTCCTGTCCTCGATTGTTCATCCGACCTATTCCCCTGGAGTATTCACCTTCATCGGAGTGTCGTCTACCACCTAAATCAAATCGTGTCGTCCGTTTGATTCTAGGTCCCGCGATCCAAGCGTTGGACAACCTTGCTAGATCATTGGGCAAACGTGCTACGTGTCTCGAAACAAGTTGATCGAGGAACGTATCAGGACACTTTG